>NC_091859.1:46468998-46831498 GCF_037783145.1 Equus przewalskii
CTTTTCTCTGTCATTCATTTGTTGGAGAAATTGGGTTATTTGTCCTGTAACCTCTCCCACATTCTGCGTTTGACTGGTTTGCTTCCTTTTCTATTATTTAACTTGTTCCTTCTTCTCTCATACAGTATTTCCAGTAAAGAGATAGTTACATCTGACAGTGTGATTAGATTTAGGCACAGTTTTCTTAGGTAGGAAAAATGAACAGGTGATCTGATGGGTTTTAATGTAATATCCACAGGAGACTTGGATTTTGTAACATTGTCCATTTTGTATACATTTCAGACCTTTAATATCTTTGTTAAGTATTTGTGAAAAGAAATTTTGACCTAGGGTGGGTTGGCATCCTTATTTCATTAAACCTTAGGGATGTTTTTCCAGATGGAAATTTCTTCCTTCAGATTTTAGTTCAGTTCTCTGACAAAACAGACTGATTTATCTTCCTAGTGTGTGATGTCTGCTTAGATGTTAGGACATTTTAAAAATTCTATCTACTTTTCCTTACTGGGCTTCCTCCAGTAGCTGTTGGAGAATGGGAGAATTGCTTCCCTTTGGCTTATTACTCTATAGACAAGTATATTAAGCTAAATAGAAAAGGTTTAAAGAAAACAAAAACAAAATCTAGCTAGTGGTACAGAGTGGTAGCACCTGGGACACATTTTGGGGGAAATATCACATCTGCCTTTCCTGGAGACAGGATCGTAGATCATAGTCCTGTTTATCGTAGACCTTAGGATGGGTATATATATATTTTTTCTGCTTTATCTCCCCAAATCCCCCCTGTACATAGTTGTATATCTTAGTTGTAGGTCCTTGTAGTTGTGGAGGATATTTTATATTATTCTCTTTTATTTTAACTCTTCTATAATCCAAATAAATCATGAAATAATTACTCCAAATAAATCAAGGATCACAGTGTAGAAAATGAAACTATATGAGTACTAGAAGAAAACAAAGGTGAATTTCTTTATAACCTGGGATTGGGAAAAGCTTTTCTAACTGTGACTCAGAATCCAGAAGCAGTAAAAGAAGGTTGATAACTATATTGAGATACCATTTCTTGCTTACCATATATTGGTAGAGTGGCCAACCGTCCTGGTTTGCCCAGGACTGTCCCAGTTTTAGCATTGAAAGTCTTGTGTCCTGAGAAACCCCTAAGTCCTCAGCAGACTGGCTTTAAGTATTGGCAAAAATCCCAAAGTTTAACCATTTGTTCTTTTGACCAGGCTGTGTTGAAACTGGCTATACTCTTGCCAGTAGGAATGCAAAATGGTACAGAGCCTCTGGAGGAGGATTTATCTGTGTCTTGCATATTTATATATGCATCTGTCCTTTGACCCAGCAATCTCAGATCTGCTAAGAATCTGTCTTAAAGAGATGCTGGCAAAAATAGGAAATGACTTATGCAGAAGCCTGTTCATTGCAGAATTATTTGTAATAGCAAAACACTAGAAACAACCCACGTGTCCCTCACTAGGGGTAAGTCTGCATAATGAGTACTGTACAGCTGTCACAAGGAGTGGGAGTGGTTGGTGATATGATTCAGGTCAGGACAGTGGTTTGCACCTTTGGGGACATGAGGAGTACTTCCGGGTAATCCAGTTCCTTGAACTGAATAGTGGTTGCATAGATGGGTTTATTTTGTGAAAATTCAGTGAGCTGTTCACTTATGATTTGTGTACTTTTCTGTAGTATATTTAAAGTCAGTAAAAGTGTTTACTAAAAAAAAAGAGTAAGGAAGCTCTCTATGAAAAAAGCAAGGTAGTATTTGTATTTTGTTACCTTTGGTACAGAAAGGTTGGAAGGAATATGAGAAAAAGTATATATTTACAGTGAAACAATAAATCGGAAAATTAATAAAAATAGTTATTGAAAGGAAAGGAGCGTTATGAGGGGACAGGGATGGGGTAAGACTTCTGTGAGGTACTTTCTTATGAGATTCTTTTGCGAATTTTGGAAAATTTCTGGCTGTAATTTCTTCATGAATTTTTGTATCCTATTCTCTAATGTTCCTGTGGAATTTCAGTTACAGGAATGGTAGACCACTTAATACTGTCCCTCAGGTCGCTGAGGTTCTGTTCATTTTCTGCCTCTTCAGATTGGATGGTTTCTGTTGCTCTGGCTTAGGTTCACTGACTTTCTTTTTCAGTCTCCAATTTTTTTTGCCAATCCATTATATATTTTTATCTCAGATATTGTACTTTTCAGTTCTAGGATAGTCATTTGTCTTTCTGCTTAGTTTCCATTTCTTTCCTGAGATTCTGTCTTGCCTTTTTTTTGCTGGGAAAGATTTGCCTGAGCTAACATCTGTCCCTGATCTCCCTCTCTTCCCCCCTACCCCCCACCGAAGCCCCAGTATGTAGTTGTGTATTCTAGTTGTAGGTCGTTCTAGTTCTTCTATGTGAGCTGCCCACACAGCATGGTTACTGACAGATGGGTGGTGTGGTTCTGTGCCCAGGAACTGAACCCAGGCCATTGAAGTGGAGTGAGCCGAACTTTAACACTAGGCCATCAGGGCTGGCTCAGAGATTCTTTCTTTTCACTCATTATTATCATCTTTTCCTTTAAGTCCTTGAATATATTTATTATAGTTGCTTTAAAGTCCGTTTCGGCTAATTCTGCCATCTGAGACATCTTGGGGTCTTTTTTTTTTTTGAGGAAGATTAGCCCTGAGCTAACATCTGCCTCCAATCCTCTTCTTTTTTTGCTGAGGAAGACTGGCCCTGAGCTAACATCTGTGCCCATCTTCCTCTGCTTTATATATGGGACACCTGCCACAGCATGGCTTGACAAGTGGTGCCATGTCTGCACCTGGGATGTGAACGAGCGAACCTCAGGCTGCTGAAGCAGAACGTGTGAACTTAACTGCTGTGCCCCCAGGCTGGCCCCTCTTGGGGTCTGTTTTTAATAGCTGTTTTTTAATTTAAAAAAGTCAGTCTCATTTTTCTGCTGCTTTATTTAAAATTTTTGTTTTTTAAAGATTGGCACCTGAGCTAACATCTGTTGCCAGTCTTGTTATTCTTTTTCCTTCTCTTCCCAAAGCCCCCCCAGTACATAGTTGTATGTTCTAGTTGAGAATGCCTCTGCTTGTGCTCTGTGGGGTGACACCTCAGCATGGCTTGATGAGCAGTGCCACGTCCACACCCAGGATCCAAACTGGTGAAACCCTGGGCCACTGAAGTGGAGCGTATGAACTTAATCACTCAGCCATGGGCCTGGCTCCTATGCTGCTTTATATGTCTAATAATTTTTTATTAATGTTGGTATTTGGAATGTGGTCTTGAGTTTTGTTCTGGCAGATAGTTAAATTACTGGAGGATCATCTTGGTCCTGTCGAGCTTTGTTTTGTTGTTTGTTTGAGTGGGTTTGTTTTGGTTTTGAACTTAGTCTTTCGGTATGGCCTTTGCTCAGGTTATAACTTTTACTCTGCAGGTTTGGCCTTACTGGAGTCCCAGCTCAGTGCCCAAGGGTGCTCTGCAAGGTTCTCCATCCTACCTGGATTGGAACCCAGTGCCTCCCAGGCTGCAGGACATCCAGCGTCTTTGTTCAGCTCTCAGCCCCACTGCTCTCAGTTCGGTGGGTCTGTGGGGCTGGAATACCTGTTATATAGTTTTGACACAGAACCATATAAATATTTTACATAAGTAAAAAACAAAGTTAAACCAAAAACAATAACAAAAAAGCAATCCCCCCACCAACTGAACATAAATACATACAAATGAACCTAACTACATCAAGTTGATGGCATAATCAGATGGGAAATAAATTACTTCGAGTGAAGAGGAGGAAAATAGTTTTGAAATTTATTCAGTGGTTTTTTGTTAGTAGTAACTGTTATTTTGAAACAGTTGCATCTATGTTGTAAGTTAAAGCAAATTGGTAACTATGTAAATCTTATTAATAAATGAGATTTGCAACAGAACCCTGAACTATTTAGGGTCCACATTTCAAGCTCTAATTCTTCTGGCTAGTGTAGACTAGCCAGGCTGTTAACTGAGTAAGCATGAAGGAGGGCATTGATAATCATAATGGAAATGCAAATTAAAATGAGAATTCCACTTCAGTCCCATCAGAATAGCAAATGTGAAAAAGTCTGACCATACCCAGGGTAGACAGATTGGGGAAAGAGGAATACTTTTGCAAGCATGTGGGAGTGTGCATTGATTTAGTAAAGGACATCGGAGAGTAAGTGAGTAATAGCTACTAAACTTGAAAGTATCTGTCTTGTGACACAGCACTTCCACTTCCAGGCGAATAAAAGGTGAGAAACACTCACTATGCAAAAGGATGCATATTCAGAATGTTGAGGGCAATCTTGTTTGTGATAAATGATGAACCAGAAACAACCTAAAAGTACCTCAATAGAGAAATGGGTAAAAAACACCTCTTCATATAAAGGAATAGTGTCTACCATGTTTAAAATGAAAGAATTAAAACTACCTGTATCAATATAGATAATTTTCCAAAATATAAAGTTGAGGTGACATCAGCATCATGGTGGAGTGAGTTGTCCTGGTAATCTCTCCCCTCCAACATACAACAAAAAGGTTATTCACACTCCAACAGAGGACATCCAAACACGACACAAATAACGTTGGAGAGGGACCGGCCCCAGGGCGAGTGGTTAAGTTCACGTGCTCTGCTTTGGCAGCCCAGGGTTCTGCTGGTTTGGATCCTGGGTGCGGACATGGCACTGCTCATCAAGCCATGCTGAGGTGGCGTCCCACATGCCACAACTAGAAGGACCCACAACTAAAAAAATATATAGCTGTGTATTGGGGGGCTTGGGGAGAAAAAGGAAAAAAATAAAATCTTTAAAAGACATCAGAGAGCCACAGAGCCATATGATGAAGGACAGAGAGGCTGGAACCCTCCTTGGAGGAGGTGGAATGGGGTAAGAGAAAAATTCGCTTCCTCCCCTGAGACTGAGATCAAGGACAACGGGAGGCCTTCGAGAGGGAAGGAACAGGGGAGTGGACATTCGTTTGTGGGAACATCAAGGATCCCTGGTGGGCCCTTGTAGCCTAGAGGGAAGCCCTCTATTGGGGGGAAAGCTTTCGTGGGGGGTGACTTTATCAAGCCAACACTCCAGGAGAGCAGATAGCAAGAGCAGAGGGAGAAAACCCCGAGGTCACGCAGGAGAAAGCGCCCCTCCCCCACCCACTCAGTTTGCTCCAGTGCCTGGGATCTCATCAAAGGCAGAAGGCTCAGAATACGTGGCTGTTGACCCCCACCCAGTGGCGACAGGCGGTAATCACGACCAGATAACACCAGGATGCGAAAAAAACAGAGCCACTCCCTCTAGCAATATCAAACATTATATTAGATCTCCAGACCAGAGAGAAAATGACAAGTACCCAGACATACGTAATCTTAATGACAAAGAACTCAAAATAGCTATCATCAAAAAACTCAACAAGTTAAAAGAGAATGTAGAGAAACAATTCAATGAGTTCAGGAGCTGCTTCACAAAAGAGATTAAAACTGTAAAGAAGAATCAATCGGAAATGTTAGACGTGAAAGACACAATCAATGAGATAAAATATGGATTCCCTGGACGATCGAGTGGACCCCAGAGAGCAGCGAATCAGCATAATTGAAGATAGACATGTTGAAATGCTCCAGATAGAGGAGGAGAGAGAACTAAGACTAAAAAGAAAGGAATAAAGTTTCTGAGACATATCCAACTCAATTAGGAAATGCAATATAAGAATTATAAGTATTCAAGAAGGAGAAGAGAAGGAGAGTGAAGCAGAAAGCGTGTTCAAAGAAATAGTAGCAGAGAACTTCCCAAACCTAGAGAAAGAGATGGAAATCCATGTGGAAGAAGAATCCAGATCTCCTAGATACGTTAATGTAAAAAGACGTACTGGAAGGCATATAGTAGTAAAACCGGCAGAAATTAATGACAAAGAAAGAATACAAAGGGCAGCAAGGCAGAAGAAGACAACCTACAAAGGAACCCCTATCAGGCTTTCAGTGGACTTCTCTGCAGAAACCTTACAGGCCAGGGGAGAATAGAATGACACATTCAAGTCTTTGAAAGACAAAAATTTTCAGCCAAGAATACTCTATCCAGCAAAAATACCCTTCAGATATGATGGAGAAATAAAAAACTTTCCCAGATAAACAAAAGCTAAGGGAGTTCGTAGCCACAAGACAACCCCCCCCCCCCCGCCCCGACACACACAAGAAATCCTCAAGAAGGCCCTCATACCTGGAAAAAAAAAAACAAAACGGAGAAAGGGGTTACAAAGCAGGGAGTAAGGAGATAGATAGGTAGACAAAATCGGAGCAGGATAGCAAATACTCAGGTATAGCATTAACGACAAAGGGAAGGAAAACATCAAAAACAAAGATAATCTTGTCATTTTAACCACCACCTCACAGCACAAGGTGGAATAAGATGTGAGAAAAACCACTTAGGAGGGGAGGAGGAGAGAGACTGAATTGGTCTAACCTAAGGAAATGAGAGGCCATCAGAAAATGGACTATCTTATACACGAGCTTCTGAATACAAATCTCATGGTAACCACTAAACAAAAAAGCAGAACAGAGACACAAATAATAAATAAGGAGAAAACAAACACAACATAAAAAAACTACATAATCCAATAGGTAGACTAAAACACACAGGACGAGAAACAAAGGAAATGCAGGAGAAGCGGAAAAGGAGTGATAAAATGGCAGCATTAAGCCCTCATACATCGATAATCACCCTAACTGTAAATGGATTGAATCCTCCAATAAAAAGACACAGACTGGCAAGATGGATTACAGAACAAGACCCAACAATATGCTGCCTCCAGGAAACACGTCTCAGCTCCAACAACAAACAGAGGCTCAGAGTGAAGGGATGGAAGACGATACTCCAAGCTAATGGCAAACAAAAGAAAGCAGGTGTCACAATATTTGTATCAGACAAAGTAGACTTCAAGGCAAGACAGGGAAAGAGAGACAAAGAGGGGCAGTATATAATGATCAAAGGGACATTCCGTCAAGAAGAAATAACGCTTAGAAATATCTATTCCCCCAACACAGGAGGACCAAAGTACATAAAGCAACTATTAACAAATCTAAAAGGAGACATTAATAATAGCACAATAGTATTAGGGGACCTCAACACTCCACTCACATCAATGGGTAGATCATCCAGACAGAAAATCAACAAGGAAACAGTGGAATTAAATGAAAAGCTAGAGCAGTTGGACTTAATAGACACATATAGAACACTCCATCCAAAAACAGCAGAATACACGTTCTTCTCAACTGCGCATGGAACATTCTCAAGGATAGACCACATGTTGGGAAACAAGGCAAGCCTCAATAAACTTAAGAAGATTGAAATAATAACAAGCATCTTTTCTGATCACAGTGCCCTGAAGCTAGAAATTAATTACAAGAAAAAAGCTGAGAAAGGGACAAAGATGTGGAGACTAAACAACATGCTATTGAACAAGCAATGGATCAGTGAAGAAATTAAAGGAGAAATCAAAAAGCATCTGGAGACAAATGAAAATGAAAACACACCATACCAACTCATATGGGATGCAGCAAAAGCCATATTAAGAGGGAAATTCATTGCAATAAGGCTCACCTTAACGAACAAGAAAAATCCCAAATAAGCAACCTCAAATTGCACCTAACTGAATCAGAAAAAGAAGAACAAACAAAGCCCAAAGTCAGCAGAAGGAGAGAAATAATAAAAACCAGAGCAGAAATAAATGCGATTGAAACAAAAAAGGCAGTAGAAAGGATCAATGAAACAAAGAGCTGGTTCTTTGAGAAGATAAATAAAATCGACAAACCCCTAGCCAGACTTATAAGGAAAAAAAGACAGATAAACAAAATTAGAAATGAAAGAGGGGAAATAACAGCGGATACCGCAGAAATACAAGATTGTAAGAGAATACTAGGAAAAACTATATGCCAACAAAATGGATAATCTAGAGGTAATGGATAAATTCTTAGACTCTTACAACCTCCCAAAGCTGAATCAAGAAGAAACAGATAATCTGAATAGACCAATCTCAAGGAAAGGGATTGAAACAGTAATCAAAAGCATCTCAAAGAATAAAAGCCCAGGACCGGATGGGTTCCCTGGGGAATTCCGCCAAACATTCAGAGAGGATTTAATACCTATCCTTCTCAAGCTATTCCAAAAAATTAGGGAAGATGGAAGACTTCCTAAGACATTTCACAAGGCCAACATCACTCTGATACCAAAGCCTGACAAGGACGACACAATAAAGGAAAACTACTGGCCAATATCGCTGATGAA
Organism: Equus przewalskii; assembly: GCF_037783145.1. Lineage (NCBI taxonomy): Eukaryota > Metazoa > Chordata > Mammalia > Perissodactyla > Equidae > Equus > Equus przewalskii. Next base: position 46,477,277 of record NC_091859.1, read on the forward strand.
CATAGATACAAAAATCCTCAACAAAATATTGGCAACCTGAATACAGGAACACATCAAAAAGATCATACATCACGACCAAGTGGGATTTATACCAGGGACACAGGAATGGTTCAACATCCGCAAATCCATCAGTGTGATATACCACATCAACAAATTGAGGAATAAAAACCACACGATCGGGGCCGGCCCCATGGCCAAGTGGTTAACTTCACACGCTCCGCTTCAGTGGCCCAGGGTTTCACCGGTTCGGATCCTGGGCGCGGACATGGCACCACTCATCAAGCCATGCTGAGGCGGCACCCCACATGCCACAACTGGAAGGACCCACAACTGAAAATATACAGCTGTGTACCGGGGGGCTTTGGGGAGAAAAACGAAAAATAAAATCTTTAAAAAAAGCAAAAACCACATGATCATCTCAATAGACACAGAGAAAGCACTTGACAAGATCCAACAGCCATTTATGACAAAAACTCTCAACAAAATGGGGATAGAAGGAAATTACCTCAACATAATGAAGGCCGTATATGACAAACCCACAGCCAACATCATACTCAATTGGCAAAAACTGAACACCATCCCTCTGAGAATAGGAACAAGATAAGGATGCCCACTATCACCACTCTTATTCAACATAGTACTGGAGGTTTTGGCAAGAGCAATTAGGCAAGAGAAAGGAATAAAAGGAATCCAAATAGGGAGTGAAGAAGTGACACTCTCCCTGTTTGCAGACGACGTGATCTTATGTATAGAAAACCCTAAAGAATCCGTTGGAAAACTATTAGAAATAATTGACAACTACAGTCAAGTTGTGGGATACAAAATCAACTTACAAAAAGATCAGTTGCATTTCTGTACTCTAATAACGAACTAACAGAGAACTCAAGAATACAGTTCCATTTATGATCACCGCTAAAAGAATAAAGTACCTAGGAATAAATTTAACGAAGGAGGTGAAGGACTTATACCATCAAAACTATAAGACATTATTGACAGAAATAGATAACAACATAAAGAGATGGAAGGAGATGCCATGCACGTGGATTGGAAGAATAAACATAGTTAAAATGTCCATGCTACCCAAAGCAATCTACACATTCAGTGCGATCCCAATCAGAATCCCAGTGACATTCTTCATGGAAATAGAACAAAGAATCCTAAAATTCATATGGGGCAACCAAAGATCCCGAATTGCTAAAGCAATACTGAGAAAAAAGAACAAAGCTGGAGGCATCACAATCCCTGACTTCAAAATGTACTACAAAGCCATAGTGATCAAACCAGCACGGCACTGGTACAGAAACAGACACACAGATCAATGGAACAGAACTGAAAGCCCAGAAATAAAAACGCACATCTACGGACAGCTAATCTTCGACAGAGGTGCCAAGAACATACAATGGAGAAAAGACAGTCTCTTCAATAAATGGTGTTGGGAAAACTGGACAGCCACATGCAAAAGAATGAAAGTAGACCATTATCTCACGCCATACACAAAAATAAACTCAAAATGGACCAAAGACTTGAAGATAAGTGCCGAAACCATAAAACTCCTGGAAGATAATATAGGTAGTACACTCTTTGACATTGAACTTATTAAAAGGATCTTTTCGAATACCATGTCTTCTCTGACAAGGGAAACAAAAGAAAAATAAACAAGCGGGAGTTCATCAGACTGAAGAGCTTCTGCAAGGCAAAAGAAACTGGATCAAAACAAAAAGACAACCCACCAAATGGGAGAACATATTTGCAAATCATGTGTCTGACAAGGGGTTAATCTCCATAATATATAAGGAATTCACACAACTGAACAATAACAGAACAAACAGCCTGAGCAAAAAATGGGCAGAGGATATGAACGGACGTTTTTCCAAAGAAGATATACAGAGGGCCAATAGACACATGAAAAGATGTTGAACATCACTAATCATCAGGGAAATGCAAATCAAAACTACACTAAGATACCACCTTACGCCTGTTAAAATGGCTATAATCACTAAGACTAAAAATAACAAATGCTGGAGAGGGTGTGGAGAAAAGGGAGCCCTCATACACTGCTGGTGGGAATGCAAACTGGTGCAGCCACTATGGAAAACAGTATGGAGATTCCTCAAAAAACTAAAACTAGAAAGACCATACGACCCAGCTATCCCACTACTGAGTATCTACTCATCAACTTGAAATCAACAACCCAAAGTAACATATGCACCCCTATGTTCACTGAAGCACTATTCACAATAGCCAAGACATGGGAACAATCCAGGTGCCCATCGACTGATGATTGGATAAAGAAGAGGTGGTATGTATATACAATGGACTACTACTCAGCCATAAAAAAGACAAAATCATCCCATTTGCAACAACACAGAAGGACTTGGAGGGAATTACGTTAAGTGAAAAAAGCCAGACTGAGAAAGACAAACACTAGATGAGTTCATTCATATGTGGACTATGAACAAACACATGGACAAACAAAACAGTTCAGTGTTTACGAGGGGAAGGGGAGTGAGAGGTGGGCACAGCGGGTGAAGGGGAGCACCTACGCGGTGACGGTCAGGAAATAGTTTACAAGTGAAATGTCACAATGCTTTAAAGTATCGTGAACTCAAATAAACGCAAAAAATTTAGGCTAAACAAAATAATAGTAAAGTTGAGCTTAAAACAGTTGGAGAGGGGCTGGCCCCGTGGCGTAGTGGTTAAGTTCCCATGCTCCACTTAGGCAGGCTGGAGTTCACCAGACTGGATCCCGGGCCTGGATCTGTGCACTGCTTATCAAGCCATGTTGTGCCAGTCGTCCCACATATAAAATAGAGGAGGACGGGGGGCCGGCCCAGTGGCCCAGCTGTTAGGTTCACATGTTCTGCTTCTTGGCAGCCCAGGGTTCACCAATTCGGGTCCTGGGTGTGGACGTGGCACGACTTGGCATGCCATGCTGTAGTAGGCGTCCCACATATAAAATAGAAGAAGTCTTCTGAGTACTTTGTCCAATGCCCCGACAATTATGAAGTTTTCCATTGGGACTGGGAAGAGGAAGAGTAACTCTTGCTGGCCCTGTGTGAACTTTGAGGATTGTTCCCGCTAATCCTTTTGAGTGATGCTTTCCCTGGCTTGCACACCTTCCTCACATACATGTGCTGCTCAGTACTTAGCTGGAGACTTCAGATCTTCAGCGTTCTCTGGGCAACTCTGTCCCCTTCAGTACTTGTCCTGTGAACTCTAGCACCTTGGCCTCCCTGGTCTCCCAGCTCTGTTTCTTCAACTCATGAGCCTGCTGGACTCCATCCGGGTCCTCTGCTATGGCCCTGAACTACTTTTCAGGCAGAAAGCTGGGTAATTAAAGGGCTTGTCTTGTTTCTCTTCTATCAGAGATCACTGATCCTCATTCCCTGATATTGAGTGTCTTGAGAACCATTTCATATATTTTAAGCTTTTTTTTAGTTATTACACGTAGGAAGTTAAATCTGGTCCCTATTATTTCATTTTGGCCAGAAGCCAAAGCATTAAAAACAGAGGTTTCTGAATGAAGGTATAAAGTGGCCTAGAAAATATCCATGGGACCTACAAGAATGCTGACCCCCTTTCTAGTTGGGATGCCTGGATGGGACAGCAGAGGTGGCCTTTTCCTGGGTAAACCTCAAGGGAATTCATGTGTTTAGGGAAAGAGATGGGTGTAAGCTTGGGAGAATGGTTCCATAGAAAAACCCAGGGCTATAGAATGAGATCCTGAGGGTAGGGTAAATCTGAGCTGGAGGACATAGGTGACAGAGGCTTGTACCCTGCATTGGGAGGTTGTGGGAGAGGGTGATGTTGCCAGGAAGTATGAGGGTGGCGGGTGGATACTCAGGATATGTGCCCATTAAGCAGAAGGGATCGCTCATTCCTCGACTGTGTGTCCCTCATGATGTACCAGCTATTTGGGGCTACAGGTACCCACTGTTCCTGTAGCTCACACTAAGTAGAATTTATCAAGAAGACGTATGCTATAAAAGCATCGGTTCAAAGTCAGAATAAACAGGCCTGAGGTCAGCCTTTTAGAAATACTTCTTTATTTTGAAAACTGTGTATAAAGTGCTAAAAAGCCAATTTTGAATTATTTAGCTTTAAATAATTTTAAATATGAAATGTTAGATGTAAAAAGATGTACCTGTTTTAGAAGATGATAACACTGATATATTTCTGACTTACTAGCACACTTCTGATTGCCTTTTTTTGTTTGATTATTATATGAAACTTTAAAAGACACAGACATAGAGTAAACATAATAATGAACACCCAGGTACTCATCACCCAGCTTCAACAGTGATTAACACTTTGCCAATTTTTTTTTATCTGTCCTTTTCCCTCTCACATTTAAAAAATTTGTTTGGTTTTTATTTTTTGGTGGAGTATTTTAAAAGTGAATCCCAGAAATAATGTCATTTAACCATGAATACTTCACTTTTTCTCTCTAACAGATAAGGACAGTTCTTATTTTTAAAAACATAGCCACCATGTCATTATTACAACTAAGAGAATTCACTGTAATTCCTTAATATCATCCAGTACCAGTCCATCTTCAGGTTTCCCCAAGAGCTTCAAAAATATCTTTTTCTAGTTTATTTGTTCTCATTGGACCAAAACGAGATCTAAATATTACATTTGATGTGTATGTCTCTTAAGTCTCTTATATTCTAGAATAGTCACCCATCTCTATTGCTAAAGTATAATTTTCAAAAGGTACAATTGTGACTTCATGCAAATAAATACAAAATGAACAGTCCCAGGTTCTACTTGTCCTTGTTTTTTGCTGCAGACCTTGGAATCAGTCATTTCACCAAGAAACGCTGGTCACTTTATTTGGAAATGGTGTTTAGAGATCACAGTTGGAGCACTTTTGAGTGCTTTTCCTCTACAAGTTGTGTTTCTTAGTGGTGGTAGTATATAGTTATGAAAGTAGACAACTTTATAGAGATCCTTCTCATGTCCTTTAATTTCTTAGTGTGACATTCCAACCACTGAGCTAGTTAACCAGACATAAAATGAGTGTATGTCATCAGTACCATCTCTCTAGAACAAGCAAAGACAAGGGATTTTTTAGTTCCTTAATTATGAAATGGTCTGAGAAAATATATTTTTTCCCCTTATTTTTCAGATGAAGAGATTATAAATCTTCCACTGAATGAAAAAATTTTTCTTAAAGTTGCATATACTCCAAGAAAAAAACATAATTTTTTAAATATTTTGCCTGAATTCAAAATTTAAACAAGAAGCTTCAACAGAAGGTAAGGTAATTTCATTTTTGATTCTGCTTTATTGTGTAATTTTTCAAGTATACTGTATAAGTAGAAGTTCAAAGATGCATGACAGCAAAAAAATTTAGTTTTGGAGGTGTGCATGCAGTCTGTCGTCTTTTGGTTGTTTTTCTGAGCCTCCTGTGTCTGGTTTTAAGATGCTGTGTTGTGGAAAAATTACTTGGTCTCTCCAAGCCAAAATGTAATCCAAATAAAATGAGGACAGCCACGTGCTTGTCATGAAGTATATGCCCTGTCTCACTGGGGGAACACGTGAGATAGGGCACACAAACTGTCATGGTTGCCATCCAGAACTCATACTCCATGTAGAAGATGAAAAAAGGAGAGAGGGCTTGTGCTCCCAGCAGTGTTAGATGCTCCTAACAGGCTCTCCCATTGCAATCTAAGTAGATGCTGGATAAATTACAGTGAGTATAATTTCTTGTGAGCACTTTGGTGCATTAAAAAGTAAGATAACTCTCCAAAGGCCAAAAGAGAAAAAGAAGAGAAAAAGGAACAGTGAGCATTATGATAGCACTCTTTGGCTCCTTGCTGAAGAAAATGTAAATCCTCTGCAGAGGAAAGCATACTCAGTGTGGGCCCTCATGATTTCTATAGATTAAGTTTAAGCAGGCTTGAACTTAGAATCAGAATACACATGCACACACATGCACACACCACTGTGAGAAGGAGCTGGCATAATTAGATGCCCCAAGGCCTGCAGATATTGAATAATCAGATCCAGTATATATAATAATATATGAAATGTTTGAAGAAATACGAAATAGAGTAAAAGTTAGTAATGAAAAGTAAAGAGTCAAAATGATCCAAGAGGAACTTGGAGAAATGAAAAAAAATGTTGAAATTAAAAACTCAATATATGTGGATTAAACAGATTAAGTATGGTTGAAGACAGAATTGGTGAGTAAGGATATATATCTGAAGAAATTATCCACCATTCAGCACTGACAGATGGGAGATGGAAATTGTGATTAAGAGAAAATGGAGAATAGAAGAAAAATGTGCAGTAAATGTGCAGTTGGAATCCAAGGATGGAAAAATAGGGAAAATGGAGGAGAGGCATTATTCAAAGGATTAATAGCTTTGACTTTTTGGAAACCAATAAAAGATATAAACCCCTAGATTTAGGAAGCACGCTATGTCCCAAGTGGTATAAATACAAAGAAACTCACACTCATACACTCAAATTGTATAGCACCAAAGACAAAAAGATCTTCAACTAGAGGTAAGAGATAGATTACCTACAAAGGAACATCTGTTAGGTTGACAGTAGATGTCTCAGCATGAATAAAAGCCAATAGAGAGTAGAATAATTCCTCATAGTGATGAGAGAGTATAAATTTTAGTGTAGAATTGTGTATCAGATATATTTTGCAAGAAAAACATCAATGTCTTATATATTTGATAAATTTTAGGCTAGTTTATTTGGACTACCCTCTGTCCTCCCCCTCGACCCATTATGAAAAACAAATAAAATTGTCGGATTAAAAAAGATCAGAGAACTAACAGTATAGCAAGGAAGTTCTAGACCAAAATATAACAGAAAGTAAGAACCCAGAAAGGTAATTTAAACACTGTAGGATGGACTCTGCCGTTATCCTGAAAGCATTTGCTGATCTGGACAAAGTGGGACTTTGATTTTAGAGGACTCGTAGGATAAGAAGAACAGTAGTTAAGATCTCTAGTCCTCTCAGAGCCTAAAGGAGACCCTTCCCATATTAAATGGGGCTCTGAAGGGCTGTCTCCTCAGAGTAAGTATGAGCTAGAAGCAAACCTGCCTCACTCCATCCCTGCCCCCACCTGGTTGTTTTTATACTAAATGTAGCAGGAAAAAAAGGGGGAAAAACTTGTGGCCATGCATTAGCCTTTGTGCAGATTTGAGCCCAGGTCACATTGCCTGTAGTTCAGGGAAATCAAGTGTGAATTTAGTTGAAGGTTTTATGGTTTGGTCGTGCCTTCAGGCATTCTGCGGAAGCAGACATAAAACCTCTGTGGAGGAAGTTACCTTCATCCTAAGATGCAAAATATCCCCACAGGCGTTTTTTAAGGACAATGATTACTACACAGACAAAACTGACCAAGCACACAAGGAAATAAAGCACCGTGAGTGAAAAACCAGTAGAAACAGACTCTAAAACTTCAGATTTTGGAATTAGACTATGAAACAAGCATACTCTTTCTTTCTTCTTCTTTTTTTTAAAGATTTTATTTTTCCTTTTCTCCCCAAAGCCCCTGGTACATAGCTGTACATTTTTAGTTGTGGGTCCCTCTAGCTGTGGCATGTGAAATGCCGCCTCAGCGTGGCCTGATGAGCGGTGCCATGTCCATGCCCAGGATCTGAAGCGGTGACACCCTGGGCCGCTGCAGCGGAGAGCGCAAACTTAACCACTCGGCCACGGGGCTGGCCCCTGCATGCTCTTTCTTTTTAAAGAAATATTTAAAGAAATAAAAACACCTGTAGGAAACTATAAAAGGTGATCTAGAATATTTGTAAAAGAACCAAATAGAACTGCTAGAAATAAAGAATACAATATCCCATATTAAGAATTCATCATATGGGTTTAATATCAAATTTTATACAGTGAAGAGAAAAACAGTGAACCAGGAAACAGGACAGGAGAAATCACCCAGAATGAAGCATAGAAAAAATGATGGCAAATATAGAGTTGAGGTCAGGTGGCATGGAAGATAGAGGGAGAGTCTCTAGCACATGTTTAATTGGTGTGTTTTAAGGAGAAAGGAGAGAACGGGGGCAGATTTATTATTTGAAAAGATAAAAGGCTGAAGATTTTCAAGAATTGTGAAAATACCAATCTGCAGATTCAAGAAGACAAATGAATCATAAGCAGGATAAAATAGAAGAAAATTTACAGCTGGTTGTGAAAGAGTAAAACTACAGAGCACCAAAGACAAAGAGAGATGTTAAACCAGAGAAATAAGACAGATTAGTGTCATCCGAACAGTACTTAGACTGCCAGCTGATTTTCCAAGTGTAGCAGTGGAAGTCAGAGCCAGTGGAACAATATCTTCACTGCCCTGAGACTAAACAATTGCTAATTTCTAATTCTAAGTTGAGAAGGAGGGTAAATGGAGGTAAAACATTCCAAAGTCTGTGTAATAACTGGGATTGGGTAAAGATACTGATTAACTGTAGATTTTAATAAGTGTACAACTTACAAGTTCTAAAGAACCACTGTAAGAATAGGAACAGTGTACAACTTCCACAGTAGTAGGGAGAAAGTAGTACGACTTCTTTTATTCTTATAAAAAAACTTTTAGCAACCCTATACTGATGATATATTGAAAGCTTTCTTTGTGAAATTGGGAGGAAGACAGGGGTGCTTACTCTGACCAGTTGTATTGAGGATAGTAATAGAGGTTTTAGCCAGCCCAATAAATCAGAAAAGTGGAGAAAAAAAAGATAAAAGAATTTGAATGAAAGAAGCAAAACTGTTATCATTCATTGATGATATGATTGTATATGTAGAAAGTCCAAAACAATCTACAAATAATCAAATCAATAATCACTTAGCAAGTTGCTGGATACACAATCAACTTATAAAAATAAATTATAACATCAACAAACACATTGCAATTAAAAAGTTGTGTGTATAGTAGCATTATAAATAAAAACTAGGAATAAATCTAAAGAAGATGTGTAAAACCTCTATGGAGAGCACTATAAATTTCGAGAGAAACTAAAGAAGACTTGAGTAAACGGACAGATATGCCCTGGTTTGGGATTGGAAAATTCATTGTTGTAAATATGCCAGTTCTCCCCAAACTGAACTAGAAATTCATCATAATATCAATCAAAAACCCAAGAGGTGGTATAGGGGGATGGCGGTAGGGAGGGTAGAATTGACAAGCTGACTTTAAATAATTATATGAAAATGGGGCCGGCCCTGTGGCATAGTGGTTAAGTTCAGTGTGCTCCACTTCAGTGGCCCAGGTTTGTGGGATCAGTTCCCGGGCATGGACTTATACCACTCGTCAGCCATGGTATGGCAGTGACCTATATATAAAGTGGAGGAAGACTGGCACAGATGTTAGCTTAGGGCTAATCTTCCTCAAGCAACAAAAGAGAAAGATTGGCAACAGATGTTAGCTCAGGGCTAATCTTCCTCAACAAAAACGTAAATAAGATTATATGAAAATGAAAGGGTCTGTGAATACTCAAGACATTTTTGAAGAATTCCAGTTCATTCCTTGTGCATAAGATCTTGTTGAGTCATCGTTTTGAAAGCCTGAAATGCTCGTGTTCTTCGTATTGGTAGGGTGCCCATCAGTCTGGGTTTTGCCTGTGGTCCTGGTCTCATTATTAATAGCATGCTCTTTCATCATGAGTCCCTTTGGAAGGCTCATTCTGCTGTTTGTAGAAAGGATTGACTGCACCTTTGTTTAGTTTGTGTGTTTTGTTGTGTTTTTTTTGTTGCCCACATTTTCTCAAATATCAACTCTAAACCAAACCATCAGAAGAGCATCTGATGATAGTAGAGAAAGATTGCTTCTCTTTGGTGAGTAAGTGGTGGTCAGGAAGGAGTACCAGGCAGCATCAAGCCCAGGCCTGCACTTTGAGGGCCCCTACTTCTTGCTCTCGGGGGTCCCCTGGGCCTCCCTCTTCAAGCAGGGGAATCAACAGCACACAGCCTTCTTGGCCTTCTCCTTTCTTGCTGTGTTGAAGACAAGCAGCCACATAGGGCTGTTGTTCCCGCCACCAGGAAATGAGAGGGTAAATATTGAAACTAATTTAAAAAAGGGAGATAATGAACAGTCATTGAGCTTATAATAATTCAAATGTTTGTTGAGCACATGCTATCTGTCAGGCATGTTACTTAGCTCCTATAACTTTCTTTCTTTTTTGCTTTTTCTCCCCAAATCCCCCCAGTACATAGTTGTATATTTTAGTTGTGGGTCCTTCTAGTTGTGGCCTGTGGGACGCTGCCTCAGCATGGCCTAATGAGCGGTGCCATGTCTGTGCCCAGGATCCGAACTGGCAAAACCCCGGGCCCCCAGTGCAGAGCACCTGAACTTAACCACTCGGCCATGGGGCCGGCCCTCCTCCTATAACTTTTTGAAGAAAATATGATCATTTTACAGGTGAAAAAGCAAGAGCTCGTGGAGGTTAAGAAGTGTGCTCTGATTATATTAAGGTACAGCCTGAGCTGCTGCAACAAAGATGTCCCAAAGAACAGTGGCTTAAACGAGGTAGAGGTACCTCTCTCAGCTGACAGGCAGGTCTGGTAGTGGCCTTCCTCACCCGGGGCTTTCACTCTGGAGTTGGAAGGATTACTCTAGGTCTTGCCCTCTCCCAGTTGGCAGAAAGTCCAGAAGGAGCTCAACTCAGTAAGGCCTTGAGGTTCCAACCCATGCCCATCCTTTTGCCTAGAGTTCAGTCACACGACTAGCTGGCTGCAAGGGAGGCTGGGAAAGTTAGGGTTAAGGAGGGTGGCCAGGTACCCAACTAAACTCTATTGCTCTAGAAGAAGGGGAGAGTGAAAATTAGGGCCAAGTAGAATCTCCCACAGCTGTTGGGTCCCTCAGCTGGGAGGTGCAGGCCCAGGCCTTGTGCTCCCATCTGTCCAGCCCCCTGCCCTGCTCTTCCCCTGCACCCCACGTGTCTCAGGTAGTCAGCCTTTAAGGACTTCTTTCAAGTTCTTTTGGCGGGTGATTCAGTGAACCCATAGAGGATGCCAGCCATGTGTCAGGCCTAGAGATATGACCCTGGAATACGAGGGACTGAGAGAGGCAGCTTCTGTCCTAAAGGAGCTCACAGTCTGTGCTGGGGACAGGCACACCCACTGGTTATCCCAGTGGACCCCTCAGAGCGTTGCGTCCTGAGGAGCCTGGCCCTTTTCTGAGAGGCTGGTTCTGCATCTGCGTGGGTCTTGGAGGATGTGTTTCCAACAGTTTCAGATAGTTCAAACTTTCTTGGAATGCATTAGCATAACCTTGTGTAAAGTGTTCTTTTATAATCATTTTAATTTACTTTTATGTTTGTTTATTTCTTCACTTCTGATTTTGGATTTTTCTTCATCTGTTCCTCCCCTACCACCCGCTTTTTAAAATTAGACCTTCTTTTTGGTCTTTTTTCCCCTCAGTGGACTGGGCCCAGTATAGACATGGTCTCGTTTGTTCTTTAATTGATTATACAAACATTCATTGCTCTCCATGGACTCACATTGCCATTTTTTTTAGGACAAATAGAATTCCAGTGATGTGTCAGTAAATGTTTAACAGCCAGCTCTCCGGGAGAGTAAAAAAACTTCCTGGTTTGTGGCATTTGTCCATTTCCGTAGTGCGAATACTTCCATCATCCAATTTAAGCTACCAGTGTGATGTCACTGAAGGTGGGCTTGGGAGAGGTTGCTCCGTCAGTTCTTGTGAATGGTGCCTGTGGCTTCGGCCACCATGGAGCCCAACCTCTGCAGCAAGGTGACCTTGTCTCTGTTTCCTTCTCTTCTTTGCAGCGAAGGGTCTTTTTAGGGTTTTTGAGGATAAAATGTGCCAGTTCCAGGCTCTTGGGGTGCAAGTCAGTTAACCTGCACAGCAGCTCCATGAGACAGCGCGGCTCGTTGTTCCCAGTTACAGATGAGGAAACCAAGGCGCAAGTGGTCATGTAACTGGCCACAGCAGAGCCAGGACTCTGATCATAAATCTTTAAAAAACATAGAGGAGATTGGCACAGATTTTGGCTCAGGGCCAATCTTCTTCACCAAACTAAATAAATTTAAAAAATATAATAAAATAACAAAAAGTCCGATTTGTGGCCAGACAGGTCATAGGATGCATTTCAGATTCTGATTTTCTCTTAGCAACAGTCTCTACCACAGAATGTTCTTTTTTGAAAGGCTCTGTTCATGGAACTATGTGATCATATGGGCAGCATTTCTCTTTGGAATCTACCTTCTGTCTGTTGGTTATGCTGCCGTGAAAAAGTAAGTAAAGAAGCAGAATTTCAAGTTTCTTTCACTTGTCTGTTGGATAAGAGTCTAGAAGATGTTGGTGATACCTTGCTTGGCATTCCAGATAGATTGTGGAGTGCATTGTCAGGATTTGACTGGAATCCTTGTGCTGGGTTGATACTCCAGATATAACCAGCAACATCTCAAGTCAACAAGCAGATTCATGAGCTACTTATTTGTTTTAAAGATGCTGTCAGTGGTAGGTCTTGGGTCATCTAGGGAAGGAAAATTACAGCCTTTCTTATAGATAAGGGCCAACTAAGAAGATGCTAGCGTCTCTGTGGAGGGTAGCATATAGTTGCTGGGATATGAGAAACGTTTGGAAAAGAAGCATGCCGTATTATCTGAGAGAAAGTTCTAGAATTAGTTTACACCAGTTCCTTTGTCGGTGAGATTAGCTGCAGCCAAACCAATGCCATTGGAATGAACTCTTTAGAGGATGCCACTGATGCGATCATTTTTAAGTATTTCTTGAAATACACGGATAACTGACAGAAGCATTGTTATACAGAGATTTTTAAATTTAATGACGTAGCAAATGTACTGATATGTGCTAATGAGGCAAATTGTCAGTCTAATGATTTTCAGAGTAACCTAGTTTTATCTTGAGTACCAATGGTAGTGTAAATAGAGGTTCTCAAATGTTGGTCTGTAATATTGGTGAGATGAGCAAAATAAGTGTAATGAGGTAAGTTTTTCTTAAAACTATATTTTTTCAAAATGAGACATTATCCTCAATCCTGAGATTACGGCTTTCCTTTTTTGATATTTAAAAAAGAGTCACTGTTTTCTGAAATTAAGGAAATTGTGGATAACAGGTCATCTCTTTTCCTTTTGTCTTGTGTGTCTCCTTTTCTTTTTTTCTCTCTTTCCCTCCTTCCTTCCTCCTTGCTTGGCAAAGTTAAAAAGTTGGCTACACTTTGTTAGTTTTCTAAATTAAAAAAAAATTACTGGTCTACAAAATCGCAGTGTCTTAGAACTATTGAGCTGGGCTGACTTCTACAGACAGGCCCCTTGGGACTTGATTTAGTGAGTAGGTGGTTTTATTGTACAAGACTTGTTCTGTGTTTAGTCTGTGATGGAGTACATAAAACATAGGACCTATCCCTACCATGAAAGAACCTGTGGCCAGTGGGCTGGCCTCTGCGCACCAGGCCTCTGTTTGCTGTGCTGGCGTTACACAGCAGCATCGATAGTGCAGCGGACATCTCGGTGTGTCTGAGCAGTACTGCCAGAGGGATACTGCCTGTGCTGCTCATGTGGGAAAAACAAACCAACTGCTTCATGAAGGGAGCCTCGTAGATATCTGGACAGACTTAACGGCAAAGTTAATAATAACTGGACAGATATTTCATTGAGCCTGGGCAGTGAAATGGGATGATGTCTGGTCTCTTCCAAATGGTCCAGGTGGGAGACAGTCTGGGTGGGAGAGATGGGCCTTGAATTGATGGATGTTGAGGCTGAGGAAGGGGCACACAAGGGTTCATTGTACTGTTCTCTCTACTGTTAGGCATGTATGAAATATCCCAAGGTAAGTTCAAAATACAAGAAAACATGAAAAGCAAAACCAAACAAACAAAAGTCCCAGCCACCTAGGAACAGAGCTGGCGTGGAGGTTGAACTGGGACCTCTGTGGTTTCTGGGGAACATGCTGAATGACCGCTCACTGCTGATCAGGGCCTGGCTGCCCTAAGGTAAATCCTGCTGGGAGCTGGGCTTCCTTTCCACTGGAAATGCCCGAGCTGGTTCACAGAAGCACACCATTCTTGTTACCTCCCTCCCTTTTTTGGGAGCGTGCTCTCAGGCTCAGGTGGCCTCATCCTCCTGCGTGGTCTGGACAGGGCCCCTTGTTTTTGTAATTCCTTGAATCTCCATCCCCTCCCTATAGACAATTACTGTGGTGTGGTTAGTGTGTACCCTGTTCTGTGTCTGTATTCCTGTAAACACATGTTGTTGTTTGGTGTGCTTGTATTTTAAATTAAATAGATGGATTGTATTGTGGGCCTGATTCTGTTTCTTATGTTTTTTCATTCAGCCCCATCCTTTAAGATCCGTCAGTGTTGCTGTGTGTCCGTCTAGTCGCTGGCTCTAATGTACGTGATATTCCATGCACTTGCTTCCTCCGCTGCCACCTCGTTTGTGATCTTCCAATTTCTTAGGGATATGTAGGTAGGAGGGGGATTGCTGGGCAGTGGATGGACATACGTGGCTTCACTGAGTGCTGTTGTGGGTGCCGCAGAGCAGCGGCCTGTCTCCTTTCCTGTCAGGAACGTGTGAGGTTCTTCCTGCCGCCTGTCCTGCCAACACTTGTGATGATCTGACCAGTCCAACAGCTGTGAAGTGAGAATATGTATTTAATTATTTTTTCAGAGAATCAGGTTTTAGTTTAGTTAATCTCACGTTTTAGATTTCTTATTTCATTGATTCAAGTTATTATATTTCTCCTTTTGGTTTATTTCAGTGTTCTTTTCTAACTTCCTGGGTTAGTTGCTCAGTTTGTTTAGTTTTCACTGTTCTTATTTCCTGATAAACATGCTTAAAACTATACACTCTTTTCTAAAGTACTCCTTAGAGCTGAGTCTCCAAAATTTTGACATGTAATTTTTTTGTTATTGTTCAGTTGCAAATATTTCTTAAGTGCTTTCCTAACTTAAGGGTTTTTGAGGGATATTCATTTAGTTTCAGACACATAGGATTTCTTTTTTTCTTTTTTTTTTTTTTTGCTGAGGAAGATTTACCCTGAGCTACCATCTGTTGCCAATCTTCCTCTCTTTTTGCCTGAGGAAGATTAGCCCTGAGCTAACATCTGTGCCAGTCTTCCTTTACTTTGTATGTGGGTTGCTGCCACAGCATGGCTGACAAGTGGTGTAGGTCCATGCTTGGGATCCAACCTGTGAGCCTGGGCCACTGAAGTGGAGCTTGCCAAACTTAACCACTAGCCACTGGGCCCTCCCTAGGATTTCTTGTAACAGTTTTCTTGAGATAGAATTCACACACCATAAAATTCACCTGTTTAAACTGTACAGTTCAGTAGATTTTAGTGTATTCCCAGAGTTGTACCACCATCCCTACAATTAATTTTAGGATACTTTCATCACCCCAAAAAGAAACCTTGTACCCTTCATCAGTTATCCCCCTTTCCCCTGGCCCTCCCATTCACCCTGCCTCTGGCAACTACTAACCTGCATTCTGTCTCTATAGATTTGCCTCTTCTGCATGTTTCATGTAAGTGACATCATATGCTATGTGGTCTTTCATGACTGACTTCTTTCACTTAGCATAACATTTTCCAGGTTCGTACAGCTTTCAGTACCTATTAGTACTTCATTCCTTTTTTTTTTGAGGAAGACTGGCCTTGAGCTAACATCTGTACCCATCTTCCTCTACTTTATACTTGGGATGCCTGCCACAGCATGGCTTGATAAGCAGTGAGTAGGTCTGTACCCAGGATCCGAACCGGTGAACCCTGGGCTGCCGAAGCAAAACATGCAAACTTTACCACTGCACCACCAGGCTGCCCCTAGTACTTCATTCCTTTTGATTACAGAATAATATTTCATTGTGTGGACATACCACATCCTCTTAATCCGTTCATCCCTTGATTGACATTTGGGTTGTATCCACTTTCTGGCTTTTATTAATCAATGCTTTGGTGAACATTAGTGTGCAAGTTTCTGTGTGCATGTACATTTTCATTTTTCTTGTGTATAATCCTAGGAGTGGAATTGCTAGCTCATAAGGTAACTCTATGTTTAATCATTTGAAGATCTGCCAGACTATTTTTTCAAAGCAACTGTACCAGTATGCATTCTCACCAGCAATATATGAGGGCTCCAGTTTCTCGAGATCCTCCCCAACACTTGTTTTTATCAGTCTTTTTTTTTAATTGAGTTCATGATAGTTTACATCAATGTGAGATTTCAGTTGTACATTATTTCCTGACCGTCACCGCGTAGGTGCTCCCCTTCACCCGCTGTGCCCACCTCTCACTCCCCTTCCCCTCGTAAACACTGAACTGTTTTGTTTGTCCATGTGTTTGTTCATAGTCCACATATGAATGAACTCATCTAGTGTTTGTCTTTCTCAGTCTGGCTTTTTTCACTTAACGTAATTCCCTCCAAGTCCTTCTGTGTTGTTGCAAATGGGATGATTTTGTCTTTTTTATGGCTGAGTAGTAGTCCATTGTATATACATACCACCTCTTCTTTATCCAATCATCAGTCGATGGGCACCTGGATTGTTCCCATGTCTTGACTATTGTGAATAGTGCTTCAGTGAACATAGGGGTGCATATGTTACTTTGGGTTGTTGATTTCAAGTTGATGAGTAGATACTCAGTAGTGGGATAGCTGGGTCGTATGGTCTTTCTAGTTTTAGTTTTTTGAGGAATCTCCATACTGTTTTCCATAGTGGCTGCACCAGTTTGCATTCCCACCAGCAGTGTATGAGGGCTCCCTTTTCTCCACACCCTCTCCAGCATTTGTTATTTTTAGTCTTAGTGATTATAGCCATTTTAACAGGCGTAAGGTGGTATCTTAGTGTAGTTTTGATTTGCATTTCCCTGATGATTAGTGATGTTCAACATCTTTTCATGTGTCTATTGGCCCTCTGTATATCTTCTTTGGAAAAACGTCCGTTCATATCCTCTGCCCATTTTTTGCTCAGGCTGTTTGTTCTGTTATTGTTCAGTTGTGTGAATTCCTTATATATTATGGAGATTAACCCCTTGTCAGACACATGATTTGCAAATATGTTCTCCCATTTGGTGGGTTGTCTTTTTGTTTTGATCCAGTTTCTTTTGCCTTGCAGAAGCTCTTCAGTCTGATGAACTCCCGCTTGTTTATTTTTCTTTTGTTTCCCTTGTCAGAGAAGACATGGTATTCGAAAAGATCCTTTTAATAAGTTCAATGTCAAAGAGTGTACTACCTATATTATCTTCCAGGAGTTTTATGGTTTCGGCACTTATCTTCAAGTCTTTGGTCCATTTTGAGTTTATTTTTGTGTATGGCGTGAGATAATGGTCTACTTTCATTCTTTTGCATGTGGCTGTCCAGTTTTCCCAACACCATTTATTGAAGAGACTGTCTTTTCTCCATTGTATGTTCTTGGCACCTCTGTCGAAGATTAGCTGTCCGTAGATGTGCGTTTTTATTTCTGGGCTTTCAGTTCTGTTCCATTGATCTGTGTGTCTGTTTCTGTACCAGTGCCGTGCTGGTTTGATCACTATGGCTTTGTAGTACATTTTGAAGTCAGGGATTGTGATGCCTCCAGCTTTGTTCTTTTTTCTCAGTATTGCTTTAGCAATTCGGGATCTTTGGTTGCCCCATATGAATTTTAGGATTCTTTGTTCTATTTCCATGAAGAATGTCACTGGGATTCTGATTGGGATCGCACTGAATGTGTAGATTGCTTTGGGTAGCATGGACATTTTAACTATGTTTATTCTTCCAATCCACGTGCATGGCATCTCCTTCCATCTCTTTATGTTGTTATCTATTTCTGTCAATAATGTCTTATAGTTTTGATGGTATAAGTCCTTCACCTCCTTCGTTAAATTTATTCCTAGGTACTTTATTCTTTTAGCGGTGATCATAAATGGAACTGTATTCTTGAGTTCTCTGTTAGTTCGTTATTAGAGTACAGAAATGCAACTGATCTTTTTGTAAGTTGATTTTGTATCCCACAACTTGACTGTAGTTGTCAATTATTTCTAATAGTTTTCCAACGGATTCTTTAGGGTTTTCTATACATAAGATCACGTCGTCTGCAAACAGGGAGAGTGTCACTTCTTCACTCCCTATTTGGATTCCTTTTATTCCTTTCTCTTGCCTAATTGCTCTTGCCAAAACCTCCAGTACTATGTTGAATAAGAGTGGTGATAGTGGGCATCCTTATCTTGTTCCTATTCTCAGAGGGATGGTGTTCAGTTTTTGCCAATTGAGTATGATGTTGGCTGTGGGTTTGTCATATACGGCCTTCATTATGTTGAGGTAATTTCCTTCTATCCCCATTTTGTTGAGAGTTTTTGTCATAAATGGCTGTTGGATCTTGTCAAGTGCTTTCTCTGTGTCTATTGAGATGATCATGTGGTTTTTGCTTTTTTTAAAGATTTTATTTTTCGTTTTTCTCCCCAAAGCCCCCCGGTACACAGCTGTATATTTTCAGTTGTGGGTCCTTCCAGTTGTGGCATGTGGGGTGCCGCCTCAGCATGGCTTGATGAGTGGTGCCATGTCCGCGCCCAGGATCCGAACCGGTGAAACCCTGGGCCACTGAAGCGGAGCGTGTGAAGTTAACCACTTGGCCATGGGGCCGGCCCCGATCGTGTGGTTTTTATTCCTCAATTTGTTGATGTGGTATATCACACTGATGGATTTGCGGATGTTGAACCATTCCTGTGTCCCTGGTATAAATCCCACTTGGTCGTGATGTATGATCTTTTTGATGTGTTCCTGTATTCAGGTTGCCAATATTTTGTTGAGGATTTTTGTATCTATGTTCATCAGCGATATTGGCCAGTAGTTTTCCTTTATTGTGTCGTCCTTGTCAGGCTTTGGTATCAGAGTGATGTTGGCCTTGTGAAATGTCTTAGGAAGTCTTCCATCTTCCCTAATTTTTTGGAATAGCTTGAGAAGGATAGGTATTAAATCCTCTCTGAATGTTTGGCGGAATTCCCCAGGGAACCCATCCGGTCCTGGGCTTTTATTCTTTGAGATGCTTTTGATTACTGTTTCAATCCCTTTCCTTGAGATTGGTCTATTCAGATTATCTGTTTCTTCTTGATTCAGCTTTGGGAGGTTGTAAGAGTCTAAGAATTTATCCATTACCTCTAGATTATCCATTTTGTTGGCATATAGTTTTTCCTAGTATTCTCTTACAATCTTGTATTTCTGCGGTATCCGCTGTTATTTCCCCTCTTTCATTTCTAATTTTGTTTATCTGTCTTTTTTTCCTTATAAGTCTGGCTAGGGGTTTGTCGATTTTATTTATCTTCTCAAAGAACCAGCTCTTTGTTTCATTGATCCTTTCTACTGCCTTTTTTGTTTCAATCGCATTTATTTCTGCTCTGGTTTTTATTATTTCTCTCCTTCTGCTGACTTTGGGCTTTGTTTGTTCTTCTTTTTCTGATTCAGTTAGGTGCAATTTGAGGTTGCTTATTTGGGATTTTTCTTGTTCGTTAAGGTGAGCCTTATTGCAATGAATTTCCCTCTTAATATGGCTTTTGCTGCATCCCATATGAGTTGGTATGGTGTGTTTTCATTTTCATTTGTCTCCAGATGCTTTTTGATTTCTCCTTTAATTTCTTCACTGATCCATTGCTTGTTCAATAGCATGTTGTTTAGTCTCCACATCTTTGTCCCTTTCTCAGCTTTTTTCTTGTAATTAATTTCTAGCTTCAGGGCACTGTGATCAGAAAAGATGCTTGTTATTATTTCAATCTTCTTAAGTTTATTGAGGCTTGCCTTGTTTCCCAACATGTGGTCTATCCTTGAGAATGTTCCATGCGCAGTTGAGAAGAACGTGTATTCTGCTGTTTTTGGATGGAGTGTTCTATATGTGTCTATTAAGTCCAACTGCTCTAGCTTTTCATTTAATTCCACTGTTTCCTTGTTGATTTTCTGTCTGGATGATCTACCCATTGATGTGAGTGGAGTGTTGAGGTCCCCTAATACTATTGTGCTATTATTAATGTCTCCTTTTAGATTTGTTAATAGTTGCTTTATGTACTTTGGTCCTCCTGTGTTGGGGGAATAGATATTTCTAAGCGTTATTTCTTCTTGACGGAATGTCCCTTTGATCATTATATACTGCCCCTCTTTGTCTCTCTTTCCCTGTCTTGCCTTGAAGTCTACTTTGTCTGATACAAATATTGTGACACCTGCTTTCTTTTGTTTGCCATTAGCTTGGAGTATCGTCTTCCATCCCTTCACTCTGAGCCTCTGTTTGTTGTTGGAGCTGAGACGTGTTTCCTGGAGGCAGCATATTGTTGGGTCTTGTTCTGTAATCCATCTTGCCAGTCTGTGTCTTTTTATTGGAGGATTCAATCCATTTACAGTTAGGGTGATTATCGATGTATGAGGGCTTAATGCTGCCATTTTATCACTCCTTTTCCGCTTCTCCTGCATTTCCTTTGTTTCTCGTCCTGTGTGTTTTAGTCTACCTATTGGATTATGTAGTTTTTTTATGTTGTGTTTGTTTTCTCCTTATTTATTATTTGTGTCTCTGTTCTGCTTTTTTGTTTAGTGGTTACCATGAGATTTGTATTCAGAAGCTCGTGTATAAGATAGTCCATTTTCTGATGGCCTCTCATTTCCTTAGGTTAGACCAATTCAGTCTCTCTCCTCCTCCCCTCCTAAGTGGTTTTTCTCACATCTTATTCCACCTTGTGCTGTGAGGTGGTGGTTAAAATGACAAGATTATCTTTGTTTTTGATGTTTTCCTTCCCTTTGTCGTTAATGCTATACCTGAGTATTTGCTATCCTGCTCCGATTTTGTCTACCTATCTATCTCCTTACTCCCTGCTTTGTAACCCCTTTCTCCGTTTTGTTTTTTTTTTTCCAGGTATGAGGGCCTTCTTGAGGATTTCTTGTGTGTGTCGGGGCGGGGGGGGGGGGGTTGTCTTGTGGCTACGAACTCCCTTAGCTTTTGTTTATCTGGGAAAGTTTTTTATTTCTCCATCATATCTGAAGGGTATTTTTGCTGGATAGAGTATTCTTGGCTGAAAATTTTTGTCTTTCAAAGACTTGAATGTGTCATTCTATTCTCCCCTGGCCTGTAAGGTTTCTGCAGAGAAGTCCACTGAAAGCCTGATAGGGGTTCCTTTGTAGGTTGTCTTCTTCTGCCTTGCTGCCCTTTGTATTCTTTCTTTGTCATTAATTTCTGCCGGTTTTACTACTATATGCCTTCCAGTACGTCTTTTTACATTAACGTATCTAGGAGATCTGGATTCTTCTTCCACATGGATTTCCATCTCTTTCTCTAGGTTTGGGAAGTTCTCTGCTACTATTTCTTTGAACACGCTTTCTGCTTCACTCTCCTTCTCTTCTCCTTCTTGAATACTTATAATTCTTATATTGCATTTCCTAATTGAGTTGGATATGTCTCAGAAACTTTATTCCTTTCTTTTTAGTCTTAGTTCTCTCTCCTCCTCTATCTGGAGCATTTCAACATGTCTATCTTCAATTATGCTGATTCGCTGCTCTCTGGGGTCCACTCGATCGTCCAGGGAATCCATATTTTATCTCATTGATTGTGTCTTTCACGTCTAACATTTCCGATTGATTCTTCTTTACAGTTTTAATCTCTTTTGTGAAGCAGCTCCTGAACTCATTGAATTGTTTCTCTACATTCTCTTTTAACTTGTTGAGTTTTTTGATGATAGCTATTTTGAGTTCTTTGTCATTAAGATTACGTATGTCTGGGTACTTGTCATTTTCTCTCTGGTCTGGAGATCTAATATAATGTTTGATATTGCTAGAGGGAGTGGCTCTGTTTTTTTCGCATCCTGGTGTTATCTGGTCGTGATTACCGCCTGTCGCCACTGGGTGGGGGTCAACAGCCACGTATTCTGAGCCTTCTGCCTTTGATGAGATCCCAGGCACTGGAGCAAACTGAGTGGGTGGGGGAGGGGCGCTTTCTCCTGCGTGACCTCGGGGTTTTCTCCCTCTGCTCTTGCTATCTGCTCTCCTGGAGTGTTGGCTTGATAAAGTCACCCCCCACGAAAGCTTTCCCCCCAATAGAGGGCTTCCCTCTAGGCTACAAGGGCCCACCAGGGATCCTTGATGTTCCCGCAAACGAATGTCGACTCCCCTGTTCCTTCCGTCTCGGAGGCCTCCCGTCATCCTGGTACTCAATCTTTAGGGGAGGGAGTGAAATTTTGTCTTACTCTGTTCCCCCTCCTCCTCCGAGGCGCTCCAGCCCCTGTGCCATCCACCACATGACTGCGTGTGTCTGTCTGATGTTATTTATATTGTGTTTCGATGTCCTCTGTTGGAGTATGGATGTTTTTTCATTGTATATTGGAGGGGAGAGATTACCTGGAAAGTTCACTGTGCCATGATGCTAGTCCGTCAGTCTCTTTGATTATAGCCATCCTGGTGGGCCTGAAGTTGTATCTCATTGTGATTTTGACTTGCATTTCCCTGTTGGCTAATGTTCCTAAGCGTCTTTTCATGTGCTTATTGGCTATTTGGATGTTTTCTTTGGAGAAGTGTCTCTTCAGATCTTTTCCTCATTTTAAAATTTCCCTTTTTATTATTGAGTTGTAAGAGTTCTTTATATATTCTAGATACAAGTCATTTATCAGACATGATTTGCAAAAATTTTCTTTTGTAAAAATTTTCTTTTGTTATAGTTACTTGAAGGTGCCATTTGAAGCACAAAAGCTTTATTTTTTATTTGTATTTATTTACTTATTTATTTATTTATGCTGATGAAGATTTGCCCTGAGCTGACATTCTTGCCAGTCTTCTATTTTTTAGTATGTGGGCCACCATCACAGCATGGCGCTAACAGAGAGATGTAGGTCTGTGCCCAGAAACTGAACCCAGGCTGCTGAAGCCGAATGTGCTGAACTCAACTACTAGGCCACCAGGGCTGGCCTACAAAAGCTTTATTTTTGATGAAGTCTAATTTATCTTTTTTGACCTTTTATTCATGTTGGTATCATATCTAAGAAACCCTGGCCAAATCCAAGCTCGTGATTTGCCTCTGTGTTTTCTCCTAAGACTTTTATAGTTTAAGCACTTAAATTTATGTCTTTGATCTGTTTTGAGTAGATCTCTGTGTATAGTTTGTATGTCAGGGCCCAAATGTATTCTTTTGTATGCAGGTATCTAGTTGTCCCAGCATCATATGTTGAGAAAACTGTTCTTACACTCGTTGCATCATTTTGGCACCCTTGTCAAAAATCAATTGACTGTAAGTGAAAGGATCCATTTCTTGACTCTCATTTCTCTTCCATTGATCTATATGTCTTGTAGTTTTGTAGCAAATTTTTAATTTGGGAATTGCAAGTCCTCCACCTTTGTTCCTTTTCAGGATCATTTTGTCTATTCTGGGCCTCTTGCATTTGCATATAGATTTTATGATCAGCTTGTCAGTTAACATAAAGAATTTTAAAAAACTGTCCTTTAGATATTACTTTCTGTACTTTATTATGTATCTCAATACTATATTAAGATTGCAATTCCTAAGATAATTGTCTTTTGATGTATATTGAGGTTTCTTTATTGATTTAATGTGTGGTTTATGTTTATGAATGTTACATGGTGTGTTCAAAAAGAATTTGTGTTGTCCTTTGAGTGTAGAACTTTATATCTGTTTAATAGCTTGAGCTTATTAATAGTATTCACATTTTTAATAGTGCAACAGTAAGAAATAATACAAAGAGATCTCTTGTGTACCATGTCCAGTTTCCTCCAATGGTAACATTTTGCAAAATTACAGGTAGAAGGTCACAACCAGGAATGAGATTGACACAGTCCACTCATCTTATTCATATTTCCCAGTTTTATTGGTACTTGTTTGTGTGTGTTTAGTTCTGTGTAGTTTGTCATCTCTGTGGGTTCTGTATCTACCATCAGTCAAGATGCTCAACAGTTCCAAAGCCTTGAGGATTCTCGTGTTGCCCATTTATAACCACACTCACATCCCTCCTGCCACACACCCTCCCATCCCTAACCACTGGCAACCACTAATTTGTCCTCCATTTACAAAATATTGTCATTTCAAAAATGTTATACGTAAAAAGAATCATATGGTATGTAACCTTTGAGGATTGCCTTCTAAAAAATTTTTAGTGAGTTCATAATAGTTTATAACATTGTGAAGTTTCTGTTGTGCATTATTATTTGTCAGTCACCATATAAATGTGCCTCTTCACCCCTTGTGCCCACCCCCAACCTCCTTCCCCTCTGGTAACCACTAAACTTCTCTTTGTCCATGTGTTCGTTTATCTTCCACATATGAGTGATCATATGGTGTTTCTTTCTCTCTCTGGCTTATTTCGCTTAACATAATACCCTCAAGGTCCATTCATGTTTTTGCAGATGAGACGATTTGATCTTTTTTTTTTATGGCTGAGTAGTATTCCACTGTGTGCGTGTGTATATACATATATATATACACATACACATATACATATACCACATCTTCTTTATCTGATCATCAGTCATTGGGCACTTGGGTCGCTTCCATGTCTTGGCTGTTGTGAATAATGCTGCAATGGACATAGGGGTGCATAAGTCTCTTTGAATTGTTGATTTCAAGTTCTTTGGATAAATACCCAGTAGTGGGATAGCTGGGTTGTACGGTATTTCTATTTTTAATTTTTTGAGAAATCTCCATACTGTTTTCCATAGTGGCTGCACCAGTTTGCCCTCCCACCAGCAGTGTAGGAGGGTTGCCTTTTTTCCACATTCTCTCCAACATTTTTCATTTTTGGTCTTGGTGATTCTAGCTGTTCTGACACGTGTTAGGTGATATTTCTGTGTAGTTTTGATTTGCATTTCCCTGATGACTAGTGATGTTGAACATATTTTCATGTGCCTGTTGACCATCTGTATATCTTCTTTGGAAAAATGTCTGTTCATATCCCCTGCCCATCTTTTGATCAGATTGTTTGTCTTTTTGTTGTTGAGTTGTGTGAGTTCTTTATGTATTTTGGAGATTAACCCCTTGTTGGATATATGATTTGCAAATATTTTCTCCTAGTTGGTGGGTTATCTTTTTGTGTTGTTCCTAGTTTCCCTTGCCTTGCAGAAGCTCTTTAGTGTGATGAAACACCACTTATTTTTTCTTTTGTTTCCCTTGTCCAAGTAGACATGGTATTCGAAAAGATCCTTCTAAGACCGATGTCAAAGAGTGTACTGTGTATACTTTCTTGTAGGAGGTTGATGGTTTCAGGTCTTACCTTCAAGTCTTTGATCCATTTTGAGTTAATTTTTGTGTATGGTGAAAGACAATGGTCCACTTTCATTCTTTTGCATGTGGCTGTCCAGTTTTTCCAACACCATTTATTGAAGAGACTTTTCTTTCTCCATTGTATGTTCTTAGCTCTTCTGTCGAAGATTAGCTGTCTGTAGATGTGTGGGGTTTTTTTTCTGACTTTTTATTGAGATTATGATAGTTTATAACCTTGTGAAATTTCAGTTGTACATTATTGTTTGTCAGTCGTATTGTAGGTGCACCACTTCACCCTTTGTGCCTGCCCCCCACGCCCCCTTTCCGCTGGTAGCCACTAATCTGTTCTCTTTGTCTACATGTTTAACTTCTACATATGAGTGGAGTCATAGGTGTGTGGTTTTATTTCTGGGCTTTCAGTTCTGTTCCATTGATCTGTGTGTCTGTTTTGAGCCAGTACCATGCTCTTTTGATTATTATAGCTTTGCAGTATATTTTGAAGTCAGGGATTGTGATGGCTCCAGCTTGGTTCTTTTTTCTCAGGATTGCTTTAGGTATTTGGGGTCTTTTGTTGCTTCATATGAATTTTAGGATTCTTTGTTGTGTTTCTGTGAAGAATGTCATTGGGATTCTGAGTGGGATTGCATTGAATCTGTAGATTGATTTAGGTAGTGTGGACATTTTAACTATACATATTCTTCCAGTCCCTGTGCATGGAATATCTTTCCATTTCTTTATGTCATTATCAGTTTCTTTCAGTAATGTCTTATAGTTTTCTTTGTATAGGTCTTTCACATCCTTGGTTAAATTTATTCCTGGATATTTTATTCTTTTTGTTGTGATTGTAAATGGGATTGTATTCTTGAGTTCTCTTTCTGTTAGTTAGAGTATAGAAATGCACCTCATTTTTGTAAGTTGACTTTGTACCCTGCAACTTTGCTGTAGTTGCTGATTATTTCTAATAGTTTTCTGATAGATTCTTTAGGATTTTCTATATATAAGATCATGTTGTCTGCAAACAGTGAGCGTTTCACTTCTTCATTACCTATTTGGATTACTTTTCTTTCTTTCTTTCTTTTTTTTTTTTTGAGGAAGATTAGCCCTGAGCTAACTACTGCCAGTCCTCCTCTTTTTGCTGAGGCAGCCTGGCCCTGAGCTAACATCGTGCCCAACTTCCTTTACTTTATATGTGGGATGCCTACCACAGCATGGCATGCCAAGCGGTGCCATGTCCGCACCTGGGATCTGAAGCAGCAAACCCCGGGCCACCGGGAAGTGGAATGTGCGCACTTAACCGCTGCACCACTGGGCCAGCGCCTACTTTTATTTCTTTTTCTTGCCTTATTGCTCTTGCCAAAACCTCCAATACTATGTTGAGTAAGAGTGGCGAGAGTGGGTACCCTTGTCTTGCTCCTATTCTCACAGGGATGGCTTTCAGTTTTTCCCCTTTGAGTATGGTGTTGGCTGTGGGTTTGTCATATGTGCCCTTATTATGTTGAGGTACTTTCTATACCCATTTGATTGAGAGTTTTTAGCATAAATGGCTGTTGGATCTTGTCAAATGTTTTCTCTGCGTCTGTTGAACACCTGCTTTCTTTTGTTTGCCATTAGTTTGGAGTATTGTCTTCCATCCCTTCCCTCTGAGCTTGTGTTTATCTTTAGAGTTGAGATTTGTTTCCTTTGAGAGAGCATATTGTTGCGTCTTTTTTTTTAATCCATCCTGGGGATTAACCTTTTTTGCTTAGCAATAATTCCGCAAAGACTCATCCAACTTGTTGCATGTAGCAATAGTGTGTTCCTTTTTATTGCTGAGTAGTATTCCATGGTATGGATGGATCACAGTTTATTTAAGCACTCAGGAAGGTCATCTGGACTGATAGCAGTTTTTGACTACGGTAGTCCTCCCTTATCCTCAGTTTCGCTTTCTGCAATCTCAGTTACCTGTGGTCAGCCATGGTCCAAAAATATTAAATGGAAAATTCCAGAAATAAACAATTCATAAGTTTTGCATTAGATGTCATTCTGAATAGCAATCTTGTATCATCTTGCTATATCCTGCCAGGGATGTGAATCATCCGTTTGTCCAGTGTAGCCGCACTGTAGATGCTACCCACTCATTAGTCACTTAGTAGCCATCTCAGTTATCAGATTGACTGTCATGGTGTCACAGTGCTTGTGTTAAGCAACCCTTATTTTACTTAATAATGGCCTTAAAGTGTAAGAGTAGTGATGCAATTAAGATATGCCAAAAAGAATTTTTTGTTGTTAATCTCTTACTGTGCCTCATTTATAAACTAAACTTTATTATAGGTGTATATATGTAGGAAAAAACATTGTGTGTTTGTGTGTATGTATGTGTGCATTTACTATCTGCCATTTCAGGCATCCACTGGGGGTCTTGGAACATATCTCCCATTGATAAGGGGAGACTATTGTGTTATAAATGAAGCTTCTATGAGCATTAATGTACAGGACTTTGTTTGAACTTCAGCCTTTATTTCTTTAGGATAAATGCCTTGGGCTGAAGCAGTTTTCTTTTTTTTTTTTTGTGGCTTAAAACAACAGTAAACATTTATCATCTCACAGAGTCTGTGAGAGTCAGGAATTTGGGAACAGCTGTACTGGGTGCTGGCCAGGGGTTTCTCATGAGATTGTAGTCAGATGTCACCAGGGCTGCATCATCTGAAGCCTTGACTGGGGAGGGAGAACCTGCTTCCAGGATGGCTCAGTCATATGCCTCTTGGCCACCGAGGAGACCTCTGTTCCTCAATATGTGAAGTTTTGAAATCAGGTAGTGTTAGTACTCCAACTTTGTTCTTCCTTTTCAGAATTCCTTTGGCTATTCTAGTTTTTTTTTTTTTTTTTTTTTCATTTCTGCATACATTTTAGTATCAGCTTGGCAATTTCTGTTTTTAAAAATCTGATAGGATTTGATTGGGATTGTATTGAATTAATAGTCCAGTTTAAGGAAAATCGATGTCTTAACCATATTGAATTTTCTAATGCATGACCATAGTAATATCTCTCCGTTTATTTAAATATTCTTTCATTTCTCTCAGCAGTGTTTTGTAGTTTTCAGTGTACAGGTCTTGCACATATTTTATTAAATTATCCTGAAGTGTTTGATGTTTTTGGATGTTATTGTAAGTAGAATTTTTAAAAATTCCATTTCCAGTTCATTGGTCGTGTGTAGAAATACAATTACTTTTTGGACATTGACTTTGTAACTGGTAAGCTTGCTAAATTCACTCTTATTAATTCTAGTAGCTCTTTTCCTTATAGATTTCTTAGGCATGTCTGTGTATACAATCATGTCATCTGTGAGTAAAAACGATTTTATTTATTCCTTTTCACTCTGTATGTGTTTCTTTCTCTTAATTGTCTTATGGTGCTACCTAGGACTTTCATTACAATCTGGAATAGAAGTGATTAGAATCTCATGTTTCAATCTCAGGAGAAAAGCAGTCTTTTCACCATTAGTATGCTGATAGCTGTAGGTTTTTTAGTTGATACCTTTTATCAGATTCAGGAAGTTCCCTTCTAGTCCTCATTTATTGAGTGTTTTTATCATGAAAGGGTGTTGTGTTTTTTTTCAAATTACTCAAACTCAACCATATTGATAATTACGTTAAATGTAAATGGTCTAAATACTTCAGTTAAAAGGCAGAGAATAACAGATGGAATAGTAAAGCAAGACCCAATTGGTCATGTGCTATTTACAAAAGAAACACTTTAAATATAAAGACACAAATAGGTTGACAGTAAAAGGATGTTAAAGGATATACCAAACATGAACCACAAGAATGCTATGCTATATTAGCATAATGGTATGTTATATTAAGATCATAATTGTTGATATATTATAAAGCAGACTTCAAGACAAGATATATTGCCAGAGATTATGAGGGACATTTCAGAATGATCAAAGAGGCAATTCATCAAGACGGCATAACAATCCTAAATATGTATCCATATAATAAAATAAATTGAAAACACATGAAGGAAAAGTTGACAGAATCAAAAGGAGAAATAAATAAATCCACAATTATAGTTGAAGATTGAAACCCTCCCTCTCATTAATTGATAGAACAAATAGACACAAAATTAGTGAGGACATAGAAAACTTGAATAACATTATCGACCAACTTGACTTTTTTTTTAAAGACTTTTAAATTTTTTTTCTTTTTCTCCCCAAAGCCCCCCAGTACATAGTTGTGTATTTTTAGTTGTGTGTCCTTCTAGTTGTGGCATGTGGGATGCCGCCTCAGCATGGCTTGATGAGTGATGCCATGTCTGTGCCCAGGATTCAAACCGGCGAAACCCTGGGCCGCCAAAGTGGAGCGCGTGAATCTAACCACTCCACCATGCAGCGGCCCCAACCAACTTGACTTTAACCCACCCAATAGCAGCAGGATAAAAACTATTTTCTAGTGCACATGCCACATTCACCAAGACAGACCATAACAAATGCACAGCCATCAGCAACCTACAACCTGCTGGGCAAATCCAGCCCACTGCTTGGTTTTGTACAATTTGCAGACTAAGAATGGTTTTTGTGTTTTTAAAGGCTTTTTAAGAAGAAAAAGAAGAAGAAAAAGAACATGCAACACAGACCCTATGTGGCCTACAAAGCTGAAAATAATACTGTTTAACTCTTTACAAGAAAAAGTTTCTTGACTCCTGTGCTAGGCCGTAAAAAAAAAATCAATAAATTTAAAAAGAATGAAACCATACAATCCTGCTCTCTGACCACAACAAAAAGTAGATATCAGTAACAGAGATATTTAGAAAACCCCAAATTAATTGGAAAATTAAGCATTATACTTCTAAATAACCTATAAATCAAAGGAAAAAACTCACAGGGGAGATTAGAAATATCTTGAATTCAGTGAAAATGGAAACATCAAAATCTGTGGTATACAGCTAAAACAGTGCTTGAAGGAAAATTTGTAGCTTTTAATGCTTATAACAGAAAAGAAGAAAGGTCTAAAAAAGGAATGATTAAGCTTCTACTTTAAGAAGCTATAAAAAGAAGAGCAAATGAAACCCAAAGTATGCAGTAGGAAGGAAATTATGAAGCCAGAAGAAGAAATAAATGAAATAGAAAATGGACAAATACTAGAGAAAAAAAATAATAAAACCAAAATCTGGTTCCTCAAGAAGATCAATAAAATTAATGAACCTTTAGTAGCGCTGATGAACAACAAGAGAGAGAAAAGGACAGGTATCACTAAGGTATAGGAATGAAAGAGGGGCCTGCGGATCCTACTTTACATTAGAAGATTAACAAATTAACAAGGTACTATAATGAACAACTTCATGCCAATAATTTCATCAATTCAGGTAAAGTGGTCAAATTTTTTCAGCAAGCAAATTACCGAAATGGAAACAAGTAGAAATAGAATATACTTATTGAAGAAATGGAGTTCATAATTTGAAACATCACCAAAGACAACTTTAGACCCTTGGCTTCACTGGTGAGCTCTGTCAAACATTTTAAGAGGAAGTAGTACCAATTCTATGTAAACTCAGAAAATGGAGGAAGAGGGAATATTTCCCAACATGTGTTGTGAGGCACATTTACCCTGATGCCCAGGGCAGACTTAAGCATTGCGAGGAAAGAAACCTATACCAGCATTCGTGTAGCCGTTTCAGCTGCCTCATGATCCGTGCTTGCATGGTGTATCCTTTTCCATTCTTTTAACTTTTTTTTTTTTTTACTTTTAACCTGTGTCTTGATATTTAAAGTAAGCTTTTTATACTCAGCATATAGTGAGTTGCTACTTTTTTATCTAGTCTGACCATTTCTGTCTTTAATTGAAGTTATTAATGTATTTGCATTTAATGCGCTTACTGATATGGTTGAGTTTATGTCTGTTATCTTACTATTTTTTCCCATTTGTCCCGTCTGTTTTTGTTGCTTATTTTCTCTCTCTCTCCTTTCTTTTTATCTTCTTTTGGATTAATCCAGTCCTTTTTTAGGATCCTGCTAGAAAAACTTGTCCCATTTGGTTTATGGGAACTTGTGGTCCATCCAGCCACTCACCCACTCTATGGCTAAAAGCAGTATTCACAGACGCCTCCTCTAGCTGCCCTGTCTTGTAAGTTCTTGTTTGGAAAAATGCCTTGGCAAGGTGGGATCTCACTCTGGTTCCCGTCTTTCTCTGGATTGTATGTTATCTAAGCGTTTGAGTCATTCTCTAGGGCATATAGGAAAGAGGGGCATCTGATGTATATGTGGAGACAGCCATCTTTTCCTGAAAGCACTTCTAGGAATTATTATTTCTGTTCCCCAAAGTCTGTTGCAACCATCCACAAATGTCCATCCACACGCCTCACAAGAGAAGTAAGAGAGATCTTAGTACCCAGAAGGAACCTGAGTGCGGGGTCCGTCCATGGAGTCCCTTGCAGTGCAAGTCAAAGCAGCTCAACCTTTGAGTGCCTTGCAGCGTGTGCTGGAGCAGGCCCAGGGCAGTCCCGGCCCTGCCCTTAGCTCAGTCTGGCGGGGTGGGTGGGATTTTATGAGGAAGGACTGTCTGAGCACAAGAGCATGTGCAGAATGTTAAAGGTAGGAAAGTGCAGTTTGCGTTGAAAGAAAGATGCGGCATCCTTGTTTCGAGGGTAGAGTCAGGGAGACGGTAGGAGTGCCCAGAAGACGGGAGGCACATTGTAGAAAGCAGCCTGCTGAGTGGTGGGCGTCTGGGGCCAGTGGAGCCTATGAAGCCAGGTGGGAGGAATGTGAAGGTGCCTCTGTTTTGGAAAAGTGAGTTTGACGTGAAGGGGATGGTGCCTGGACAGCTGAGGAGCCTGTGTCAGGGGCTCCTAGGGCAGCTGGGCTTTACACACAGACAAATCCGAGGTTTTGCATCATATGGACAGTCTTTTACTCTTTTAAATAAAAGTATCAGGTAAGATAAGTCCCGTCTACTATTACCATAGTTTTCAAGGAATGATTCATGTGACATTGAAAAGATTCATAAGCTCAAAATGCAGGTTTAACTTTGTTAAAGATACGAGCTTTATGGTTTTCATTTTGCATCGAACACTGAAAGCTGTGGTGCAAACCAGCCTAGGCCCAAAGACTGACGTATGAGACTCAGCTGTCCCACTTGAGTGGGACAAACAAACCTTGTATGGTCCAGGCAAAGAAAGCAAGAGCCTGAAGCGGGTGATGTGGGATGCAGAGGATGGGCTGGGTCAGTAACAATTTCTCAGGTAGCTGTGGCAAGACCTAGAGCTCAGGGTACATGTGAGGGAGGTGGCGGCTTCAGGGATAACCCTGAGTTATTCAGCAAGATGGAGACAGTGAAAGGAGAGGCCAGGTGGGTAGGGAGTGACAGAGGAAGGGAGGGCCAAGCAAAATGAGCTGTCATGAGTTTGACTTGCTGAGGTTGTGTTCTGTGAGATATTTTGTGTTCTTTTATTTGATGGTCAGTCAGGTGTGGCCATGACACACACGAGAAACATGGTTTTGTGTTGGTCTAAAGGAGCAAAGGAGTGAATGAGAGCACCAGTGGCACATTGAGCACTGGGGGTGGGAAAGGAGAGCAAGGAAGGTGGGTCAGCTAGGGTGGAATCGAGAGAAGGCAGCAGGTTCTGAGATGCAGGAGAGCCGAGAAGTCCCCACTGACTTTGGAGCCTGACCCAGGGAGATCTGGTCCGAGCAGTTGCTGGGGAGACTGCCCTTTCCAGCCCAGGCCAATGTTGGGAATAGAGTTCTTGGACTTTGGTGTGGAGTTGCTGAGAGTGGATTTGTACTGGTGGGGATAATTGACCCTCCTCTTTGCTTGTAGCTCTGTGGCTGTCATCATGTTCTGGAAGTTTGATTTGAACACCACGTCCCATGTCGACAAGCTGCTGGATAAGGAGGATGTGACACTGCGTGAGTTAATGGACGAAGATGACATCTTGCAGGAGTGCAAGGCTCAGAACCGGAAGCTGCTGGACTTCCTCTGCAGGCAGCAGTGTATGGAGGAGCTGGTGAGCCTCATCACACAGGACCCACCCCTGGACATGGAAGAGAAGGTCCGCTTCAAGTATGTACTGAGGCTGTGACCGGGGCCCAGCACTGGGCGGTGCTGCAGGGAGGCAGCGGGCAGTGTTTGAAGATGGCCAGAACCAGGGTTTTCTGATGGAGAAGCCGACCTTAGACGTTTACCCCACTTGAGAAGTGAGGAGGCCACTCCTGTGGGGTTTGTTTTTTTGATGTTTAAGATTTTGAAATCTCTTCTGTATGTGATTTCTCATTCTGAGTTTTAGTAGGTTATACTGTGTGTCAGTGTTTTGAGTGAAAATATGCTGAAAGAGAAGACTGATCCCATGACAGAGAGGCAGATGTAATTTCAGTGTGAGGCCTGACTGAATGGGACTATACCAGCAGGAGGAGGCAGCTCCCAGCCTGGTGCAATGGCCGGTCGGGAGAGATGGGAGGCATTTGACAGCTTGACTGTGGAAGTACTTCACTCTGGGATCTTGGGCTTGGAGGAAATATGTTGTGTCATTAATGGTACTGACCATTCTCAAAGTTTTTCTAAAATGTTCCATTCAGCAGTTGGCTAGGATGTTAGGAAATAACAGAAGGGAAGGAGTGGTGTGGCAGGGGGTTGGGGTGGAGACAGAGGGGTGTGAGTGATCAGAGGACCTTGGGTGACGGGAGGACAGAGCGGACCCAGCCTCTGGCTCTGAGGGTGCTGCTCTGGGGCCGGAGCAGACTCTGGGAAGAGAGAGCTGGGGGCCTGTGACACAGCGAGAGTCAGGACAGATAGCAGCCCACAGTGAGCCAGACCTTGTGTGGTGGTCGAGTCTTAGAACAGAGTCAGCAAACTATGGCTGCAAGCTAAGAATGGGTTTACATTTTTAAATGGTTGAAAAAATTCTAAAGAATAGTATTTTGTTACATGTGAAAATGAGGTCAAATTCACATTTCATTGTCCATGAATAAAATCTCATTGGAACACAGCCACCATTTGTGATTACAAGGGCAGAGTTGAGTAGTTGCAACATAGACCATCTCGAATATTTACTTTCTGGCCCTTTATAGAAACTTTTTGCTGACCTTTGTCTTTTTTTTTTTTTTGAGGAAGATTAGCCCTGAGCTAACAACTGCCAGTCCTCCTCTTTTTTGCTGAGGAAGCCTGGCCCTGAACTAACATCCATAGCCATCTTCCTCTACTTTATGTGTGGGATGCCTACCACAGCATGGCGTGCCAAGCGGTGCCATGTCCACACCTGGGATCCAAAGCGGCGAACCCTGAGACGCTGAGAAGCGGAATGTGCGAACTTAACTGCTGCACCACCGGGCCCCTGACCTTTGTCTTAAAAAGAAAATAAAGCCAGATAGAGTGATGGAAAGTGCCTGTGGCCAGGGCACTTCAGTCAGTCAGGCCCTCTCTGACCAGGGGAGTCTGCTGACACTTAGGGGGAACCCTAGACAGTGGCAGGGGCCTTGTTTGTGGAAGAGCCAGGGATATAGGGCCATGGAGACCATCCGTGAAAGGTCACATGGTCCAGGTCAATACCTGCTGTTTCAGCGTCACCTTTAATGGCCCCGTCCCTTTCCCTCTCTCACTCCCAAGTGTGTCCTGTTTGGTGACAGGGTATGTGGTCTCCCTGTCTGGAGACATTGGTGACAAGTACTATGGGGGAAGAGACCTGGGGCGGGGGCAGAGGGATCCCAGGGTGGCATTGATGAGGCAGGAGAGGGCTTTTTTTTTTTGTTGGTGAGGAAGATTGGCCCTGAGCTAACATCTCTGCCAGTGTTCCTCTATTTTGTATGTAGGACGCTGCCACAGCATGGCTTGATGAGCAGTGCGTAGGTTTGCGCCTGAGATCTGAACCCATGAACCCCAGGCCACTGAAGTGGAGCCCACAAACTTAACCACTGCACCACTGGGCCAGCCTGAGGAGAGTTTTATAGTCAGAGAGTTTGGGAGACATTAGGAGATAAGTACCAGGCTAAGCAAAGCAATGAGAAAACCATGAACTCTGGGTGTGGGGACTTACTTGAGTAAGCAGATGGAGCTAGAGTGAAGAAGGCAGCTCAGCCGTTGACAGTACTGGATGACCTTGGAGGTGCTGTGGGTTGGTTCCAGACCACCATAGTAAAGCGAAGATTGCAATAAAGCGAGTCACATGAATTTTTTGGTTTCACAGTGCATATAAAAGTTGTATTTATACTATATTTTGGTCTATTAAGTGTGCAATAACGTTATGTCTAAAAAAACAATGTACATACCTTAAGTGAAAAATACTTTATTGCTAAAAAATGCCAACCATCATCTGAGCCTTCAGTGGGTCGTAATCTTTTTTGCAGGTAGAAGCTCTTGTCTCAGTCTGGATGGCTGTTGACTGATCAGAGTGGTGGTTGCTAAAGGTTGGAGTGGCTGTGGCAATTTCTTAAAATAAGACAACAATGAAGTTTCCTGCCTCGATTGATTCTTCCTTTCCCAAACAATTTCTCTGTAGCGTGCAATGCTGTTTGATAGCATTTTACCCACAGTAGAACTTCTTTCAAAATTGAAGTCTGTCCCCTCAAACCCCGCTGCTGCTTTATCAACTAATTTTGTGTCATATTCTAAGTCCTTTGTTGTCATTTCAACAGTCTTCACAGCATCTTCACCCAGGAGTAGATTCCATCTCAAGAAACCATTTTCTTTGCTCATCCATAAGAAGCAACTCCCCATCCTTTAAAGTTCTCTCATGAGATTGCAGCAATTGAGTCACATCTTCAGGCTCCACTTCTGATTCTAGTTCTCTTACTGCTTCTGCCACATCTGCAGTTACTTCTCCACTGAAGTCTTAAACCCCTCAAAATCATCCATGAGGCTTGGAATCAACTTCTTCCAAACTCTTGCTATTGTTGATGTTTTGACCTCTTCCCATGAATCACGAGTGTTCTTAATGGCATCTACTAGAATGGGGAATCCCTTCCAGAAGGTTTTCAATTGACTTTACCCAAATCCAGCAGAGGAATCATTATCTATGGCAGCTGTAGCTTTACAAAATATATTTCTTAAATAATAAGACTTCAAAGTCGAAATTACTCCTTGACCCGTGGGCTGCAGAATGGGCATTGTGTTAGCAGGCATGAAAACAACATTAATCTCATACATCTCCATCACAGCTCTTGGGTGACCAGGTGCCATTTTCAATGAGGGGTAATATTTTGAAAGGAATTTTTCTTTCTGAGCAGTAGGTCTCAACAGTAGGCTTAAAAATTCAGTAAACCATGTTGTAAACAGATATGCTGTCATCCAGGCTTTGTTGTTCCATTTATAGAGCACAGGCAGAGTAGATTTAGCATAATTATTAAGGGCCCTAGGGTTTTCGGAATGGTAAATGAGCACTGGCTTCAACTCAAAGTCACCAGCTGCATTAGCCCCTAATAAGAGCATCATGCTGTCCTTTGAAGCCAGGTTTTGACTTCTCTCTGGCTATGAAAGTCCTAGATGGCATCTTCTTCCAATAAAGACTGTTCTGTCTGTATTGAAAATCTGCTGTTTATTGTAGCCACCTTCATTAATTATCTTAGCTAGATCTTCTGGATAACTTACTGCAGTTTGTGTATGAGCACTGGCTGCTTCACCTTGCACTTTTATGTTATGGAGATGACTTCTTTCCTTAAACCTCATGAACCAGCCTCTACTAGCTTCATGCTTTTCTTCTGCACTTCCTCACCTCTTTCAGCCTTCACGGAATTGATAGTTAGGGGCTTGCTCTGGGTTAGGCTTTGGCTTAAGGGAATGTTGTGGTGGTTTAATCTTCTATCCAGACCACTAAACCTTTCTCCCTATCAGCAATAACACTGTTTCCCTTTCTTATTTTGTGTGTTCACTTGAGTAGCACTTTTAAGGTCCTTCAAGAACTTTCCTTTGCATTCATAACTTGGGTAATTGTTTAGAGCAAAAGTCCTAGCTTTTGGCCTATCTTGGCTTTCAACATACACTCCTCATGAAGCTAGATCATTTCTAGCTTTTGATTTAAAGTGAGAGACTTGTGACTCTTCCTTTCACTTGAGCACTTAGAGGCCATTGTAGGTTTATTAATTGGCCTAATTTCAAAATTGCTGTGTCTCAGGGAATAGGGAGGCCTGAGTATAGAGGGAGAGAGACGGAGAACGGCCAGTCTGTGGGACAGTCAGAACACACACATTTATTAAGTTCGCTTTCTTTTATGGATGTGGTTCATGGCACCCCCAAACAACTACAATAAAAACATCAAGGATCACTGATTACAGATCACCATAACAAATATAATCACAGTGAAAAGTTTGAAATATTGTGAGAATTACCAAAATGTGACACAGAGATGTGAAGTGAGAAAATGCTACTGGGAAAATGGCACCGATAGACTTGCTTGATGCAAGGTTGCCACAAACCTTCAATTTGTGAAAAATGCAATAGTGCAAAAGCACAATAAAGTGAAGCACGGTAAAACGAGGTATGTCTGTATTTATTTACATGTTCATACTAAGGGAAACACTGGGCATGAGTTTAACACTTGTGGTGTAATTTATAGAGATGAGATGTGAGTCTTCATCTTACATCATAGGAAGATTATTTATATTGTCTAAAATTGGAAATAAAGAAGAAGCGGAAGTGTATTTTATTTAGAAACATGGAGGCTGACAGTGGAGGAAACTGCTGAAAGACTGGTGACTGAGGAGTGAGGCTTGGGAGTGAGGAAAGAGAGGGAAGTCTGCCCCTGTTCGGGAGCCCTTTTGAGCTGTCTGAGCTGTTAAAGCCTTTGTACCTAGCAATAAAAACTTAAAAATTAATCTAAAATTGATTTGACTTTAAATGAAATTAAAGCACAATTTCCTTTTTGAGAAAAGGAATGAAATGGATGGGTGGATGAGGTGATAGCTAAGGGAAGAAATAGGGTCAAGATTATTTTTCAGAGATGCGGAGATACAAATAGGTATGTAGACAGGAGTCGGCAGACTTTATCTATGAAAGCTAAGATAGGAAATATTTAGGCTTGTTTAGGTCTCTGATGCAGCCACTCAGCTCTGACATTGTATTGTGAAAGCCGCCCCAGACGGTACATGAGTGAGTGTGGCTGTGCTTCAATAAGCTTGCTTACAGGAAGCAGTACCTGTGCTGCTCAGCACTCTAGTCGGCTGTGACCTCGGCCAGCCTGACAAGGTCAGCAGTGTCTCCTCCACAGCCTGGAGCCTCTGAGGTGAAGGTTCTGCCTGCAGACTTGGCTGAGCAGCATAGCTAATGTCGCTCCACCCTTGTGACTGTAGGCTGGGTTATGGAGAAACTCTTTTCCCAATAGTGGAAAAGGAGCCTGAGCCAAGCCTGTTCAAGAGATGCTGCCTCTGGGCGGTTTGAGGTCAGGCAGCAGCTTGCTGTTCCTGCTTAAGGCCAGAGGCTGCCCCAGGCAGGTGAGGCCTCTGGAGCAGCCCTGGGATGAGAAGCCAGCCACCTGGTTCAGCCCGAGAACCATCAGGTTGCTCCTGGCCTTTTTTTGAGGTTTCTGCCCAGTTTGCCTGCCGAATTCTGGACATTTGAGAAATAAAAAGCCAGCAGATATCACTTTTGTTATTCATAAAGCTGGTGTGGGAGAATGTCATTATAGCTGTGGGTGATAGGCTTCCAAATTGTACAGTTAGAACTGCTCAGCCAGTGGGAAGCAGCGCTGGGTAGGGCAGGACCCCAGGAAGGACAACCTCCTCCCCCTGATGAAACCCTGCTGTACTAAGGGGCAGAGCAGAAAGGAGCATGGCTAAGGCCAGTTGCCCAGAAGAGCCCCCTGTGAGCAGCAAGTCCGGGCACAGAGGGAAGCATCAGGAGCAGGAAGGGAATCTCCTTCATCCTTACTCTGGTAACTCCAGTGTCTGCCTTCCATGTTCCAGGATTTCGTCTTCCTCTTCTTTGGTTTCCTTCCTGTGGTGAATAGTGTACTGAGTTGTACGTGGATGGTAGTGGTTGGGGGTCAGGCCTGTCTGACAATGCACTGTTCTCCTTTTGTTTGTCCGCTGCTCCCTCTGTGTAGAATTCCTACACAGAGGACTGGACATCGTTCTCCTCCAATTTCGAGGACTCATAGT
Source organism: Equus przewalskii (assembly GCF_037783145.1). NCBI lineage: Eukaryota > Metazoa > Chordata > Mammalia > Perissodactyla > Equidae > Equus > Equus przewalskii. Next base: position 46,516,489 of record NC_091859.1, read on the forward strand.
TGTCTTCCAGTTTCTGGCCTTGCTGTTGGCAAGTCTGATGCAGTAAGCATCCTCGGCCTTTGTGTAGCAGGGTTTCTTTCCTCTAGGGGGATATTTAGGTCCTTTTCTACCCCTGTTCTGGAATTTTGCAATAGTGTGAAATTATTTCCTGGGTCAGGACAGGGGAATTCCGGAAGAAACATGGTAATTCAGGAGAGTGGTATAGTCAGAGAGTTTGGGAGAAATTAGTAGATGAGTACAAAACTAAGCAGACAAACTAGGAGAAATCTCGGGGTTGGGGAAAGAAACAAGCAGCTAGGATGAGTGATCAAAGCACTCAGCTGTCACAGCGACCACCCTCTCAAATAGGGAGGCACTGGGCGTCGCAGTTTCACTTATGTGCGAGGCACTCCGGGGCCCTTTGACTCTGTGAGTTCGTGGCCTTCCACACAAGGAAGCTTCCTGTGTTCTTTCTTTGATAATGGTCTCCCGTCCGACTTTCTCACCTCTCTCTGGGACCCCTGACTGGCTGTTAGGCTACCTGGATTCGTACTTCCCTCTTCTTATTTTTGCTCTACATCTGAGAGGTTTCTTCAAGGTTTACCTTCCTGTCCTTTTATTGATCTTTAAAATTTCTACCATCATGTTTTTAATTTCTAAGAGGTCTTTCTTATACTCAGATATTTTAAATACAAGCTTCCATTTCTTCCTCATGGATACACTGTCGCGGTGTATTTGTTGATGGGGTTCTTCTGTTCTCTGCACGCTGTCTTTGCTTTGTGTGCCTAGTTTTCTGCTGGTGGTTGGTTTGGTCAGCACTTGGGTTCTTTTCAAGAGAAAGACACTAAAGTCAGCAAAGAGTTTGGGGTCTGAGTGGAGCTTGCCCACTACCCTTCACTGTGGGTGATGGGTGGCCGACCGCTTGGTTAGGTGATGACTAGTTGACTTTCCTCTTTGTCCTCTCAGTTTCTGCAGAAAAGAATCCTTCTATCTCCTACCTGTGGGCAGTAGCATCAGCCTGAGTCAGGAAGAGGGGCTGGGGGCACCCCAACGTTGTTTTTACCATGCCGCTATTTCTGGACAGTGTTCCATCTCTCTCTCAGTTGTGTCTTGACGTGACCAAGTCAGGAGTCCTCTGGTCCACTTTTTCAGGGAGTAAACCTCCCAGTCCTGTGTGAGGGCATCAAGGGAGGGGCTGGAAGGCTCACTGCTCTCGTGAGTTTCCAGCCAGTCCCTTCACCCTGCCCAGACCGGCCACCGTCTCCATGTCCATGCCTCTCTGAAGTTGTGTTCCTAGTTGGCGCTTCCCTCTGTGACCACCTGAGACTCAGCTTCCCTGGTGCGCCAAGCCAGTCCTCAGGCTGCCCTTTCCTGTCTTTAGGCCTTGCCCTGTGTCATTTCTACTTCTCTTTTTGTGTATTTTTTCTTGGCATTATTTGAATAGGAGTTTGAGAGGGAATGGCATCAAGCTTGTGTGTTCGATTTGCTATGTTTAGCTGGAATTCCTATTCCTTGTGTAAATTTTATAATCTGCGAAAGCTGTACCTGTTTTTTTAAGAATAATTATAAAATACTGATAAAGAAAATCTCAAGCCCTCCACCTAGACATAAGCTTACAAGGTCAGTGCCTTGTCACTCAGCTGCCACACATGTGCATGCGTTTGTGTGTGGAGACAAGATTGGAGTCCTGTGCTCTGCAGCAGCTTCCTGAAGGAGTGGTCCGTGCTTTTCTCTGGGGCTTGTGTCTCTCCTGCAGCTTGATGAATCTTTTCTTATTTTTTGGAGTCTGGTGGACACCCCTCTGCCTGGGTGATGCGGCACCTTGCTCTGGCCTTCGGTGCTGCCAACTTGGCCCTTCTGCCCTACACTGCCAGCAGGCTTCCTCTGGCTTTTCCTTCCATGGTACGGGGCCGCCTCGTCTGATCCTTTTTAACAATCCCACAAGGTGGGCACTGGACACCCCTCTCTGGGCACTGACCACACCTGTCTCTGGGCACTGGCTACCCCTCTCCCTGGGCACTGGCCACCCCTCCCTGGGCACTGGCCAACTCCTCTGGGCACTGGCCACCCCTCTGTCTGGGCACTGGCCATCCCTCTGTCTGGGCACTGGCCACACCTCTGTCTGGGCACTGGCCACACCTCTGTCTGAGCACTGACCACCCCTCTGTCTGGATTCGCTCTGGTAGCCTGGGCCTGCTTGCTGGACTGGGCCAGCTCCTTGTGAACCTGGCAGGTCCCTCACACCCATCCTGCTCACCCAACACTATTTCTCTGAGCTCTGCTCTGCGCTAACGAGCAACACCCAGCCCATAGCCAGCCTGAGACCCTTTCCGTCTTTTACCCCTTCCACACTTGGTTGGCTGCCACACTCTACCAACCCATAGAGTTTCTCAAATCCAGGCACCTCTAGCTGATCCATAATGACCACCTTGGTTTAGGTCTGTGCTGGGGCCCATGTTGGTGGCTACCAGGAGTAGGAAGATCATAGTGGCTGACCCTGACCCAGGGCTTACTGTGTGCCAGGTGCTGCTCTGCTTTGTACATAGCCTTGTCGGGGGTGGGGACTTGCACCTCCTCCTTCAGATGAGGAAGCCCACAGAGAGGTTAGGCAGCATTCCTGAGGCTACACAGTTTGTCTCATGTAGTGCCAGGTGGCTCCAGGGCAGTCAGCCCCACAGGACACTCCCACCTGGTTCTTGACTATTCCAGCCCCCGGCACCCTCACCCTCATTTCCAGATATGCTCAGGTATGGCATTGGGCATTTTTACTGGCACTGCTGTTGCAGGCTTTGTCCTAGATGCAGCAGGTTGTTCAGTAGGCATGCCTGTCCCGGGGGTGATGGCAGTGACCCCATGTCTGTCGGATGGTAAGGCAGGGAGCTCAATGATATCATGGGATTGCATGTAATGGGATGAGAATTATTTTTACCTGGTTATTTTTATCAAATGAATAGTACATCATTTTCATATATTAGTATTTCCAAATAATAACTCGCCTGTGTAACACCTCATAACTGGTACTGCATTGTAAGCTGCTGGTGTGACATTTCTTCAGACTGGGAACAAGCTGGATCTGCGCTTGTTGATATGTAGGAGCAAGAAGGACGAGCATGATGGAGAACTTGGCCTCACTAACTGGTTAGAGGAGGTGAGAGACCTGGCAGGTGAGTATGAGAAATGAGGCCTGGAGAGAGGTGAAGCCAAAAGACAGAGAAAGGTTATTTAGAAAATGGAAATAGAATGAGAAAATGTAGCATGTCAGAGTGTAGGTATGAGGAACCTGAAAAAGGTATGTTAAAAATGTTGAGCTTCCGATAGTCAAAAATTCCTATTGGTCACAGAATAACTGCATTTTTGTTGTGTTCTGAGGTCTATCAATGTTTTGTTCTTACCTGTGATCTGCTTCCTAAGAGGCAGATTATTGAAGCAGTTTCCTAAGAGTTGGAGAAGTCTAATTTCACCTCCAGTTGCTTGCATTGTGCCCTTTTAGATATCCAAACACAGCTTGTGAGTTGCTGACGTGTGACGTGCCACAGATTAATGACAGACTAGGAGAGGACGAGACTCTGCTGAACCTTCTTTATGACTTCTTGGACCATGAGCCACCTCTCAATCCTCTGCTTGCCAGCTTTTTCAGCAAGACCATTGGCAATCTCATTGCACGAAAAACTGAACAGGTAAATTATCTGCCGAACCCATGTGGTTTGGGATGGCTGATGCTGACATACCTTGCTGTCAGCCACTGCTGGGTGACCCACATTGTCAGCCTGTGGGGAACAATGTTTCTGACTGTTCTGTGGGACACATGTGGAGCAGCATGGGCTGCTGATACGTGAATTGGAATTTGATTAAGAAAGTGGCTTCCCAAGAGATATTTCTGCTGGCCGACTCTGGAATAAGCAGCACTTCCCGCCATCCCTGGGAGCTGCACAGGGCCCCAAACTAGGCCAGCTTGTCCTGTCACCAACGAGTCACAGGCGTGAGGTCTAGGAACGTGCCTAAATCATGGCAGGACCTTAGGACATCCACCACCATTTGTGTGGCAGGTGTCTGTGTGTCTAGGGCACTTAATGTTTAAAAGCAAATAAAAGAAAACTTCTGGCATTAGGCTTCTGTAAAGTAGTGAGTCAATTTGTTTCATTCCATTGGAGCATGGTGTTCCTGGAGTCCGTACTTGCTCCTGCCTTACATTCAACCTGACATGTGACTCACTGCAATCCGCACTAGACACACACAGAAGTAGGGTGTGAGGTGTATTGATGGTACCCATCACCAGCTTCAGCAGCCAGTCTTGCTCAGTCTTCTTTCATCTTTTATCCCCTGCCTACCATCCCCAGTGGATTATTTCAAAACAAATCCCAGATACATCATTTCTTCTGTAAATATTTCAGCATATAGCTCTAAAATATAAGAACTTTTTCGCCTTTTAAATATAACTACAGGAGGGGACAAGACTTTGCTGAGCAAATCACATTATCACACCCCAAAATATTAACCATAATTGTTTAATATCATCAAATACCCAGTCAGGAAACAAACCAATATTTTATGTATATGTCTGGAGCTCTGCGAAGGTGCAACCCCAGGGCAGATCATTGTTCACTTGAAGAAATTCTCTTGCTGTGTTGTAAATGTTCAGTGCAGTGTCGTCTTTCATGGGATCATAAATCTTAGATTTGCAAGGGACCTCAGAGGACTGCCTCACCTCAGATATTTCTTTTGAACCAGGCAGAGTATGAATGAAGAATAGTGGCAATAGTGGGGTGGTGGTGATGGTACAGAGAGAGGTGCTCCTGGTGTTGACAGTGGTAGTGGTACTAGGATAGTAGTATGAGTTGTAATCACAGTAGTAACAGTTGTGCTGGGGTAGGGGGTGGTACTGGTGGTGGGGGCTGTCATCGTGGCTATTGAGTAGTGGTAGAAGTTATAGAAACCTTTCCTGTCTGGCCCTCGCAGCCTAGTGACTGGATGTGTGTACCTCCTAATTTCCTGTAGCCTGACTATACTCTTCTGTTACTTTCAGATATTTTCTGAATTTTACTGTTTCATGTAGTATTTCCCTCTTCTTCCCTTGCCTATTGCATCAAAATTAGGTGAACTGCTCTCTTAAAAAATATGAAAAAGTTCAAACAAGACAGAAATACACGAAACTGTCCTATAATACTCTAGAGGTAACTACTGTTGATTATTCAGTGCATGTTTCTCTTAAGTTTTTTTTTCAATAGATGTACTAATATATACTTATTATTTATTTTCACATAATGGCATCATACTCCAAATACTGAAAGTTACTTTTTAAATTTAGAAATAGATCTTGTACATCTTTTCCTATAAAAGTACCATGTTCTTTCTAGCAGACGTGGTGTCCATGGTATTGCTACTCCAGAGTTCTGTATCAGCAGCCTGGGAGTGGGCTTGTTTCCATATTCGGCTGTGATAGGACTGTAGTGAGTATTTCTTCCATGTTTCCATGAAAGGTGGGCTGTCAGGGAAAGGACCTAACTCTTCATTAAAGATTATTTCAAATTTGTAAATTAGAGAAAATACTTTATGAACTCCCATATCTTAGTCACGCAGCTTCAGCAATTATCCATTCATGACCAATCTTATTTTTGCTACATCCCCTATTTCCAACCCCTATCCCAGATTATTTTGAAGCAAATCTCAGATACCAAATAATTTTATACATAAATATTTCAGTTTCTGTTTCTATAGGGTAAGGATTCTTTTTACAAGCATAATCACAATTCCTTTTTATTACTGAGTAGTATTTCATAGTATGGTGTACCACAATTTGTTTAACCATTCACCTACTGAAGGACATTTTAGTTGCTTACACTTTTTAGCTATTAAAAATCAAGCTGCTGTGAACATTGTGTACAGTCTTTTGTGTGGATTCTTGTATTTGAAGTAAATTTCTTGGAGACAACATGTAGTTAAGTCCTGTGTTTTTATCTACTCTGTCCATTTGTCTTTAATTGGCATGTTTAGGCTATTTACATTTAATTGTAATTATTGATATACAGTAATGAGTCACTTAATGATGGGGATACGTTCTGAGAAGTGCATTAGGCAATTTTGTCATTGTGTGAACATCATAGAGCACACTTACACAAACCTAGATGATATAGCCAGCCTACTACACACCTAGGCTGTATGGTACTAATCTTATGGGACCACCGTCATATATGCAATACCTAATTGACCAAAACATTGTTATGTGGTGCATGACTGTATTAGGGCCTTATGGCTGCCATTTTATTTGTAGTTTTCTCTTTGTTCTGTTTTTCATTTCTCTTTTCTTTTTCCTACTTCCTGTGGGTTACATAACCATTTAAAAAATTCCATTTTGATTTATCTATAGTGTTTTTTAGTATATCTCTTTGTGTAGGTTTTTTAGTGGTTGCTCTAAGTGTTACATTATATGGTCATAACTAGGATGTGTGTGTGGTCAGCTTGAATGGTAGTGAAAGTGGTTGAGCCAATTTACAGTCCCATTAGCAGAGTATGACAGTTCCTGTTGCTCCACTTCTTCATAAACTTTTAATATTATCAGTGTTTTTATTTTGGCCATTCTAGTGGTTTTAATTTGCATTGGTTTTAATATAGCATTGTGATTTTAATTTGCATCTCCCTGATGACTAATGAGCATGAGTACTTTTTCATATATTAATTGGTCATTTGTGTTTTCTTTCATGTAATCTGTTGCTTCTTTTCTTTTTTTTTTTAGTTTTTCTTGTTGAGGTTATGATAGTTTACAACATTGTGACATTACAGTTGTACATTATTACTTGTCAGTCATCTTATAGGTACTCCCCTTCACCCTTTGTGCCCACCCCCCACCCCCCTTCCCCATGGTAACCACTAATCTGTTCTCTTTGTCCATGTGTTTTTTTTTATCTTCCATGTGTGAGTGGAATCATAGTGTTTGTCTTTCTCTATCTGGCTTATTTCACTTAACATAATATCCTCAAGGTCCATCCATGTTGTTGTGAATGAGATGATTTTATCATTTTTTATGCCTGAGTAGTATTCCATTGTATATATATATACACACCATATCTTCTTTATCCAGTCATCAGTCAGTGGGCACTTAGGTTGCTTCCACGTCTTGGCTATTGTGAATAATGCTGCAGTGAACATAGTGGTACATAAGTCTCTTTGAACTGCTGATTTCAAGTTCTTTGGATAAGTACCCAGTAGCGGGATGGCTGGGTCATACGGTATTTCTATTTTTAATTTTTTTTTTTTGAGGAAGATCAGCCCTGAGCTAACATCTGCCAATCCTCTTTGCTGAGGGAGACTAGCCCTGAGCTAACATCCGTGCTTATCTTCCTCTACTTTCTGTGTGGGATGCCTGTCACAGCATGGCTTTATGAGCAGTGCCATGTCCGCACCTGGGATCTGAATCAGCGGACCCCAGGCCGCCAAAGCGGAATGTATGCACTTAACCACTGCACCCCCGGGCAGGCCCCTATTTTTAATTTTTTGAGAAATCTCCATACTGTTTTCCATAGTGGCTTCACCAGTTTGCATTCCCACCAGCAGTGTATCAGGGTTCCTTTTTCTCCACAACCTCTCCAACATTTGTTATTTTTCGTCTTGGTTATTATAGCCATTCTAACAGGTGTAAGGTGATATCTAAGTGTAGTTTTTTTTTTTAAAGATTTTGTTTATTTGTTTATTTTTCCTCCTTCTCCCCAAAGCCCCCCAGTACATAATTGTATATTTTAGTTGTGGGTCCTTCTAGTTGTGGCATGTGGGACGCTGTCTCAGCATGGCTTGATGGGCAGTGCTAGGTCCATGCCTAGGATTCGAACCAGGATTCAAACCTGGGCTGCCGAAGCAGAGCACACGATCTTAACCACTCGGCCACGGGGCCAGCCCCCGCTAAGTCTAGTTTTGATTTGCATTTCCCTGATGATCAGTGATGATGAGCATCTTTTCATGTGCCTATTGGCCATCCGTATATCTTCTTTGGAGAAATTTCTGTTCATATCCCCTGCCTATTTTTTTTGATCAGGTTCTTTGGCTTTTTGTTGTTGAGTTCTGTGTGTTCTTTGTATATTATGGAGATTAACCCTTTGTCGGATATATGATTTGCAAATATTTTTTCCCAACTGGTAGATTGTCTTTTCGTTTCAATCCTGTTTTCCCTTGCCTTTTAGAAGCTCTTTAGTTTGATGAAGTCCCACTTGTTTATTTTCTGTTGTTTCCCTTGTCCAAGGAGACATGGTGTCTGAAAAGATCCTTTTAAGACTGATGTCAAAGAGTGTATTGCCGGGGCCACCCCAGTGGCGCACGGTGGTTAAATGCTCACGTTCCGCTTTGGCAGCCCGAGGTTCTCTGGTTGGGTTCCCGGGTGCAGACATGGCACTTATTGGCATGCCATGCTGTGGTAGGCATCCCACGTATAAAGTAGAGGAAGGTGGGCACGGATGTTAGCTCAGGGCCAGTCTTCCTCAAAAAAAAAAAAGGAAGAAAGAGTGTACTGCCTGTATTTTCTTCTAGATGTCTTATAGTTTCAAGTGTTACCTTTAAGTCCTTGGTCCATTTTGAGTTTATTTTTGTGAATGGCATAAGAGAATGGTCTATTTTCATTCTTTTACATGTGGCTGTCCAGTTTTCCCAGCACCATTTGTTGAAGAGACTTTCCTTTCTCCATTGTATGTTCGCAGCTCCTTTGTCGAAGATTAGCTGTCCATAGTTGTGAGGTTTTATTTCTGGGCTTTCAATTCTGTTCCATTGATCTGTGTGCCTGTTTTTGTACTAGTACAATGCTGTTTTGATTACAATAGCTTTGTAGTATATTTTGAAGTCAGGGATTGTGATGCCTCCAGCTTTGTTCTTTTTTTCTCAGGATTGCTTTAGCAATTTGGGGTCTTTTATTGCCCCATATGAATTTTAGGATTTTTTGTTCTATTTCTGTGAAGGAAAGTCATTGGGATTCTCGTCGGGATTGCATTGAATCTGTAGATTGCTTTAGGTAGTGTAGACATTTTAACTATGTTTATTCTTCCAATCCATGTGCATGGAATGTCTTTCCATCTCTTTATGTCATCATCAGTTTCTTTTAGGAAAGTCTTGTAGTTTTCATTGTATAGGTCTTTCACTTCCTTGGCTAAATTTATTCCAAGATATTTTATTCTTTTTGTTGCAATTGTGAATGGGATTGTGGTTTTGAGTTCTCTTTCTGTTAGTTCATTATTAGAGTATAGACATGCAACTGATTTATGTAAGTTGATTTTGTACCCTGCAACTTTGCCGTAATTGTTGATTACTTCTAGTAGCTTTCCGATGGATTCTTTAGGGTTTTCTATATATAAAATCATGTTGTCTGCAAACAGTCAGAGTTTCACTTCTTCGTTGCATATTTGGATTCCTTTTATTTCTTTTTCTTGCCTAATTGCTCTTGCCAAAACCCCCAGTACTATGTTGAATAAGAGCGGCGAGAGTGGGCACCCTTGTCTTGCTCCTGTTCTCAGAGGGATGGCGTTCAGTTTTTCCCCATTGAGTATGATATTGGCTGTGGATTTGTCACATATGCTCTTTATTATGTTGAGATACTTTCCTTCTATATCCATTTGATTGAGAGTTTTTATCATAAATGGATGTTGGATCTTGTCGAATACTCTCTCTGCATCTATTGAGGTGATCATGTGGTTTTTATTTCTCATTTTGTTAATGTGGTGTATCACATTGATTGACTTGCGGATGTTGAACCATCCCTCTGTCCCTGGTATGAATCCCACTTGATCATGGTGTATGATCTTTTTAATGTATTGCTGTGCTTGGTTTGTCAGTATTTTTTTGAGGATTTTTGCGTCTATGTTCATCAGTGATATTGGCCTGTAATTTTCCTTCTTTGTGTTGTCCTTGTCTGGTTTTGGTATCAGGGTGATGTTGGCCTCATAGAGTGTGTTAGGGAGTGTACCATCATCCTCAATTTTCTGGAATAGTTTGAGAAGGATCTGGAATAATTTAAGAAGGATTGTTGCTTATTTTCTACTAGGCTGTTTCTTCTTTTTTGATTTGTAAGAATTCTCTATCTTTCATGGATATAAGTCTTTTGTTGCTTTTGTGTTGCAAACATCTTTTCCCACTTTGGGTTGCCTTTTTTTTTTTTTTTTTTTTTTTTTACTTTCTTAATGATATCTTTTACTGAGCAGAACTTCTGATTTTCATGTAGTTTAGTTCCTAATTCTTTTTGTTTGTCGTTGATGGTGTTTTTGTTCTAAGAAAACTTTACTTACCTCAAAGTCATAAAGATATTCTTCTGTATTATCTTCTAGAAGCTTAATTGTTTTACCTTTCATCTTGCTATCTGCAGTCTACCTGGAACTGATTCTTGTAAATGGTGTAAGGTTCAAGTATTTTTTTGAATATGGATATCCATTTGACCCAGCACCATTTGTTGATAAGGCCATTCTTTCTCAATTGCTTTACAGTGCCCCGTTTGCCATAAATCAGGTGGTCACGTCTGTATATGTCTGTTTCTGGACTGTATTCTGTTCTGTTGTCCTGTTTGTAATTGCACCAGTACAACACTATCTGAATTGGTATAGTTTTATACGTTTTGCTATTCGATAGAGTTAGTCCTGTCACTTTGTTTTTCTTTAAGATTGTTTTTACTGTTCTTTGCCTTTTGCATTATTTTAGAATGAGCAAATTTTAGAATGAGTTTTTCAGTTTCCACGTTCTCCCCTGCCCTCCCAAAAAAGCCTGCTGAAATTTTGATTAGACTTACATTGGCTATAGATTGAGGTTATTAGCAAATTATAGCCCACAGGCAGAAACCAGTCTGCTGCTTGCTTTTGTAAATGAAATTTTACTGAAACACAGCCACTTCCATTTATTTACATATTGTCTGTGGCTGGTTTTGTGCCACAACGACAAAGCTGAGTAGTTAGGGCTTCCTTAATTTCTCTCAACAATATGTTATAATTCTCTGGATAGTAGTCTTATACATCTTTCATTAGGGTTATTCTTAGGTAGTTGATATTCTCATGTTATTCCAAATAGTATCTTTTTTATTGAAAATTTTTATTGCAATAATTGTAAATTCTTATGCAGTTGTATGAAATAATATGAAGAGATTCTTTGTGTACTTTGCCCAGTTTCCTCCAATGGTGACATTTTGTAAAACACTAGTAGGATATCACAACCTGGGTATTGACATTGATACAATCCCCAGATCTTATTCAGATTTCTCCAGTTTGACTTCTAGTCATTTGTGTGTGTGTATTAAATTCTATACAATTTATCATCTCTGTGGGTTTGTATATTCACCATCACAGTCAAGGTACCGAACAGTTCCAAAACTAAAGGCTCCTTTGTGTTGCCCTTTTGTAACTACCAGCTTCCTCTTGCCCCTACCCCTTCATGCATCCTTCCCCCCTAGCAACCATTAATCTTTACATTTCTAAAATTTTGTTATATCAAATGTTATTTAAATTAAATCATACAATATGTAGCCTTTGGAGATTAGCTTTTTCAGTGCAATTCCCTGTAGATTCATCCAAGTTGTTGTGTGTATCAGTAGTGCATTCCTTCTTATTGCAGAGTGGTATGCCATGATATGTGTGTACCACAGTTTGTTTAACCATTCACATGCAGCAGGATATCTAGGCTGATTCCAGTTTTTGGTGATTATCAATAAAGCTGCTATTCTAATAATTTATCTTTATATTCTTTTGTTTTATTTGTGTACCAGATTATATCTTCTGTGATTAATGATAATTTTATTTTGTCCTTTATAATTCTTACACCTTTTGTCTCTTTGTCTTGCCTTGCTGCATTGGCTGGAACCTTGAGTACAATATCGAATCCAAGTGGTGATAGTGGGCCTCCTTGTTTTATTTATTACCTTGCAGGAAAAGCTTTCAAACGTTTTACAGTTTTTTTTTTTTAAAGATTGGAACCTGAGCTAACAACTGTTGCCAATCTTTTTTTTTTCCCCCTGCTTTGTCTCCCTAAATACCCCCAAGTCCATAGTTGTATATTTTAGTTGTGGCTCCTTCTAGTTGTGGCATGCAGGATGCTGCCTCAGTACAGCCTGATGAACAGTGCCTTGTCTGCGCCCAGGATCTGAGCTGGCGAAACCCTGGGCTGCCGAAGCGGAGCGTGCGAACTTAACCACTCGGCCACGGACCGGCCCCAACATTTTACAATTAAATATGATGTTTATTGTGGGGTTTTTATAGATTTTTTTTTAAATTAGAGTAAGGAAATTTTCTTTATTCTTAGTCTTTTTAGTCTATAACATGAATGGTTATTGAAATTTATCAAATGTTTTTACTGTATCTATTGAGTTGATCATACAATTTTTCTTCTCTGTCTGTTAATGGTAAATTCCACTGATTGGTTTTGTAATGTTAAACCAACCTTGATTTCCTGGAATACACTCAACTTGGTTGTGATATATTATGCTCTCTTTCATATTGCTGAATTTTTGCATCTGTGGTCATTGGTGAGATTGACTTATAATTTCCTTTTCTTGTAATGCCCTATTAGGTTTTCAGAATCAAGGTTTTATGTCCCTATACAATGATATGGGGCATATTCTCTCATTTTGTGTTCCCTTGAAGAGTCTATATAAGATTGGGGTTATTTTCTTTAAATGTTTGGTAGAATTCACTAGTAAGGCCGTTAGAAGCTGGAATTTTCTGTATTGGGAAGCTTTTGTTGATAGATTTTGCTTCTTTTGGTGCTCTAGAACTATTCAGATTCTCTGTTTCTTTTTGTCAGTTTAGGTAAGTGTGTTATTCAGGAAAATTTTTAATTTTTCTAAATTTACATAAATTGGCACAACATTGTTCCTAATAACCTTTCATAATAGTTTTTATATTGGTGGGATCTATAGTAATCTCTCTTGTTTCATTCCTGATATTGTTGTTGGAGCCTTCTCTGTTTTATTTTTTAATCTTCTCTCCAGGAATTTAATCACTCTTTGCAAAGAACCTTCCTCTTCCTCACCTCCTTCACTCTCCTGCTGTCCCCTCTCTTTTCCTTCTTCCTCCTCTCTTTCCTCTTGTCTCAACATGAGTGTGGCTGAGATCCCCACAGCTGAGTGGGCCTTCTCCATGCCCTCATTGTCCCCAGTAGAGTCCTGGGTCCACCTCAGCACAGTGGTTTGGACATGTAGGCACTTTTCTCTATGGCTTAGCTGAGCTGAACTTGCAGACGTGCAGCCAAGAAGGACTCCACCCAGGCTTCTCTACCTCCATTTCCACTCTCACCTAGGACTTGCCTCCTGAGCAGCCCACTGCATCAGTGCTAAAGGCTGTGCCCCAGCCCCTGTGGCTTCCTGCTTAACTGTCACATCTTGTCAGCAGGTCACCAGCCAGCCATATGTTGCCACCTCTTTTCTAAAAATCTCAGCCCTCTGTCCCTTCACCCACTCTTGGGGCCTGTCAGCAAGCAGCTGTCTCATGTGCTATACTCTCAGGTTTGAGTCCTAGGTCCAGAGGCTGTCGGCGATGACCATCTCCTGGCTCCACTCTGTCTGTACCAGTTATTTCTGTTGGAAAAGCTTGAGCCAGTGTGTACTGAATGGTCACTCTGCACAGCAGCCTGTGCTGTCTCACTCGGGATATCTGTGTCGTGTTGGCACGAAGTCTCAACTGCATAGCAGACCTCCATCAGCCTGGGGTCCTCACATTCCTTGCCTGCCTCAGGACTTTCCTGTGTTCAGGTCTCTCCCTGTCCTTGGAGAGGTTTTTCTTACAGCTTTTTCTAGGTCTTTCCATTATTTATGCTCAATATAATTGAAAACTTTTCTCATGAGAGTTCTTGGGGGAAGCGTCTCGTGGTCATCAGGGGTGTCCCCTGCTTGCCCATCAGGACGTGTTTGATTTCAGGTGATTGTGTTCTTGAAGAGGAAGGACAAATTTATCAGCCTGGTATTGAAGCACATCGGCACCTCGGCCCTCATGGACCTGCTGCTGCGCCTCATCAGCTGTGTGGAGCCAGCTGGGCTCCGGCAGGAGGTTTTGCACGTGAGTGTGTGGGCCCCTCTTCTCCAGAGCCCTCTCCTTGTCTGCATGTGTTTTGCAGATTTTCCGAGCGCATAGTGAGTGCCTAGCACAAGGAGGCTGGAATTGAGTGAAGGAGCTCAGAGAGCACCAGCATGCCCAGTGCTCCCAGCTTTCCATCCAACATGATTTTCTCCCTCTGAGATCATCAGAATTCTTGTGAAGGCTTATATTCGAGGCTGGATCTGGAGTCTGCACCTTTTCCTGTCCTGCCTCAGTCCATTCAAAACCAAAGAGCAGAATGGTTGCTTCTTCCCCCTGATACATTCTGGCCTCCTGCTCTGTGAAGAAGCAGAAATGGGCTTTCCTCACCACCTTCCCCAACCCCAGTACCCCTGTGGTCTCAGAGCAGGAGCTCAGTCAGATGCTGGCTCTGTAAGGAAAGCACTAGCTGACAAGGATTCCATGCAGAGAAATTGCAATGACCAGAGTTGGCCTCTTGCTTGTCCTGGAGTTTGTGCACAAGTGTGTCCTGAAGGTGTTCACAGTGAGAGGAGCTGCTGTGACTCCCTGAGGGCTTTCCCAGAAGAGTGGAGGGTTCTCAACCCGGAGAAGCTCAGGAAATTAGTGCTGGACAGACTGTTCACTGTTGTTTGGCAGGTTTTGTTTGTAATGCAAGTTAAAATAAACTGTTGGTCTTTCTTCCCCTTTTTCCAGCTCCTGGAATCAGATGACAGTTGTCATCAAGGTGGCAGTTTTCACTCATGTGGAGCAGCCTCCCACTAAGAATTAATCACAATAGCTAATGTCCCACAGTGAGCACAGCATAAACATCAGCAGTTGTTAGTAGTGGGAAGCCTGCACTAACTATGCTGGGCAGCTGTGGGGGTAGATTATCCCCTTTCTGGATAAGGGAGTGTCATGGAGGAGCCAGGCATGACCCACGTCTGCCTGGGACTTCATTGTCCTTGGACCTTGAACAGCACTGAGCACTTTAGGCCTGACTTTAATGCTCCTGCTGTCTCAGCAGAGTTGTTTTGCTCCTCTTGATCTTAGAAAGGCCCTGATGCTGCAGGGAACAGAGGTTTACCTGGGCCTCCATGTCCAGGCAGGCTGTGCACTGGGAGAGCCTAATCGGCACTCAGGTGGCTCCAGGCTCCAGCTCGTTCTGTCTTCCAAGATGTTCTGAAGACACAGCTTGTGTATGTTTAAGAGTCTGCACCATTAGGATATATAGATGGTGATTCCCTTCTTTTTAAATTTTGGATCACTCTAGAATTTGGTCACGTTCTTCTTTCTTTCTTTTTCTTTTTCTTTTTTTTTGAGGAAGATTAGCCCTGAGCTAACCGCTGCCAATCCACCTCTTTTTGCTGAGGAAGACTGGCCCTGAGCTAACACGCACACCTATCCTCTTCTACTGCTTATTCTTTCTGGGTCTTGGTGGACACACAGGTTGGGCAAAGATCTCTGTCCCTGGAACATGGCTCATGGATTTCTGCTGCCCTGAAGGACTTTCTTTCCACTTTAGTTAGATGTGAACAGAATCCTTGACAGGCCTCTTTTTCCCTTTCAGTGGCTTAATGAAGAGAAGATCATCCAGAGACTCGTGGAGTTGATCCACCCGAGTCAGGATGAAGATGTGAGTATGGCGCTCACAGAGCCACCTTCTGGCAGAAGCCCATGCTCTGGGCTGCTGGCGAGCACCCTCTGCTGCTGTCTGAGGGGCAAGTCATTCCTTTCCTCAGACGAGGACCAGTTGGATACTGATTTTCCTTTAATTGAGCACTGACTTCTGGACTTCTTTTTGTTACTAAATAATACATACATATTATAAAAAACAATTCAAACTGAACTGTGTTAGTTGTCTATGGCTAATAACAAATTACCCCAAAACTTATAACAAGTATTTTTTTTTATCTCGGTTTCTGTGCGTCAGGGATCTGGACATGGCTTAGCAGGGTCTCTCACAAGATTGTCGTCATCTCAGGGCCTAACTGGGGAAGGTCCCCTTCCAGGGTCACCAGTGAGTTGGCAGGACTCAGTTCCTTGAGGGCTGCTGGCTGAGGCCGCCCTCAGCTCCACTCCATGTGGGCCTCTCCACAGGGCAGCTAACACTGTGGCTGCTGGCTTCTGTCGGGGTGAGCAAGACAGAAGTCGTTCTTCTGTAAACTCATCTTGGAAGTGGCGTTCCTCACTGTGGCTGTATTCTGCTCTCTAGTTCCAGCCCATGCTCAAGGAGGTGGGATTTACAAGGGTGTGAACTCTGGGAGGAAGCCCCCCTCTGCCAATATAGAAGCATGTGAGGTGCCAGTGGGGCTTCCTCTCCCGGCCCTCTCCCCCTTCCCTGCAGTAATCACTGTTGAGAATTCGAGGTATCTCCTAATAGGCCTTTCTCTATGCATGACAAAACTAAACATACATGCTGTCCTCAGCAATTTTGAGACCAGTGGTGCAAAGTCATGTCTGAGCCTTTGCTGCTGCCTGGCCATACTGTTTTTTGTTCCTGTCAGCCCACAGGGCCAGCCAGCCAGCCAGGTGAGGGTTTCTGTGCTCCCGATTGGGAAAGTAGGATGCCCCTCCACAAGGGTGAGCATTTGAGCTGACTGGCCCTTTCCCAGGCCCAGAGGCAGATGTGAGGCCACAGAACCAAGCTGGCTGCTTTCATTTTTCCCTCAAATACTTGTGCAAGCACTTCCTTTAGCCCAGTGTTCCCACAGCGTGCACATTGAGGCTGCGTGTTCTGATGCTCCCTACAAGGAGGGAGGGGCTGAGTTTCTCTGTAATCATAATCATTTAAATACCCCACAGAATACCCCTGCATTGTCAGCAAGTGCCCTGAATCAGAGATGCCATTTTCACAGGGTTCATGTTTCCTTAGAAAAATTGAGTCATTTGTTTTCTCTGTAGCAACTTTCATGTTTTCATTAGCTCGCAGGACTCATTCTGAATATTAGGAGCTACTTGTTAATTTAAAATACAGCGTCGGTAACATGGTCTCATATGCAAGCTATCTCAAAATTGGTCCAAGGGATAGAGTGGTATTTGTTTGATGTTTTTGACCACTGAGGGCCCCATTTGAACTCTTGGGGATAGTTCAGTACAGCTGAAAAGGCTGACCAGGTCTGCATGCCCACAGTGGAAAGGCAGACCAGGCATCTCTGAAATGAACTAGTTTAGAGAGAGTTCATCATCTTTCAAAGAACTGAGCAGTAGGACTGCTGCTTGTCCAGCAGGCAGGCTCTGCTGACATTTCTGCTTGGCCCTGAGGGAGTGCTGTGTTCCCCTTTTCTTTTCAGAGGCAGTCCAATGCTTCTCAGACTCTCTGTGACATCGTCAGGCTGGGCAGAGAGCAGGGCAATCAGCTGCAAGAGGCTCCGGAGCCAGACCCCCTCCTCACAGTGCTGGAGTCGTGAGTGCCGGCCGCGGCGCTGGTGGGCCTGGCTGGGTGGGTGCTGGGGGTCTTTCTGAGTTGTGAGGACATCTCCAAGCCCTATTCTGAGTACCAGGAGACATTGCCACCTCCTCTGATTCAGAAATGCTCACCCTGTTCCAGGGTTAACTTGATGGGCCTATTTCTCAGGGGAGGAGCATCCAGGGGTCTCCTGGCAGGTCTAGCGATTCTGGGCTAGCAGGGACAGGAGTGTCGTGAGAACCTTGGGGGCCTGGCCTGCAGCCCGAGTGAAGCCCTTCTGGGTTTTAGGGCGTTGCTCCTCCACAGGGAGGAGAGACTGTCCTTTGGACTTTTGTCTGTGTGTCTGCTCTGCCAGGCAGTGACCTCCGTGTGTGTCTGACAGGCAGGACTGCGTGGAACAGCTTCTGACGAACATGTTTGACGGAGATCAGACTGAGAGCTGCCTCGTCAATGGGACTCAGGTGTTACTTACCTTGTTAGAAACAAGGCGGGCTGGGTGAGTGTCTCTCATCATGGAAAACATTGCAGGAGAGCTGAATGTGACACCTCAGTGACATGCGGCCCAAATGAGCGGTCTAGGTGTGTTGTTTGTGTTTTTTAACTAATTTTTAGTTATGCAAGTAATCTCATGGATAGACTCTCCTTGTTGAAAAGGTAAACTTTACAGCTCTGGCCAAGTCCCCTTTGAGCTTCGCCATCAATGGTGTTCCCACCTCAGCCTGAAGGCACCTAGTATCACCGCTTTGCAGAGTGTTATAGGCACGTCTGCAGAATACAGCCAGTGGGTTTCCCCAAGGGCTGTCCCAATGAGTCCCCACAGCACTTGTATGTGGTGTGCGGTGTGGTGTGGTATGTGGGGTATGCGTGTGGGTGTGTGTGTGTAGTGTATGTGTTTGAGGTGTGTGGTGCGGTGTGGTATGTGGGGTATGTGTGTGGGTGTGTGTGTGTAGTGTATGTGTTTGAGGGGTGTGTGTGGGGTGTGGGGTGTGTGTGGTTTGTGTGTTCTTGGTGTGGGGTGTGTGGGTGGGGTGTGTGGGTGGGGTGTGTGTGTGGCGTGTGTGTTTGTGGTATGGTGTGTGACGGGGGTGTGGTGTGTTTTTGGTGTGTGTATATGAGGTGTGTGGGTGTGTGTATGTGGTGTGGGGTGTGTGTGTTTTGGTATGGTGTGTGTGTGTAGGGTGTGGTGGAGTGTGTGTGTATGGTGTGTGTGTGTGGTGTTTCGTGTTTTTGGTATGGTGTGTGGATGTGATGTTTTGTGTTCTTAGTATGGTGTGTTTGTGTAGTGTGTGTGTATGTTTTGGGTATGGTGTGTTTGTGTGGTGTGTGGTGGGTGTGGATGTATGTGTTTTTGATATGGTGTGTTTGTGTGGTGTGTGGGTGTGGGTGTTGGGGGGTGTGGTGTGGTGTGTCTGGTGTGTGTGTTTTTGGTATGGTGTGTGTGTGTGGTGGGGTGTGTGTGGTGTGTGGGGGTGTGTGCATGTGTGCTTCTGTCTGCTCTGTCCGTCCTGCTGTGCGAGTGCTCTGACTCCCAAGGTGACTACAGTTCCCTTATTTCCTATGCTGGAGGGGACTTCTTTGTAGCCCCCAATACTGATAGCCCTTACTTTTTTTTTTAAAGAACAAGAAAATGACAAGAAATTGGTTTAATCTTGGTAATAAGATTACTAGCAATTTCTCTCTCTCTTTCTTTCTCTGGTACCCAATATATACTTATTAGTTTATTACCTAAAAATACAATTATGATGCTATCATCGCTTCCTCTCATTAGGCCTCCAGAGTACAGATTTCTTTATCTTCATGAGCCCAGGCAGCCTGGGCCTTTTCTGCAGGAAGTGAGGACTCTTCTCAGGGCTTTGCCCACCCTTGTCTGCACTGGTGGGACAGCATAAAAATTAGGAAAACAGCTTTTTTATCCTTCTGTTTATTTAAAGTTTTTTTTTCTGTAATGGTCATGTATTACTTTAATAATTGGAAAAAGTGTTTAAATAAAGATCTCAGAGAGGTTAGCTAGAAAAAGCCAGAGGGAAAGTGGGGGTCAGTCCTGTCTGCTGTTTCTCAGCTGAAGAGTGGGGACAAGGGTGAGTATTTTCAGAGCAGGGGGAGGGGAGCAGAGATGGTTCCAGTGAGTGTGGCGCGCCACCAGGCCATCTGGGGCGCCGCCAAGGGGTGGCGCTTTTGGCTGGAATGTTTCCTAAGGCCTTTGGCTCCATTCTCTTCTCTCTGTACCAGTCACCAAACCTCTCTTGAGCCGTGAGTGGAGATGTCCCCTGTGTTTGCATCTTCTGCTTTCCTCATCCACAGGACAGAGGGCTTGGTGGACTCCTTTTCTCAGGGACTGGAGAGGTTGTGCACTGTCAGTGGCAGCATCCTGCACGGCATTGAGCCACGGCTGAAGGACTTCCACCAGCTTCTGCTCAGCCCTCCAAAGGTAGATGACCTTAAATAGCTGTTGGGTGACTTTGGAGACTGTAGGCTAGCATGATTTGCAAGCAGAGGACCCCACAGTGTATCTAGGATGAGTGAATACATTCAAACACTGCTGTTCCCAGACCCTGACTTGAGAACCACCAGGCAGATGCCAGAGGCGTGTTTTCAGACCCCGGTCTACTGACTGGCCATCTCTGCTCTTAGGTGAGGCCTGGGAGTTGGACAGTTTGCAGTCCCCCAGGTGACTCCTGTGTTTTGAAATAGGGTGTCTCCTGAGAGCCCGAGAGTTCACTGTAGACCTGCCTTTGAGTTGGGGGCACCCAGCCAAGGGTCACGGGGTCCCAGAGGAGGCCCTTTGCTCACTTCAGAAGCTCTGAGCAGTGCTTGGCTCGCATTGAGTTGGGCTCACTCCCTCAGCACCTTCAGTCCCTCAGTTGCCACCCAGGGCTGCCCTCCCACCCGCTGTGAGCCCCTCTCCCCAGTCACAGCCTCTTCCCCTATCCTTGGTGCTTCTCCTTAGCACCCACCATGATCTGCTGTACTATCTCTTTATCAACTTGCTTATTGTCTGCGTCCCCCACTAGAAAGTAAGCTTCATGAAGGCAGGGATTCTGAAACAATTCATTAATGAAAAAGTAGATGTGTTCTGCTACATGGGCAGGATCAGAAAATACCCGCATCCAGTCTGACAAGGCTGACTTTGTCATCAGTCTCCGAGAGTGTTCATGGGGTGTCTGTTAGCTCGATGTCCCAAGACTGTGTCCCTAGACAGAGCTAACCCCATCTTGGACACATCTCTTGGGCTGGCAGGCTGAGACCAGAATGCCCTGGGCTTCTGGGAGCAGCAGACTACCCTCACTCACTCTCTGGGGAGGCCCTGAGGGGAGCAGTGAGGTTCTTAACCCCAGTGATTCCTCATTTCCTCTTGCAGGCAGTGTGGCCTAGAGGAACCCCCCACACACACACCCCTACTCTCCCCAGGCTGGGCCATGTCATGGAGTAGCAGCCCTGGCCCTTTAAGCAGTTGGCACCTGAGCTAAGAGAAGCCAGGAGTGGCCACGCTGATAGCAAGGCTCCAACTGGGCAGGGCTTCTGTGTTTGCAGAAAAAAGCAATCCTGACCACCATCGGTGTGCTGGAGGAGCCCCTGGGGAATGCCCGTCTGCATGGTGCCCGCCTTATGGCTGCACTGCTGCACACCAACACCCCCAGCATCAACCAGGAGCTCTGCCGACTCAACACCATGGGCTTGCTGCTGGTGAGTGGGCACCACTGCCAGCCCTGCCTGTTTGTCCACGTCTCTTGCATGGTCCAGGGTAGGTGCAGCAGGACAGGGTCCATCAAAGGCAGGCAGCTGGCCCTCAGCACCTGGATGAGGGTCTGCCCAAGGGGAGGCTCTGGTTTAGTCCTAGAACAGGCACAGTCTGGGCAGAGAAGCCATTTCCTGGACCCACCCCAGGCTTGAATGACAGTGGACTCCCATCGGTGCAGGCTCACAGAGAATTTCCCTGAAAGCAGAGGGCAGATTTCTAATCCTCTTTGAGGGAGTGGGGTAGTATGATCCATCTTCTTTCTGGTTTCTGACCTAAGATAGAACTTTCATTGTAGCTCTTCACCATAAAATGCCCTAAAAGAGCAGTTCCTGGTGTCCCACAGTGGAAGGTCACCTAGCAGTTTTTGTCAAAGCCAGTGGGAAATGCCCCTCCATTCAGCTTCTGCCACCCAGTTGCCTTCAGCCATCCTGGGTGTCTGGAGTCTGAGTGACAGCAGAGCAACACTGGCTGTGGACAGCAGGCTCTGCTGTGGAAGGAGTGTGCTGCTGGGAAGGGAGCATTGCCATAAGTGTGCACCACGGGCAGATGCAGTCCCCATGCTTCTCTTGGGCCTTGTCCTTGGGCCTCTGCTCCCAGGAAGCTGAAATTTCTTGAAATTTACATCTTAATCCCGGAAGGAGTCTGCCTTGGAACTGGACCTGAGGTACCAACTGCCTGCGAAGTTCTTCCAGCATTTAGAAGTCAGTTGGGCACTACTGTGACTGTAAAATCCCAGATATGGATCGGGGGCAATTATGAGACCTTTCCTTTTCCTCTCTTCAAAAAAATATTTTCTCTCTCTCCCCTCCCCCCCTTTTTACTTTTATTTTATTGTGGTAAAATATATATCACACAATTTACCATTTTAATAATTTTTAAGTGAGCAATTCAGTGACATTAATTACATTCACAGTGTTGGATAACCATTACCACTATTTCCACAGTTTTTTCATCTTCCCAAACAGAAACTCTGACCTTTAAGCTGTCAATCCCCCTTCCCCTCCCCTAGTCCCTGGCACCCACTATTCTACTTTATGTCTCTATGAGTTTGACTCCTCTAAGTGCATCGTAGAAGTGGAATCATACAGTATTTAGCCTTTTGTGACTGGCTTATTTCACTTTGCATAATATCCTCAAGGTTTATCAATGTTGCAGCTTGTGCCAGAATCTCCTTCCTTTTTTAAGGCTGGATAATATCCAATTGTATGAATAGACCACATTTTATCTGTTCATTGGTTGAGAGACACTTGGGTTGCTTCCACCTTTGGCTATTTTGAATAATACTGCTATAAACATGGTTATATCTGTTTGAGTCCCTACTTTCACTTCTTTTGAGTGTATACCTAGAAGTTGAATTGGTGGGTCATATAGTAATCCCACCAGCAATGTATGAGGGTTCCAATTTCTCCACATCCTCAACAACACTTGTTTTCTGCTTTTTTGATAATAGCCATCCTAATGGTTGTGAAGTAATATCTCATGTTGGTTTTGATTTGCAGTTCCTTAATGACTAGGAATATTGAGCACTTTTTCATGTGCTTTTGTTGGCCATTTGTATATCTTCTTTGGAAAAATGTCTATTCAAGTTCTTTGCCCAGTTTTGAATTAGGTTGCTTTTTTTGTTGTTGTGTTGTGGGAGCTCTTTATATATTCTGAATATTAAACCCTTATCAGATATATAATTTGCAAATATTCTCTCCCATTCTGTGGGTTATCTTTTCATTCTCTTGATGGTGTCCTTTGACACACACAGTGTTTAATTTTGATAAAGTCCAGTTTATCTTTTTTTCTTATATTGCTTGTGCTTTTGGTGTCATATCCAAGAAATCATTGCCAAATCCACTGTCATGAAGCTTTCACCATTTTCTTCTAAGACTTTTATAGGTTTTGCTCTAATAGGTCTTTGATCCATTTTGAGTTAAATTTTATGTGTAGTATAAGGTGAGAGTCCACCTTCCTTCTTTTGCATGTGCATATCCAGTTTTCCCAGCACCGTTTGTTGAAAAGACTGTCCTTTCCGCGTTGAATGGTCTTGGCCACTTCTTGAAAATCAGTTGACCATATATGTGAGAATTTATTTCTGGACTCTCTTCTGTTCCACTGATCTGTATGTCTGTCCTCATGCTAGTGACACGCTGTTTTTTGTTTCTGTTTTTTTCTCCCCAAATCCCCCCGTACATAGTTGTATATTTTAGTTGTGGGTCCTTCTAGTTGTGGCATGTGGGATGCCACCTCAACATGGCCTGATGAGTGGTGCCATGTCCGTGCCCAGGATCCGAACTGGCGAAACCCTGAGCAGCTGAAGCAGAACGTGCAAACTTAAGCACTCGGCCACAGGGCCGGCCCCTGCCACACTGTTTTGATTACTGAAGCTTTGTAGCAAGTTTTGAAATCAGAAAGTGTGAGTCTTCCAACTTTGTTCTTCTTTTTCAAGACTGTTTTGGGTTTGGGGGATCTCTGAGATTCCATATGAACTTTAGGATGGGTTTTTCTATATGTACAAAAAAATGCCATTGAGATTTTGATAGAGATTGTATTGACTCTGTAGATTGCCTTCGGTAGCATTGTCATCTTAACAAAATTAAGTCTTCCAATCCATTAAAACAGATGTCTTTCCATTTATTTAGGTCTTTAATTCCTTTCAGCAGTGTTGTATGCTTTTCAGGGTAGAGGTCTTTTACCTCCTAGGTTTAATTTATTCCTGAGTGTTTTATTCTTTTGGATGGTGTTGTAAATGGAATTATTTTCTTAATTTTTTTCTTTGAATTGTTCATTGTTAGTGTATAGAAATGCAACTGATTTTTATGTCTTGATTTTGTATGCTGAAACTTCCCTGAATTTATTTATTAGCTCTGATAGTTTATGTGGAATCTGTAGAATTTTCTACATGTAAGGTAGTGTCATCTGTGAAAAGAGATAATATTACTTCTTTCTTTCCAGTTTGGATGCCTTTTATTTCTTTTTCTTGTTTATTTGCTCTGGCTAGAACGTCCAGTACTGTGTTGGATAGAAGTGGTGAGGGGCCAGCCTGGTGGCACAGTGGTTAAGTGCACACGCTCTGCTTCAGCAGCCTGGGGTTCACCAGTTTGGATCCCAGGTGCAGACATGGCACTGTGTGTCAGGCCATGCTGTGGTAGGCGTCCTGCGTGTAAAGTAGAGGAAGATGGGCATGGATGTTAGCTCAGGGCCAGCCTTCCTCAGCAAAAAGAGGAGGATTGGCAGCAAATGTTAGTTCAGGGCTAATCTTCCTAAAAAGAAAACAAAACAAAAAAGAAGAGGTAAAAGCAGGCATCCTTGCCTTGTTCCTGATCTTAGAGGAAAAGCTTTCAGTCTTTCACTACTGAGTATGATGTCAGCTGTGGGTTTGTCATAGGTGCCTTTTATCATGTTGAGGAAGTTTCCTTCTGTTCTTAAGTCTGTTAATGTTTTTATCAAGAAAATGTGTTGAATTTTGTCAAATGCTATTTCAATATCACTTGAGATGATTATGTCATTTTTGTCCTCCATTCTTTTAATACAGTGTAATACATCGATTGATTTTTGTATGTTGAACCATCTTTGCATTCCAGGAATAGATTCCACTTGGTCACGGTGTACAATCTTTTTAATACACTGCTGAATTTGGTTTGTTAGTATTTTGTTGAAGATTTTTCATGTGTGTTAATAAGGGATGTTGGTCCATAGTTTTCTTTTGATATCTTTGTCTGGCTTTGGTATCAGGGTAATACTGGCCTCATAGAATCAGGAAGTGTTCCTTCTTATTCAAAGTTTTGGAAGAATTTGAGACAGATTGGTATTGTCAGTTCGTTTTTAAATGTTTGGGAGAATTCACCAGTCAAGTTGTCTGGTCTGGGCTTTTCTTTATTGGGAGGTGGATGTGACTCTGTGTTGATGATAAGGTAACACAGTGAAGCCACCTCCAAGGTCGCTCAAGGTCACACAGGCAGCGAAGGTGAAGCCAGGATTCAAGACTGTTTCTGTGTAGGAGAACTGTGTCAGTCAGGTGGACTTCCTGCCTTTATCCAAATCCCCAACTCCCTGATGTGAAGGAGGGGCCCAAACTCTTATCCCAAGGTGGAGTCTATACCCCATCCCCCTGCCCCATCTTTCCACCCTGCACACACCTTCCTCCTCCTGTGCAGGTAGCTGAGGGCCTGGTACACAGGCTGCTTTGTGTGAGGTGGCCATGGGGGCGCAGATAGGCATGCCTGTGTCACCCTACCCTACTAGTGCCTCCCTACTGGCTTAAGGGGTCAGAGATTCAGGGCCAGGCTGCTGTGTCCCCCGCCCCAGTCTGGAAGAGGCTGTGGGAGAGGGGTGCAGCTGTCTGTATTTGGCCTCCTCTGGGCTTCAGCCTGTGCAGCTTAGGTTTGGGCTCCTCCAGGTTCCCTTGGGGAGTGTGCACTTCTTGATTTCATGTTCCCTCCTCCATAGAGTCGCTAGGTATTTGAGAATTTAACACACAGATTCCAGTAACTCATGGGTCAAAGACAAAATCATAAAGGAAGAATAACAGAAATACTACAAGATGTGTAGAATTTAACTAAAGTGGATTTTACAAGGAAATGTACAGCCTTTTAAAAACACACTGGAAAAGAAGGAAGGCTAAAAATTAATGAGTTAAGCATCTAAGGACAAAGGGATAAACAGACAGGAAGTATTCAGATAAGAGCAGAGATTAATGAGACAGAAACAGAGCAGCAGACTGGAGAGGGAAGGGCAGGCGGCTCTTTGCAAAGGTTCCTAACAGAGAGACGATCCTGAGGAAATGCCCTCAGCATCTGCCTGGCCATCAGACAGCCAGGAGACAGCCTGTGGGAATGGTGTGCTAGGACACCAGTGAGCCCCTAGCTCTTGTGGGCCCGTCATCAGAAGACCAGTCTGAGGACCTTCCTCTTTCATCTGTCTACCCAGGACCTGTTTTTTAAGTATACCTGGAATAACTTTCTGCACTTCCAAGTGGAGCTATGCATAGCCGCTATTCTCTCCCATACTGCCCAGGAGGACAGGGCAGAAGCCAGTGGACCCCAGAGCAGGGTTGAGCCTCTGCCTGGGAACAGGGACTCAGAGGCCCCCCAGCCTGCCGCCGGCCACCCCGAGAACACAATGGTGACCCATGTAAGTTCAGCCAGTGTCCTCCATATTGCTGCATGTCCCGTGTGTCGCTGCGGGCTCTGTGTGTCGCTGTGTGTCCTGTGTGCTGAGCCCTGCCTTGCCTGTGTGGATGTTAATGTTGAAGCAAGCCATCTGTGGCCTTCCCTGCCCTGCCCTTGTGCTTTTTCTACTCTGACTCTCCTGTGACATGGGTTTGCTGCCCTCCTTTTATCCATGAGATAGGAAATCACAAAGAAAGTGTCCACATTTGCCAGGGCCATAGTGCTAGTACAGTGAGGGCGTGGGAGGAACGTTTGCACCACGTTGATCTGGCCCATTGTGGGCTGTAGCCCACCAGAAGCGGGAGGGAGCCAGCTGGATGCTGCCCTGGAGCTTCCCCCTTCCAGGCATTCTGCCATGTTGGGTTTGCTGTTCTCAGGATGAGGCCGTGACGGGAGTATGCAAGAAAAAAGAGAGAGAATGCATTTCATGGGGAAACTGTCTGGGATTCTGTACTTTTTGAAACTGTGGGCATGAATCCTCCATGCACACTCTTCTCTTTCTTCTTTACCTGGCACTTTCCTAGTTGTCCGTGAGCACTTCACACAAAGCCCACCAGTGAGACCACTACCCAGCTGTGCGCTCACATGGCTCTTCCCTGGGCTGTGAGCAGGCACACACCAGGTGTCCGAGACTGGGTCTTGTTCTCTCTCCAAAACAGCTAGTGTTGTGCCTAGGAGAGAGTAGGCCTTAGTAAGTGTCTGCTGAAGAAGAGAGGAGGGAAGCAAGGTCTTGGGTGCCGGGAGCAGGAAGAAGCAGCACAGAACCCCCTCCCTGTGCTGAGGAGCCTACCTGTGAACGCTTCCCCGAGAAGGCCAGGGCTGTGAGGGGACGGCCCTGCCCCTCGGCTGGCTACGAGACTCGGACAACAGGAACAGAGGCTTGGAAAGGGGGCCCCTAGGTGTCTGGTCAGAGACCTCACTCCTGCCTGCCTTTGACAAGTGTCCTTTTTACCTGTGGTGTGCAGGCTTGAGCTGGATCACAGCCCAAGGGTAAACACTAAGGGACAGGCAGTTTCAATGATGAGAGCCACACGGGTGGGAGCGTGCAGGGGCTGTGCAGCCAGCAGGGTCCCCATCCACATAGTGAGGCCACGTGTGGGATAGATGTACGAGTTGGGGCTCAGAAAAAACATGGCAGGGACAGGAGACAGCCTGTCAGGACCTCAAGGTGAGAGAAAGCACTCGGGCCCCCGTCCTTTCTTCTGGATAGAATAGGTGGGAGAGTGGCCAGAGGTAGAGGAGGAGGTGATGGAGAGACAGGAGGAGGCCGAGCAGAACAGAAATGTCTTGTGTGACCCTGGTCTTCACTGGGCGGGCTCTCAGCAGCATGCACCTATTGGGGCCTGGGCAATGCCTGTCCTGGTGTTTGGTGGGAACCTCAGGACTGGGCTGTAAAGGTGTCACCACCCACAGAGAACTTGGTGCTGATGTGCCTGCTCACTGCCTACTAAGTCCACTCAGTCCAGGGGTGGATGGAGGGGAGTGTGCAGCCTTACAGACCCTGACCAGTGCTGCCTGTCCCCCAGCTGTTCCAGAAGTGCTGCCTAGTCCAGAGGATCCTGGAGGCCTGGGAAGCCAATGACCACACACAGTAAGAGCCACCAGCGTGCTGCAAGGGGGTCCACCTGAGGGCTTGGTGTGGGCCCCAGGCGGCCAGGGAAGGGTTCAAGAAGAGGGTCCTGCTGCTGGGGAATCAGCTATAAGTGCTGCCTGGGGAAGGCCAGGGCACAAGGAGTCGACCAGGAGAGATGGGCAGAGTGATGTGGGGCCTCGGCCGTGGTCAGAGCAGCCTCGGTCCTGGTCCTATTCCTCGCTGCTGCCTTGCACTAGCCCCTGGTTCCCTGGGCCCTCTCACCCTCCTCTTCCCTCACCCATCCATCAGCAGAGACCCCAATCCTAAGCCTATAACGCATCCCAAATCCTCCCATCTCCCCTTCCCAGCCACCAGCTACTTCTCTTACTAAACCTTCAGACCCTTGAAGGAGTGTCCAGGCCACTTCCTGCTGCTTTCCCTCCCCACCGGGCCTCTTGTCATGTGAACAGCTGGGATCTTTCTGAAACACACAGATGCTGTCACCCCTGCCTGAAAGTCTGGACCATCTAGGTCCCTGGTGTGGCCTGCAGGGTCCAGTGTGGGCAGCCCCACCCTTGCTCTGCCCTGCCGAGTGCTGCTTTCTGACCTCAGCTGCTTCATCCCTCACGTCCTGTTCTTACTGAACCCACCAATTTGTGTCTGCTCTGGAATATACAGTACACTGTACAGGATGGAGCCATCCGTCCTTCCCCTGAGCCTGATCCTTGTGGTAGCCAGTGAGGCCCTGTGCTGAGCCTGCTCTTGTACGTTCTGCGCATGTGTGGCTTGGTCAGGGGAGGACCACCACTGTCACTGAGGTTAAGACCCACAGTGGGCTGTGGGCAGGCCTGTGAGCCTGGACACTTGGCCCTAGCCAGCCTCAGCCCAGCCCTCCTGCACCCTGGACAGCTGCTCAAGGCCTCCTACTCTCATCCCAGCCTCATCTTTGGGCTGGTCCCGCCAGGCTCTCTCCTGACCCCTTCCCCTGTCAGGCCGGGCTCCCTGACTGGAGAGCTCGCCTTTGGTCGCTCTTCTGGGGTCATTTCAGGCTCTTAGGAGAGAGAACAAGGTGGAGAGCAAGCTGTGTGCTCTGTGATCAAATGCTGCGTCTCTGGACAGGGAAACATTCTACATCTGAGGCTCTTCCTACCAACTTGGGCTTTAAGAGTTGCTTTTCTGTGGTGTCGTGTGTGTGACGGATGAGAGGTTAAGCAGAGCCATGTGTTCGTGGCAGCATGGGACATACAGGTGGAGAGAAGCCAGGATGTGCACTTCCAAGCATAGAGCTCCGTGAGGGGAGGCCGCATGCAGAGCTAGAGAGCCCTCCATCCACTGTCTTCCTGCTGTTTTGCCCACTGGGTGGCAGCCCCGCTCTGGCCCTGCCCAGTTCTGGGCCCCGTGTCTATTTTTGATCTTCCCAAGAACTTGGGGCACACTAGGTCAGCACTTGTAGAAGGGATGCATTTTTATTTTAATCTATGTCTTCTGCTTCACCGGGTGTTCCCTTGGGTCAGTCACTCGGCTCTAGGTGGGGCTGGGAGGGGCTCTGGGAGTAGGGACAGCCAGAGGTGTCTGAGTACGTGTCGAGTGGTGCAGCTCTGGACCAGGCCTGCAGCGCAGGCAGAGGCTGAGCAGGCCCCACTGGCGTGGAGGGTTGCACAGTGCAACGTGGGGAACGTGAGCTGTGTGGCCCACAGTGCTGGGCTCAGCTCTTGCCCCACGGCTGCCTCAGTTTTTTCATCTGTAAAGTGGGGGTAGGAGCAGTGTCTGCCTCATGAGTATTTCTTGAGAGTGAGCTTGGAGTCTCTAGAAACGTGTCCTGCAGACAAGGCTGTGAGGAGGGATTCGCCTGAGGGGGTGGAGGGCCTGTGGAGAGGAAGCCACAGTTGGATGGCTGTGGGTGGCAGGGCCTGGGGCCCGGGTAGACACACAGTGAAGAAAAGCCGGGCAGCCACCCTGATACTGCCGTCACTTTCAGGGCAGCAGGTGGCATGAGGCGTGGAAACATGGGCCACCTCACCCGGATCGCCAACGCCGTGGTGCAGAACCTGGAGAGGGGCCCCATGCAGACGCACATCAGCGAGGTCATCCGAGGTGAGCCTTTCCTGCCCTCGTCACCTTCCTGGTAGCGGGAGCCCTGTTCTGGGTGTCGCAGCCTGAGGCTTCCCCGGCCCCCTGCTTCCTGCCCTCTGCCCCCTGCTCTCCGGTCCCTCAGCAGGTGATAACTGCACTGGTACCAGGACCGTCAGCTCACCTCATGGGATCTCCTCTTGGGGTAGGCCTGAGTCTCACCCAGACGGCAGCTCTGTTGGGCAGTCTCCTTTGCCAGAGACCCTGTCAGGTGCCTGTTGGGCAGTTCAGACCTCCCAGGCCGGCGTTCAGAAGCACAAGCATTGCCAGGTTCACCCCCAGTCCTGCCCAATGCCCACACTCCTGCTCCACAGCCTAGCTTTGCTCTCAACTCAGGTGGCTTTGGGGACCTTCCTGGCAGAAGTCTGGGGAGCAGGGGAGGGGCTTCTGTTCCCTGAGAGCAGGTGTAGGGCCCAGCCAGACACAGCCTTCTCCTAGTTGGGCCTCTCTTCTGCCCTCAGCCTGCCTTCTGCATGGTGCTCCAGGGCTGCTGCCCCGACCCCCCAAGCTGAGGGCCTGTCTCCCATGCCCCTTCCCGGCCCTCTACTGTCCTGGGCACACAGTGTGCAGCTCCTGGGCATCTGGCTTCCTAGGCTGAGCTAAGGGGGACCCAAGGGGGTCTCACTTCAGACAGGGGAAGGCAGGCAGCTCAGAGGGCCCGTGTGGCATCACTGGGGGGAACGATGCCTAGGCCAGCCTGAGCAGGGTGTGCCAGGGTGCCAAGAGGCACAGGAGCTCGGGGGAGACAGGCAGGTGGACTCAGAGATGGCCAGGAGGTAGAGTGCTCACGGTTAAGTGGAGGAGGGCCTGAGGTGATGGAAGGCAACCACCCACAGAGGCCAGGACCCCGAGGGCCGGGGAGGAGGGGTGGTTGTCATACCAGCTTCACGACCAGGACAGTCTCTCCCCAGCCCTGTGTGGGGGCCTGAAGACAGGGCTGGCCAAGGGTTCTGATGGATGATTGTGCTCAGTGAATGGTGTTTGCACGAAGGAGTGAGTGCCATGTAGCAGGCCCCCACAGGGTGTGTGAGAAGACAGTCGCACTGCTGCCGGGGTGGGCTAGGGTTCCATCTGGAGGCCATGGGTGTTATGAGCCTGGAGCAGGCCTAGGGCAGGTGCTGGGGTTTGTCCTCGTTGTGCAGCTGAGGAAGCTGCACCACAGACGGGCAAGTCAGTCATGCAGCAGGTGTGGCTGTGGCAGGCATAGACCTGTGGCCTTACTGGACTGGCCTCCTGGTTGCCCCCTTGGGTGATCTCAGGCATGGTCACAGGGGCAGGTGTGAGCCGAGGAAACTCCAGGTGGCCTCCCAGGACGGAAGGAAGGGGTGTTCTCAGTGGTCTCTGGACTGGGGTCAGGCCCACTGGTCTATTGGCACCTGTGACGAGGGCGTGCGGGCCCAGGGAGGTGCGTCCACAAAACAAGGGCAGACCAGAGTAGATGGGAGCCCAGGTTGGGGGTGAGGAGCAAGCAGGAAGCTCTTTGCCATGATCTGTTTCTGGACCATGAATCTTTCTCTGTCTCTGGCCTCCTCAGAAAAATAGACACACATAGGCTTGTGGGTTGTGCTGAGGTGGGCCTGTGAGTTGCTTTTCCATGGCAACCTTGCTCTGTGTGTTCTTTGTGTCTGGGAGCTCCTGGGGTTGGCTTGTGTGCCAGGTACGCTCAGGGCTCTGCCACCTGCTGAGGTCAGGCTCAGTCCTCATGTATCCTCTTGACCCCCAACTGCCTTAGCCTTCTTCCCTTCTAGCAGCCCTGAGACGTCACCTTGGGGCCCTCCCACACCCTTGCAGGACTAGGGTGCAGCTGCCGGCTCTGTCCCCAGTCTTCACCAGGTGACGTTCCCTTGTAGGGCTTCCTGCGGATTGCCGTGGGCGCTGGGAGAGCTTCGTGGAGGAGACGCTGAGGGAGACGAACCGCAGGAACGCCGTGGACCTGGTGAGGGGCCCGGCTCCTCGTGCCGCGTGACGCCGGCTGACGCTGCAGCCACAGAGGCAGCGCCATGCCTGGGGGGCATGCTCCTTTCTGCTGATTGTGCATGTGTGGGCCCGTGTGGCCCAGGAGTGAGCGGTAGAGCCTCTACTCGGTGTCTGGACACAGACCCCTCCTGCCGCAGTCCCCAGCCTGGCTGAGAGTGAGGGCTCCCGAGGCCCTCTGAGCAGAGCTGGTGTTGGCCCCTCGGTCCCTTCCCTGTCACATCAGGAGCCCTAGTGTGTTCTCAGAGGGCTCCTTGTGCCTGAGACCCAGTGTTCCCCTGCACTGAGGGAGGGGCAGGTTAGGCACCAGCCCTGGGGTGCAGGGCTTATGCCCACCCGCTCTGGCTGTTTCAGGTAAGCACCCACCACCTTCACCCCTCGAGTGAGGATGAGGACATGGAGGGCGTTTTCCCTAACGAGCTGTCCCTGCAGCAGGTGCGTGTGGCCGGGCCCTGCGCACCCTCGGCCAGGCCCTTCCCCACGGCCTTGGCCACGCCGAGGCCTCTAGATCTTCCTGATGGCGTCTCACCAGCCTGCCATGGGAAGTAGCCAAAGGGAGAGGTGCTCATCCCCACACGGCCTGTGCAGGGAGGGGGACGAGGGTGCAGCCTCCACTCACCCTTTCACTAGGGGAGGCCCCCAGAGCCACTTCATATTGATGAGACTCTTGGGGACATGGTGGAAAAATTTAAAGTTAAATAAGGCTGTCTAGATGTGACCACATGTGACCGGTGCCCTGAGTGGTCAGGATCTGGGAGAAGCTCCTGAAGCACAAGCAAGATTTTTCTAAGAGCAGCTCAGGTCTGAGGCCTGCCCTGAGATGCCCATCTCTCCCAGGCTTTCTCGGAGTACCAGGTCCAGCAGATGACGGCCACCTTCGTGGATCAGTTTGGCTTTAATGACGAGGAATTTGCAGACCAAGACGACAGTGTCAAGTGAGCCCACCAGGACATGCCAGGGGCTGTGGCCATCTTTGCCACGGCCTGGCTGTCCACCCCGCCAACCCTGCTCCAGTGGGCATCCTATGTCACTCAGCACCACCGCCCTCATGCATCCCAGCCCCAATTTGAGCCTCTACCCTCCCACTCCCCTATCTTCAGTTGCTTAGGAAGGAGCTAGGCTCTGCTCACAGTCCCAGGTCCCAGGCCTGCTGTTTGGTCCTGCCTGGCCCTCAAGGCCTTCATGCCATTTCCTCAGCTGAAAGCCAAGTGTGTCCCACCATGCAGAGCTGCTGTGAGAGGGGCTCAGCCAAGCATGGCCCCTATGGCCCCTGAGACACCCTTAGGGAAGGCAGGTTGTCACCTATGCAGACCAGGGACACAGAGAGGGCCAGGGCAGGAGCCACCTCCAGGCTGCTCTATCCAAAGATGGAAAGAAAGCAAGTGAGCGTGACAAGGGGCAGGTGTGGAGAGCTCTGTCCCAGGCCCACCTGCTATATACCCACATTACATCACACCCGCTGCCTGGGAGTAACATCCACATTCCTGGATGTGGCCATGGAGTCCTGGTCTCGGGCTCTGCCTTTGCCTCTCTAGCCCTGGTCCCTGCCTACCCTGGGTGGCAGACTCCCTCAGGGTTCCATGTGGCGTCACCTCCCCCTTCCCTCTCTGGGGCACTCAGCCTGGCTCCCCTCGGCACGTTGTGAAACACTGTGTCCCCCATGCGGTGCAGCTCCGCCTGGTGTCCCTCCAGGGTACAAGCGAAAGCACCTGGCACGTTGCCGGCTGAGGTCTGCAAGACAAGCCCAGGGCAGCCCTGGCAGCGAGATCCTGAGCGTCTCCATTCTTTTGCAGTGCCCCCTTTGACAGGATCGCAGAGATCAACTTCAGCATCGACGCTGACGAGGACAGCGTGAGTCCCTCTGCTTGGGGCTTGTTGGAGATGGACAAGGGGACATAGTGGTGGGTGGCAGCAGGGGTAGGAGAGGCTGCTCCGTGGGAGCCCTGCCTCCCCAAGCTGGGCAGGCCCCATCCTGCAAACCCTGTGTCTGTCCAAGCCCCTCTGGGAGCTAGGTGGGGCCACGTGGGCACTCTTTCTCTCTCAGCCCAGTGCAGCTCTGTTTGAGGCCTGCTGCAGTGACCACATCCAGCCCTTTGATGATGATGAGGATGATGACATCTGGGAGGATAAGGAGACACACTGTACCACCCGAGTGACAGCCAGAGCCCGGTATGGGGCCCACCCATTTTCCCCAAGCCTCCCTGAGGAACAGAGAGGCCCTGGGACACTGTGTGTATACCCCAGTCCCGCCCCAGCTCTGATGCCCTGGGCATGCAGGAAAGGACTCTCTGGGGGCCTGCTGCTCTGACCATACATCTCCCCCTAGATTTGGGGGCCCTCATACCTCAGAGAGCTGCTCAAAGAACAGCCTGGAGCCTGGAGGCCAGGATGGGAAGGAGGGCTCGGAAGCAGATGGGGATGCGGCTCGGGCAGGCACCCCTCCGGCCACTCCCCAGAAGGAAGGTCCCCGCATGGAGGGTGACCCAGAAGGTAGACACTAGGGGCTTGTGGTCAGGGCTGGGCAGGAGACTTGGGTGGGGACACTTGGGGTGACAGAGGATTTAGTGCACTGGCCCATGCATGGCGGGGCTGCCATGGGCCGGTCTCCCGTTGACCCCGTCTGCACGCACTTTCAAGCAGACGTTTCTGAAGGTGGTGGCTTTCCTGTGCCCGTGACTACAATGACATGGGGTTGGTGGCAGGTGCTTTGGCTCAGCGCTTGGTGGTCCCTGTGCCCCTGTTGCAGTTACTCTCAGCCACATCGTCATGGCTGGTGGCTGGTGTCTACTAGTTCTGTCGGTGAAAGCACACCCTGGTGTGAAGGCACTTCTTGTGGGGCCTCCACGCCTGGCCCTATCTGGGCCACAGGGCTCTCAGGGTGGGTGGGGCCAACCTGCTGGTCAGGGGGCCTGGACCAGTGCATCTCCCCCTGGCAGGTGCCACGTGGACAATGTTCGATGAGCCAGTGAGCTCAACGACGCCAGCTCCAGGAGTGGCAATGGACGTGGGTTCCAGTGTGTGGGCAGCCAGCACCCCCAGCGCCTCAGCTCTGGAAGAAAAAGGCTGGGCCAAGTTCACTGACTTCCAGCCTTTCTGCTGGTGAGGCTGGGCGGGCCGGGAGGCAACCCCCTCTGTCTTCTGGGGTGGCATCTCCCCAGTGCAGGCTCAGACTCAGCCTCATCTGCAGCTCCGAGTCGGGGCCCAGATGCAGCTCCCCAGTGGACAGGGGCCGTGGCGATGCCCAGGGTGGCCCGAACCAGGGCCGAGAGAGAACTGGTGAGTAGGAATGGCTCCACGGCAGGGACAGGAAGAGATGGCTAAGGCCTTGGGGGCTGCCTGTCTCCCTGGTGATATTGGGGTTTCCGTCATGCTTAGGGGACTGGAGCAGCCATGTGCAGAGGGGGGCCCTTCAGCCCCAAGCATAGGCAACAAGGTCATCAGGCTGCCCTCAGAGCTCAGGTCTGACTGGCCCACACAGGTCTGTGCTGCCAGGGAGTGAGGGCCTTCCCGCTCTGGGCCAGTCTCCCCAAGCCCTGCCATGTTCTCAGCACAGATCACACACGTGTATTGTGCCATCTCAGTGGCCGTTCTGGGGCCTGTTCAGAGCCCTTGGCCCTTTGAAGCCCCCAGACTCCCTCAGGGCCATGTGGGGTGGGACTTAGAAGCCCCGAGGCTGAGTAGGGGGCCTCCCTTTGATGGGGACTGTCCCTTTTTATGCTTCTTCTGAATGTGCAGATCACATGCACGTGGCAGGCAGGATGTGGGACAGGTTCTGTCCCAGTTTTGCAGGCTGAAGCTGTCGCATGCTCCATGCAGGTTTGGGGGCCCTGAGCCATGCCTGTGGCCCCATCTATCCTCACCAGACATCACTGGCTCCTTGTCTTACAGTTGGCCCAGCCTCCCCATGTGCCTGGAATGTGTGTGTTGCCAGCAAGGCCTCCCTGGTGGCCTCCAACAGCGACAAGGATGAGCAGAAGGTGGTTGGTGCCTTGGAGGCTGTTAGCATTGTTCCTGGCCGGGAGGCCTCCCCACTGCCCACATCAGCCCCCAGGTGTGCAGGCCAGGGTGGGCGCAGGGCCCCAGGTGCACATGGAGGTCTGGCTGTCTCCAGCACTCTGCTTGCCCTGGAGCAGGCCAACCCTGCTGCCATGGTGGCCCTGTGACTCCACGGAGGCCAGCTCTCACCGGAGGGACACTTGTTCGTCTAAGTGGAAGCCGGGGGTGGGAGGGTGCTTCTTCATTTGTGAGTGGTCATTGAGACAGAGCACAGGGCCTGAATGTCCCACCCCAGGGACTTGGGAATGGAGCCGCCCCACCTACTGGGCTTGTTGGAGAAAACAACCAGCTTTGTGGGGTTCTGGTCAGGCTCAGCCACCACCCCAGGATCTGGGGTTGCCTGGGATGGTGGGGAGGGGGGCGCAGCCTTTATCTCACCCTGCGTGTGCCGAGTCCCAGAGACATGCCCACCTCAACCAGGCACTTGAGATATGCCTGACACACTTGGGCAGTAGGTTGGGGTTGTCTCGACTTCACTTGGGGCATCCGAGGCCTGACCAGGGACGTCCTCCCTGCAAGCTCAGCCCCATGCGTTCCACCTCACACACAGGAAGAAGGTCCAGGCCTTTGGAATCCATTGATGGACAGATGACCCCTCCAGAGCTGGGTGGTGGTGGGAGGACAGCTTGAGGAGTGGTGTGCTGTGGAAAATAGGGAACAAGTGGCAGGTGGGCTGGCAGGGATGTGAGAGAGAAGGTGGTGTTAGAGCCAAGGCTTGAAGGGACAAGGGGGCAGGTCCCCGGCCAGACCCCATGTGGAGGGGATAGGAGTGGTAAGTGGTGGTATCGTGCACACGGGGTGGCTGTTGCTGTGTGGAGGCTCATTCAGGCTCTCCTTCCCCCACAGGTGGGAAGGCTGGAGCCTTGCAAGGCCCCACTCGCTCTCCCACCCCAGTGGCCTTGGAGGGTCCCTCGTGGTTTGGGGGCTCAATCCACCCCGTTGGTAGGTGTCCATCTCACTCACAGCACCCTTGTCCCCAGGACCCCAGAGGACCTGGCTGGCTCTGCCAGCCCTTGCCCTCGGGGTCTGCAGCGGGGGCGCAGCCCTGAGGAAGCAGGGCCAAGGCTGCATTAGCGACTGTTGAGAGGGGCCAGGTTCATGCTGACGCTGTGATACACGCGAAGCATGGGCCAGGCGAGGGGCGAGCGGGAGCAGGGTTGTCTCATTCCTTCTTATGAGTGGTTTTGTTCCTTCCTAAAGTTTAGAATCAGTGAAATTGTTAACACCTTTTCCTAAGCCCCTCAAAACCAACTCTGCTCTGAAAAGAAGGTAATGTCATTCTGAAAGCAAGCTGTCTGCTTCCACAGGGCTGTCTGCATGAATCTGTGGCCTGGAGCCCTTGGGGCCCAGGCAGCCTGCAGCTGTGCCCCAGTTAGGGCCGCCCTGGCCCACACAGGCTTGCATCTCCAGGCTCTCAGGGAGTCTGTTTCTTATGCAGGCTGTCCTGGCCTCCCCCAGCACAGGCTGCGCCAGCTCCCAGAGGTCCTTGTAAGGTTGGAGTTGACATGGAGTGGCAGGAAGTGCTGGGCAGGTGTGGGCTGGGTGGGGAGCTGTGGGTTCCCCCTCCTCCTGGGTTGCAGCAAGAGGGCCTGCACCTCATGGGAGGAAGCATTCTGTGAAGACATGGCCTGGGGGCCGTCCAGGGAAGTTCCTTGGGCCGCGTGGTCCACAAAATAGCAAGGGTTGCTGGGAGCACCAAGGGGAACATGTTCTGGAACCAGGTGGGAGTGGGGACCATTTAAAGAGACCAGACATGGCGGGACCAGCTCAGGATGTGCTGCCTGGAAGGAGGTGAGGCCCCTGTGGATGAGCGGCTTGTTTTTGGTGTGTTTGGAACTTAAGGGGGTGTGGGGTGGGCAACGCTGCCTGCCCAAGTGCGGCCCCTGAGCCGCCTGTGGTGTGGAGCCGCCCTGGGGGTGGCCCAGGTCACCAGAGCCCATGTCTTCCACACAGGGCTGAGTGTGGTGCCAGCATGCTGCCAGACCTCGCCTCCCCTGCACCTGCAGAAGTGACCTCTGCCCCAGCTATGGCTGGCCCCACCCCGGCAGTCTCTCCTGTGCTGGCTATGGCCATCCCCCCGGGGCCCATGGTGGCTATCACCACCACAGCCCCACCCACGGCCAGCCCAGCTGTCTCCACAGTGGCCACCCTGGGGTCAGTGACAAAGGACAGGTGAGCAGGTCCAGCCAGGGGAAGGGAGCTGCGGGTACCCTTGGGCCTTGATCGGCTCCAACCCCCTACCCTTCTTCCTGCAGGAAGATGGATATGCCGCCGCCCACAGGAGCCACCCTAAATGGCCCCGTGTGACGCTGCTGCCGCCCAGCCATGGCGCGCCCTTAATCAGAAAACTACCTGGTGATGCAATTTGTCTTTTTTAATTTAATTTAAGTTAATTTTAAAATAAATGCTGCATTGGTAAAGCTGGCAGTTGGAACCGGTCAGAAGGCCCAGCTTCGTCTCTCCTGCCTGGCCCCACACACAGCAATAAGGCCTCAGATGTGCCCTCTGCCTGCGGGAGCCGGGGGCCACAACCCCAAGACGCCATGAGGACTGAGGGCTGTGACGTCACAGGCTCTGAGCCTCCATTTTTACTGATTTTTTAACAAACACAGGAAGAGCCGCGTGTTTGCACTTTGTATCCAGCCGCAGTGAAGGGTCTCCCCTCCTCTGGGGACAAATGCAGGTCTGGAGCTGGGCTGGACCAGACAAGGTCTTTGCTGCCCAGTGGCCCGAGGAGCTGGCCTTGAGCCAGGCTGCAAAATTTGACTGCCTTAAAAATACAAGACCCTCGCCTGGTGGGGATGCCCCGGCCCCTCATGCCCCAGTGTATGGTGGGGGCACCTGGCAGGAGCTGGCCTCGGGCGTGCAGGAGGTGGGTGCAGTGGGTGCAGAGACTGCCTGCAACAGTGCTGGGTGGGGTGGGGTCTGCACCTGTTGGGAAGGGCAGGGCCACATCGTCCTGGAGGGGTCTGCAGGATTACTTTATGTTGAGTCCATTTTTATGATAATCTGACAGGGCACCCAGAAACCCAATTCCCAATAAAATTTGTGTTATTACTGACAAAATGGCGTACTCCTAAGCTGCAGGCCCTGGAACCCCAAGCTGGCTGGTGGTGGGGGGGGGTTTTCTGCTGCCCCCAGGCCCATCCTCACGTCTCAGCAGCAAGTGTCAACACCTGAGTGAACGCTGAGTTTCTCTCCATGAAACAAGTTCTGCGTGGGAGCTCACGAGTCAAACATGTGGAGCTATTGCTGTCCCCAGAAGGCCATCCCGTCCTCACACTTGCTTGGACAGAGGGGCAGCATGAGGCAATACCTCACCGCCAGTGGGGTCTGTCCTGGTTCCTCACAGCCAGGAGGGTCTCCCAGCAGTGTCTCCATCTCTCTTAAGAGGTCCTAGTCCTGCACTGACCTTGCCCTTTGGCCCCTGCTTTGGTGACATCTCACCTCACCACCTCTCCCTCAAGAATAGCCCTCAGCCCCCACGTGAAATGGTGTGGGCACAGGATTCCAGGCTTGTGGGTTTCCTGGGTATTGGGAACCTTGGTCTGAGGGCCAGCCACATGGTCTGGGGAGGACCTGGGTGCTCTCCTCACAGGCCACCAGAAGTTACTTAGGGGTCCTCCCTATGCCTGCACTTGTGTCTCACACACCACCATCCCCTCTGTAACCCAGATCCAGTGGCCACCAACCCAGACCTCTCTGGGATGTTCTCTCGGCCTCTGTGAAGCCCACACTGCCATCCCGCCCACTGTCTCCCCCGCCCCTAGCTGGCACCTGTTGCATGGCATTGTTGCATGGGAGGTGCTGGTCCTGGTGAGACTTGCATTTGAATGGGAAAGGAGACAAGCAAGAAATCCCAATGATGACCCTTAAGCCAAAGACCAGGGTTGGGGCAAGGAGGTCAGGGTTTGAGGCAAGCCCCAGGGAAGGGAGAAGACAGGTGTTTGGAACCAAGTTCACAGAACTGAGCAGCTGTCAGGTCCCCATGCCCCACCTCCCATGTGTAAAGCCGTTTCCCAAGTTCTCGAGGCCACTCGCTCTCTGGGGAGCCCACCTTCCTCAGGATCTCCCTCCCAGACCCTCCCACTCCATCCCATCCACTGTCATCTGACAAGATCAGCAAGTCTTGACCCCATCCTCTAGCTACTCCCACTCAGTCTGTCTCTCTGGACTCTTGAGGTGGGGGGGGCGTCACACAAATGACCAATACCATCTCTCATTATGGGAACTGCCTTCTCTTCGCAATGTGCCCCGAGGTGGCCACCTTCTGCTCAGGGGCTGCTTGGGCAAGGAGGGGGATCTTCCTTTCGGGCTGTGCTAGCCCCAAGACCATCCCTGAGGCCTGGGGGGGATGGACAGCCAGGCACCAATCAAGGGCCTGATGAAGTGGCCCCGAGGGCCGTAGATCCCCTGGCACCAGGACTGGCCCCTCATGTGGGAGACCTGGGTACTGGACAGAGTAAGAGGACCCTCTGGGTGGCCAAGGAGACACAGGCATGTGGCACATCGTTAATTTTTTCTTTATAGAATCTGGTTCTAGGAACGGGCTGCCTGCGGCCAGCCGGCCGGGGCCAGCACACTGACGGGGCTGGGTGGGATGGATTATTTACAGGCCCACCGCAAGGGTACCATGGCCGCCTTCCGGCCGGTGCTCAACCATAACTCCAAAATAAGTTAGAGCTGGCCAGGCAGATGGGGGTGGGCAGGGTGGGTGGGGGCTGTACACACAAGTTTGGGGGCGGGGCCTCAATACTGTCAAGGGTGGGGGCTGTAAACATGGCCGGGGGGCCCTGCCCACCCCTAGTGGTCTGTAACGACTGGACGCAGAGCAGCCCAAGCAAGGCTGGGCTCAGGCGTCTGACAGGCAGCTCTGGATCTGGTCCACCCACTGCTGGGCCGACGGCACGTCCTGGGCACAGAAGTTGTAAACACGACGCGTCGTCTTCACCTGGGGATGGCGGGTCGCTGACTCCAGGGCTCTACCCCATGGAGCGCCCCCCCCCCCACCCCCACTTCCTGCCACAGCTCACGTCAAAGAAGGCCTTCTCATCCACGGTCTTGGGGGCGCCCATAGTAGGAGTGCCAGGCGCCACAGCCTCCACCTCTGCCAGGTCGATGACACCCTTGCACTCCGTATCCACGCGGTGGTCATAGTAGCGCAGCTGAGGGGGCAGGAAGTCAGCAGGGCCCCCTCAGCCCTGTGCCCCATTCCCCTGCCCAGTGACCACTCACCTGGTGCTTGGTCTTGTCCAGCACGAACCAGCGGGCCTTCCAGGGCTTCATGAAGGCCCCTTTCTTGTACAGGGTGCCCTCATAGGACCTGCATTTGCAGCAGGACCAGGGGCCAGGTAAGCCATGAGGGCCTAGCTAAGCCCAGGCCCCAGCAGTTGCCCCCCTGCCTGCCCAGCTCCAGCAGCAAGACCATACCCCCAAACTGACCCAAGGCTGGCCAGAGGGCCACAAAGAAGCCCAGGGGCTGTCCCCCATACCCTTCACATGATAGACACTGGGGAGGGTGCCATACAGGAGCCTCAGGGTCTCAGGGAAGCAGCTGCACACACAGGGCAGATGCCACCCTCCACAAGGAGGAGGAACATGCAGCAGGCAGGTTTGGAGAGGTGACTGGGGCAACGTGACCTCTCCAGGCCCAAGGGTGGGATGCAGCCTGCCAAGCCCCAGCCTCACCTGCAACCTGCTTCAGCCTCACCTGGTACCTTGCCTGCCCTCATGGGGTATCCCACAGCCCCGTCCCTCTGCTCCACAGCCACCACAGCCCAGCTGCGGTCACTGGTTCTACATCCCAAACCCCTTCCAAGTCCACCTACTTCTCCCCAGCTTATGCTCTGGCTAGCATCGTGGCCTCCCTGACAAATCCTTCCACCTAGGAAATAAGTAGAAGCTCCCCCAAAGGTACCTGCCCCTCTATCTGAGAACCACCCAGGACCCCAGAGCCCTCCTAGCTCAGACGTGTCTACGCTGCAGTGGGAGGTGCCCGTCACACCTGTTTTCACTCTCAGCTGTCTGGAACTGGCTGTACAGGGTGCTGGTGCTGCGGCGGGCTGCCTGGCGGGAGCCAGATGCAGTTGAGCTGCTGCTCTGGTCACTGTCCAGGCTGAGGCTCAGGGTGGAGCCCACAGGCCCCTCCTGCAGGTACACACCCAGCGAGCGGCGGTGGTGGGGCACGCTGGACACCAGCAGGGAGCTGGGGATACCCTGGAGGCAGGAGGGAGTGCCCTGTGTCAGGGCAGGTGATGGCCTCCTCCAGGCAGCAAGCCCACCTCACCCCCCAAACCCACCCCCACTCACACGTC
Source organism: Equus przewalskii (assembly GCF_037783145.1). NCBI lineage: Eukaryota > Metazoa > Chordata > Mammalia > Perissodactyla > Equidae > Equus > Equus przewalskii. The sequence continues at coordinate 46,558,795 of NC_091859.1, forward strand.
CATCTGGCCGGCCTTCAAGGCGCTGTGCAGCCTTCACCCGGTCCCACGTGTCCTTCCAGCGCTCAGGGGGCCGGCCCAGCTCTGTCTCCAGCCGCTGCAGCTCCTAGGGGAGAATTAGTGAACTAAAAGATTATTCTGAAGAAAATATCCAGACTGGAACATGAAAAGACAAAAGGATGGAAAATATAAGAAAGTGAAACAATGAACAACGCTAACACACCTATAACTGAGTACTGAAGAAGAGAAAGGCGGGGTGGGGGTGAGTGGGATCAATATTTGGAGACAATGGTTGAAAATATTATAAAATAACAAGAAGCATCAAACAGTATAATCAAGAAGCACCAGAAACCCCAAACAGGATAAGCTGAACACACCGCCCCCCTCCCCAAGATACTACAGGAAAACTGCTGAAAACAAAGAGGAAATCCCAAAACCAGCCAGAAAAAGACGTGCTCACTGCAAAAGAGTAACAATGAAACTGCTAGCTGAGTTCAACACAGAAATGTAGGCAGACTTCTGCTTCCAACCATGACAGAGTCCCTGACCAGCCCACCCGCCATGAGTGCCTATGAAACTGGATAAGAATAGGAAGTAGTTGTTTCCAGGTGTCAGACAGCCAGCAGTGCAGCACTGAGACCCCGAAATGGGGCCACACCAGGGAGCCCTACAGTCTGGCCTGGCCAGTGTGCAGGGAGGTGGAGTCTAAGCAGAGCACTGGGTCTTGAGGAGCTGAGGAGGCAGAGGTGGGAAGCTCAGGGATGGTGATACACATGGATCTGCAGGGCAGCATATAAGAGGCGGGAATAACACAGAAGCCTCCTTGAGTCTTTGGCCAAATTAAATTGCCATGTGCAAAGCAAGATGTCACAGGGCCTGGCAGAGAGCAGCTAATAAGAAGCTGTGAACTAAGTCTAAATTCCGAAGGGTACACAATATGGGAAGATGTGGGAATTCCAAACAGTCAGAGTGGAGACACCTTACTGAAGACACCAAACCTTCAGCTGAAACCCTGAAGAGGCCATGTCTGTGGAGTAGAGCTCCTCTAACCTAGAGTCGAGGCTTCTCGAGAGCTGCCCTAGCAAAGATGAGAAAAGACCCTTGAAAGATCAAGCCAGTCCACAAGCTCATTAACTGCAAGAAAACCCAGGACTCTAAAGAAAGACAACGTAATCCTGATCCTCAATAGTGCAGACCAAGGTCCAGCTTACAAAAAAATTTATTAGACACGCAAAAAGGCAGGACAATGAGAGCCATATTAGGGGGAAAGTTAAAAGAAACAGACCCAGAAATGAAATAGGAACTAGAATTAACATACAAGAAATTCAAAATAGTTATTATAAATATGTTTAAGATTGAAAGAAAATGATGGACGTGGTTGAGGGCCAGCCCAGTGGCATAGTGCTTAAGTTTGCGTACTCTGCTTCGGTGGCCTGGGGTTCAGGGGTTCAGTTCCCAGGCGTGGACCCTCATCAAGCCACGCTGCAGCAGCATCCCACAGAAAACAGAAAGATTGGCACAGATGTTAGCTCAGCAAAGATCTTCCTCACACACACAGACACACACAAAAGATGGACATGGTTGAGCAGACGGGGAATCTCTACAGAAAATATAAAAAAACAAATGGATATTCTAGAGCTGAAAAATACAATTCCTAAAATGAACAATTCATCAGATAGGCTTAAGAGCATGTTAAACATAAAAAGAGCAGTGAACCTGAAGACAGGGTAACAGAAGCATCCAAAATGAATTGCAGGGAGGAAAGACTAGAGGAAGAAACAAGCAGAGCCTCAGTGACCTAGGGGACAATAAAGTCCCAGAGGAAAGGAAGGGAAAGATTGTACAGAAAAAACTTTTTTAAAGAAATAATGGCCTAAAATGTATTTTTTTTTTCCTGAGGGAGATTAGCCCTGAGCTAACTGCTACCAATCCTCCTCTTTTCGCTTAGGAAGTCTGGCCCTGAGCTAACATACGTGGCCATCTTCCTCTACTTTATATGTGGGACGCCTACCACAACATGGTGTGCCAAGCAGTGCCATGTCCGCACCCAGGATCCGAACCAGCAATCCCTGAGCCGCTGAAGCGGAATGTGCGCACTTAACTGCTGCACCACCGGGCCGGTCCCTAAATTTTAAGAAAACTATCATTCCATAGATCTAAGAAGCCTAAAGAGCTTCCAAGCAGGATGAGCAGAAAGAAAAACCACCTGAAGGTCAAACTGCCAAAACCAAAGATGAAGAAAACATCCTGAAGGCAGCCAGAGGAGGAAAGGATGACATTATACAGTTTACTGGTTAAGAATGAGCACCGACTTTTAATCAGAAACAACGCAAGCCAGAAAACAAGAACATCTGTGAACTGCTGAGTGTAAAAGCTGTCAACCTAGAATGCTGTATCCAAAGAAAACACCTGTTAAAAAATACAGGTACAAAGAAGACATTTCCAAGTAAACTAAAGCTGAGGGTTTGTCACTGGCGGACCTGCCCCACAAGAAACCTTGAAGTCTTCAAGCTGAAGGGAAGTGATACCAGATTAGATCTACACTGAGAGTGCAAGAAGACTGGAAATGGCAGATAAGGGAAGTTTCTTCCTCGTTTCCTAATTTCTTTAAAACAAAGTGGACTATTTGAAGTGGACTATTTGAAACATGTACCTGCTGTGCGTTTATATCACAAGTAAAAGAAAGATGCATGATGACAACAGCGTGAAGGGCAGAAAGAGGTGGTGGAGTGTACCGTGTGGTTCCCACAGGGGAGGGACAGCCCCTGACAACCACGAAAGAGCACAGGTACAGCTCAAGAGCCAAGTAAAGCAGGCAACAGGGAATACTAAAAAATACTCAATTGTTAGTGGGAAAAAAAACCCAGAAGGAAGAAAGAAGCAAGACTTGTTTATACTTCACCACCTCCCTGAGAGGCAGGAATCAGCACCCCACTTTCCCCACAAGGAAACAGCAGCTCTAAGATGCTCAGATATAACCCAAAACCCACAGCTAAGGTGGAGAGGGGAGTACAAATCCTTCTGTGATCTGGAGCTGAGGTCACAGCCTTCTGATTGCTCGGCCACTGTGGAGAACTCTGGCCCACCCTCAGCTCAGGGGGCCTTTTTCCTTCTCCCAGGGGTCTCTGCCCTGCTGGATCCTGAGTCGAGGCTGAGCAGATATGCCCACCAAGGATGGCGGAGGGAAGGCAAGAGAGGCCTAACGGTCAAGCCCCAACTTCCAGAGCCACAGGTACGTCTCTCTTTGAAGGGGCGGAGAGAACCCAGAAGACCCACTGCTCCCATCAGCGTGGGTGGGGCAGGCTGGGCCTGGAGCCACCATGGACCTCTGTGTGGCCGACAGCCAGGTACACCCAGGAAGTTCGTGCAGCAGTCCGGCCAGGGGAGGAACAGTTCCTGGGAAAACCCTGTCCTCCCTCGCGGCTGACCCCACACACACCCAGAGCAAAGAAGCCGTGTCCTGAGACTGGGAGGTTAGAGCCTCCAGTCACCACTGCCTGCCAACATGCACCGGCTGGGGTGGGGCGGGGCCACGGGAGCAACAGTCATGGCAGGCTGGCAGGCAGTTCGGAGGGTTGGGGAGGGGCAGGGCCACTGGACTGACGCACACGCACATGCAGACACATGCGTGCACACACATGTGTGCACACACATGGACAGGCACACACCCTCATGGTGTCAGGGGGAGCTACATGCACCTCCAGCAGGTGTGAGATACGCACGTGCAGGCACATGCGTCACGGTGTCAGGGGGCTACATGCACCTCCAGCAGGTGTGAGACGTGCACATGCAGACACACGTGCACACACCCTCGTGGTGTTGGGGGGGCTACATGCACCTCCAGCAGATGAGATATGCACATGCAGACACACACGTGCACACACATGGACACACAGACACCCTCACGGTGTCGGGCGGATTACACGCACCTCCAGCAGGCGTGAGATATGCACATGTAGACACACGCGTGCACACACATGGACACGCACACACCCTCAGGGTGTCAGGGGAGCTCTGCGCACCTCCAGCAGGCGTGAGATGGCATCGGGCTGGGCTCGGGGGCGGCTGTCATAGCAGGGCCACACCACACGGCGCCTGCTCTGGGGCGCACCCCCATCAGGCCGCTCCTCCTCTGGGGGCTCGGGGGGGCCCTGGGCCAGCTCCCAGTCGTAGGGGGGGCCCTCGGCCAGCGTCTCCTCAGTGTAGAAGTCCCACACCTTCAGGTTGGACACGTTGCTGTAGGGCCGCAGAACCTGGGGGCAGGCCTGGTATGAGGAGCTGGGCAGGAGGAGCCGCCTGCCCTGACCAGGCCCCAGCTCACCTCTGTGTCCTCAGGCGCATACATATAGTTGTAGAACATGGGTGTCCTCTTACTCAGCCGGTCCACGTATTCCCACAGAGACCTGCACGCCTGCTGGCCCCTTCGCTCCCCCTTCTCCTCGTACAGCAGCCCTGCAAGGGGCAGTACTGAGCCCTGGCTGCCCACCTGCAGGTGCCCTACTGCCCATGCCCACCCACACACCATACCCAGCTCGATGCGCTCGTAGTCTGAGTCGAGCAGGAAGGTCTGGAAGCGGCAAGACGCATGGTGGTAGCCAAGGAACTTGAGGTAGAATGGGCTGAACTCGAATTCCATGGGGAACTGCAGGTGGACCTGTGCAGGGTCACTGGTAAGAGGCCAAGGGACAAGTCAGCATGCACAGCCGCCCCCTGCCCCATGGCCACCTACTCACCTGGTGCACGCAGTCCAAGAACTGCAGGAAGACAGGTGTGAAGCCACTGCTCTGCCCGGCCAGGGTGTGGGCCCCTCGGTGGCTGAATCGATGGCCGAAGGAGAGCCACTCCTTCTCCACCAGCAGACGGAAGCCCTCCAGGGTGCGATAGAAGGGGTCTGAGAGCAGCTGCACCAGGGATACCACCTGCCAGCACCACCAGCCAGTCAGGAGGGCACCCAGGGGATCCTGCCCCACCCGGCCCTACAACTCACAACGCACCTGGGTGGTGATGTCCCAGCCATCCTCCAGGCTCACCAGGACGGAGGAGCCCGAGTCCAGGAGCTCCACCACCAGCACCGACACCTGCAGCAGCTTGTGGATCTGCAGGGACCGGCAGCCCATCAGCACCTCCCAGAGCCGGCACCCATGGACCCTAGCACCTGACCAGGCCTGAGACCTACATGTCCACGGGAGCAACAGCCGTGTGAGCACCACACCCAGGGGCAGCCTACGAGGTGGGGACAGCACTGAACACATCTGCTCTGACATGCTAACCACTGATTCCTCCAGCCCTCCCAAGTCCCCCAGGACTCGAAAGGCACCCCCTGCCCTTGAGATGCCCAGCCCCATCTTGACAGACAGCAGAGGACCCCGGTCTCCCTCCGCTGTCCAGGTACCACTGCCAGGAAGTGGCTGTCATCCCCTCCCAGGGCCCAACACCATCACACAAGCAAGCCGAGACCCCATCCTATGCTTGGCTCTAGGTGCCTACACCCAGGCAGGCACCCTCAGCTGCAGCAGGGGCAGTGCAGAGACCTGGATCAGCCACTCTGAGTCCTCCAGCGAGCGCAGGAAGGAGGCTGGGCCGGGCTCGGCAGCAGGACAGCCCGGGACACACGCCTTCAGCAGCTTCTTGAAGCTGGCCTTCACCTGCCGTGCCTCAAACACCTCGATGGGCACCAGCTCCCACTGCTGCAGGGGGTCTGGCCGCACACCCTGGAGGAGGCCGGCCATGGTGAGATGTGCCCAAGCCCTGTGCCCCCGCCTGGCCCCATGCCCCAACCCCAGTCACCTTGAGCTGGGCTTTGTCCCCAATGATGTAGAGAGCTGCACGGTGTGGCCGCAAAAATCCTGGGTCAGGGGGAGCCCCATTGGCTTGGGGGGAACTCAGCATGTCTCTGCCTGCTAGCCGGGAGCCCACGTCAGCACCAAGCCCACCACTGCGCCCACTGGCCCGGACACTGCCCCATTTACCTGCATAGAGAAACCAGGTGAGCACCCAAGCAGGGCCAGGACACCACTTACCTGGGGCTGAGCTCCCAGGGTAGGGCAGGGGAGGTCGACGGGACCCCAGTGGGGGCCTGTGCCTGCATTAGTGTCAGGGGCCGGGGCAAGACTCAGGGCATCAGGCTGTTAGTGCCCAGGGCTGTGAGGAGGACTGGGTTATGCTGTCTATCACACGGGGCTGTTAGTGCCAGGTGTTGGGGGGGGCGTTAGTGCCTGCAACTACTTAGTCACACGGGGGCTGTCAGTGCCAGGTGTGGGGGAGCTGGCCTGCACTGCTGGTACGGTACCTCGGGGAGCGGTCCGTCTGGAGGCCGAGGCCGCCATGGGGTTGGACAGCGTGGTGACCCTGGCTCTGGGGCTGGGCACTGGGGGCACAGCAGAGAGAAGGCTCAGGCCTGGGCCCAGGTCTGGGGTGCGCCCAATGTAGGGGGCCTGCAGCCCAAAGCTCTCTAGGTACAGAGCTGGGTTTCCACCAAGTCCCCCAAGAGCCCCGGAGACAGCGGGGCTCAGCTCAAGGTTCTGTGGGCCCCAGGGCAGGCCAGGGAGCAGAGGGCCTGTGGCGGGTAGGAAGGGTCAGAGGAGAGGCAGGAATGCTGGGGTCTCCTTCAAATGCCTCCTCCATGGCCCATTCCTCTGCCCTCAGCCACCAAGTATCTGCCCAGCACACAGTGGCAGGATGGGCCATGAGGCGCAGCCCCGAGAAGAGGAGGCCCAGAGCCTGGAAGTTCCCAGCCTGGAACCACAGAGAGCAGTTCAGTGCAGGACACAGACAGGCCCGAACCTCAGGGCAGCACCAGGCTGCGAGGGCCAGGCTGAGGCTTACAGGCTGGGACAGCCCAGCCTCGTGGCACAGGACGCCCACAACGAAGCTCCACAATGGTCTCCGGGCTCCAAAGCCTGCGCCCGGCCCTGCTCAGGGCTCAGTGCCTCTGCAGAAAGGGCAGCAGGGCAGTCCCCTGCCCACTGCCACAGTCGCCACAGACAAGCACGACACCAGCCCTCCCTGCCGTGAGCAGGAGGGACAGTCACCCACAACAAGGACACGGTGTGACCTTGACATGGACAGATCCCGGACTGGAGCCTGTGTCCAGCTAGGGTGAGTGGAGCCCTATGTGCCTCCCGGCACTGAGGGGGGCAGCCACACCCAGAACTCAAGTACACCAGGAGGCAGCCCCACTGAGCTTTGGGGACAGTCAGGGATGCCCAAGAAAATGAGGGGAAGACGAAGGCAGTGGGAGACGAAGGGCTCCACGGGGAGGGTGCCGCTCTCTGAGTATAGACGCCACTCAACCTCTGGAGAGGGCAGACAGCAGAAAGACGATATGACTGGAAAACATACTTAATGACAGACTTAGATGTCTGGAAAACCAAAAGCCACTAGAACTAGCAGAGGAATGAGACAGAAGTAAGGTCTGTGCCCCTCAAGAAGGTCTGTGCGGACAGCATCCACGAGGGCAGACTGGCCACCCCTGTTCCTGGCCGCGTTGGCCCCAGTGCCAGCAAGGGGCAACGACAGATACAGACAGAGCTCAGGAGCTCAGGGTGCCGTGCAGCACAAGCTGAGGCCTACAGGGTCAACAGGGACAGAGGCTGTGCTCAGACAGCAAAGGAAGCACCGTGCAGGAGCAGGAGTACGGTGTGCAGGGGACGCTCCTCAGGCCCCACTATGGAGGATGAAGGCCCTTGTGTGCTCTGGAGCCTCTCCTGCCACAGGAAGAGGCGGTGGGGCCACCGGGAGACCTCTGGAGCGGGCAGGAGTGGCCTGGGTTAGGCTAGGGGCAATTGGCTGCAAGGAAGACTGCAGGCTTGGGCAGCCAGCTCACGGGACTCAAGGTGGGCAGATCAGGAAGAATCAAGGATGGCACCTGGGCTTTCAGGAGGCTCGGCCCGTGAGTGGTGCCATCAGCCCCCAAAACCCACCTGTGTACCCCAGTGCGTCTGGGAGCTGAAGCAGCAGCAGAGAAAAGTGCAGATAAGCGTGAGGGATGGAGGAGACCAGAAGGCCTGACCCACAAGCAAGCCCGGGAGCGACATCTGCATCACCCAGGGTGTGGGCAGGGTCTCAGAGAAGCGACCCCTCGTGTGACATCTACCAACTCTGAGCACACAACGGCTAGGACAGCTCCAGGTGTGGGATAAACCAGTCATACCCACCAAACCTCCCAGGTGGACACTGTTACCACACCTGCTGAGGTGCAGGCCCAGGGGCTGGGAGGCAGCCTTGGGCCAGCGTCTGGGCCACGGCCAGGCCTGGGGCAGGCAGCCTCCCAGACCTCATGCCTCCAGTGGGGAGATGAGATGTCCAAGCACAGAATGAGAGGCTGCCAGACAACCAGGCTCCAGACACAGAGGTCCAACGTGGGCTGCACAGTGGTTGGACTCACAAGTCTGAGGACCAACCCTTGAGGAGCCCCTGCATCTATCAGCCAAGCCAAAAGGAGGAGCCAGACAGGGCCAGAGCATCAGTGAGAATCCAGGAGGAGGGGGAGGGGAGATGGGGGAAGCTGAGGATGGGGTGAGTTGCAGATGGGGTGGGGTGGGGAGGGGTCAGATGAGGGGGAGATGGGGTAGCAGGGAGGACAGAGTCTGGGGTAGATGGGATCCATCAGAGGGACAAAGTGGGGAGGGGGAAGATAGGGTCAGATGCGGGAGGACAGAGTCAGGTGGAAGTAGATGGGGTCGGTGGTGGGTAAGCAGGATGCAGGAGAGGTGACCGCCTTGGAGTGAGACCCTAGAGAAGAAGGCCCCCCCTGTTCTCACACACCCTCCTGCAGCCTCAGACTGTGGCCCACGCACCTTTCCTCATGGCGCCCTCTCCTGTCTGGAAGCCTTTCAGTGCCCAGTACCCACATGGCTCACCTCCCCAGCAGGGTCCCTGCCAGTCACCCAGGAGGCCAGGGGCCCCCTCTACAGGGCTGTCCACCCCCATGTGGACAGCAATACATGTTCTCTCACATCACCGAGCACCCCTGGGGGCCACCCCACACCAGTGCCCTGGTGGCGAGGGGGAGAGCCCGCGGATGGCCCCTGGGCCCATGCCTCGACCCCTGAGGCCTGGTGCCTCCTCTGCAAACTGGGACAATGGGCCCCCTGCACAGGTCAGAAGGCCATCAGGAGAGACGCCAGCTTATGGGCAGGGCTGGGTGTGGACAGAGGCGGGGAGGGTCCTGCAGGCCTGGGTCCACCTGTGTGTTAAGGATGCGCATGATTGGGACAGAGATGGGGAGACCACTGCAGTCAAAGCCCAAGGGGCCGGACAGATGGGAAGGACAGGGCCAAGCAGTAAGGTTCAGTAGATGGCCTGAATGGAGGGTGAACCACAGTGACGTTGTGGGGACATGGTGGGGAAAAGGACGAAGGAGGGACGGGGACCATATTGGGGTTTCAAGGTCTGTGTTCAGTGACTTGGAGGCCATAGGCAGAGAAGACAAGGAGATCAAGGAGCTAGGCTGACGCTGGGTGGGAGAGAAGAGTGGTCAGAGCAGGGCTTCAGAACACTTACCTGGTCCCACACTGCAAACATCCTGCCCCCTTGCTGGCCTGCCCTCCATAAATGCCTCCACAACGCCCCAAAAGTCCTTCTACTGTCAAACATCCCTCACCGTGGCTGCCCATGTGGGCCGAGGAGAAGCCGCTGAGGGTGTTGCGTCCTGAAGCATCAGCATAGCGGGGCATGGAGCTGACCACAGCCTGCAAGTACTTCTCCTGCTCCAAGCTGCTGGAGTCCGCCTGGGACTGGCCTAGAGGAAGAGCTGGAGCTGGAGCCACAGCCTGAGTCAGAGCCCGGGTGGGGCGAGGTGGGCACAGGGCACAGGGCATGGCAGTGGAAACAAGGAAGGTTACCTGGAGAAGGTGCATTCTGGGCCTTGAAAAGGCCGACCACACCCTTGCTGTGCAGGCCCCCTGAGCGCAGCAGCACGGCCTTGGAGCGCCCGCTGCGCCAGCAGACCACGGGGAAGCGGTTCTGGCGGTAGCAGCGGGAGACCCGCTGCAGGGCATTGTCCTGGACGCTCTGCGGGACGATCAGCAGCCCAGGGTAGCTGTGAGGAAGCGAATGAGGGTGAGGGAGGTCACAGGGACAGGGAATGCACAGAGCGGCTCTCCCCAAGCTCACAGGCCAAGGGCACTGCAGACCCTCCTAGAAGCCACCTGGCGGGAGGCAGTTGCCACGCTAGCCTGTAGCCTCTGCCCTCTCCCTCCTCGTTTCGTCTGGCCAGGCGCCATGGTGTGGCTGATGCGGCTGCCCTCACCTGCGGCAGATGGCATACATGCGGTTGACTGGGGAGATGCGGAAGGGCTCGGACTTGGCGCGGCTCAGGCTGCTGCTCAGTGTGCCCAGGCCCAGGCGCTGGTAGTCCCGGCAGCACGCCCGCTCCACCAAGCTGTTCATGGTCATGCGGTCCGAGGGCTTCAGGGCCGAGGAGGGGGTCAGCGTGCTGGGCTCCAGCTCCTCCGACACTGGGGCAGGCCAGGCACACTGGGTTGTCACCCACAGATCGCCCAGGCCCCCCAGCCCTCTACACAGCGTCTTTATCCAGACCACCCAGGGCTTCCCACGCCCCACCTGAGATCTCGTCCTCCTGGTCCTCAGGGGGTGGCTGGCCCCGGTGCTCCCAACTTGGGGGGTTGTACTTTTTCCGAGTGATATACTGCCGCCCGATGGTCTTCTTGGCATTCTTCACGAGGTTCCGGGACAAGGTCCTGGGGGGCATGTAGGGTCAGCAGAGGTGAGCAGAACGGATATGGGGACAAGCATGCAGCAGTTCTGAAAGGGGCAGGTGCCCTGGCCTCGGGGCCCAGTTCCACACCTGAAGGAAGGACCCTTGTCCTTGGTGGTACGGGCCGGCCGGCCAGGCGTGTGGGCGGAGCCCAGGGCAAAGGCGAAGGTGCCCCTGACGTCCGGCGGGTAACGCAGCTTGTGCAGCTGCTTGCGGAAGAGCTCGGCGCTGTCAGACCCCACCTCCTCATCAAAGGCCATCTTCAGCAGCTGCATCAGACATGAGGGCCTCAGAGGTCTGGGCAGTCTGTGGGCCTGCCACAGACACAGGCACAGTCCTGGCCACAGACACAGGAAAACCTCCGGACGCCCAGGTGCTGTGTCACTGGAACTCGGGTGTTCCAAACAGGATGGACAAGTGAGGACCCAGTGGCCAGACAGGCCCCAGGAGCAGGGTGGCCAGGCCCCCTGTGGGGCTGTGAAGGATCAACCTCACCTCTCCATCAAGCTGTGGACACCCTGGGGCATGGTGAGGCGTGTCCCCCCGAGAGAGTGCCACAAGGACATGGCACGCAGAGGAAGCTGCTCGCTGCGCTGCAGTGTGGCCGTGAGGCCAAGGAACCCAAGTTAATGGTGTTTCATCTTTATTTGTAAGTTTCCACTGTGCTAGGCTCATGCAGCACACTCCAGACATGGGCTCCAGGGTCAGGGCCCCACAAAGGAAACAGGAATGCACAGCGACTCCTGTGCAGACTCAGGAATCATAAGTGCCACAGGGGAAATCTGGCTTAATGCCTGCTCATAAGAACAAGACTGAGGGCTCAGACACCTGTAAACCAGTGAGAGCCGCAGCCGCCCACACGAGAGTAGGGCCCGACCCCACTCCAGCTCCCTCGAGCATGTCTCCCCCAGTATGCTCCCTCCCAGTATGCCCACCTTGCCCCAGCATGGCCCGCCGCACACCCCACACCCCTGGCCTGACCTGGAATGTGCAAGAGCGCAGCTGCAGCCCGTCTTGCAGGAGCTGGTCCACGGGGGTCTGGACGCTGATGCGCTTCTCCTTGGTCAGTGCAGCCACCGGGAAGGAGCGGACCACCACCTGTTCCCCCACTTATAACAGGCCAGGCAGAGTCAGGGGGGTGGGGAGGGGAGGGGATCCCAGAGCTATGGGGGGCCCCTGGAAGGTGGGGGAGGAGGAGACAGTGGGTGGGTAAGGGAGGGGAGGGTGGGCGCAGAAGTGGGTGCAAAGGCTCACCCAGGGGGTCGGCGGGCATCCCCGTAAAGATGACCCTGTATGTGGTGAGGAAGATGGCGCCCTCGGCTGGGAGCAGTGCAGGCCCTCCCCCACTGCCCCCTGCGCCCTCCTCTCGCCCGTCTGGCAGCAGGTAGACACGTAGGCCGTCCAGCACACACTCCTCTCCAGGCAGCAGGCGCGGCCGCAGCAGTTTGGGCTGCTCAGGGACAGGAACCGAGCCTCAGGACACAGCCCCAGCCCTGGAGCCCACAGCCCCACCCGGCCCTCACTCACCTTCTGGATGGGGGGCAGCCTCTTGCTCTCTCGGTGCACGGCCTCCAGGGTCTCGATGTGCATCTGGACAATGTCTGGAGGAGAGCAGTCCTCACGCCCTGGGCCCCCTGCCTACCCGTCAGTGGGAGTGTTTCCATGCCCAGACCCCCCCATACCTGGCACCATGACATGCAGCCCCTTGAGGTGGTCGCTGGTGACCCCACTCTCTGTGCAGACCTTGTCCACGAAGCGGTTGATGAAGCGGACCACAGCCCCAGCCACATCGCAGGTCTCTGCATCCTCGAAGCCGCTTTCCGTGTCATAGCTCTCCGCCACACTGCCCGCCATGCTGGGCCAGGGAGGGGGCACGGTGGGCACAGACCCATCCCACCCGAGGCCTGTCCCACCCAGGCCCCATCCCATCCTGAGCCCCACCCACCCTCTAAGGCCCACTGAGGCCTGGCCCCCACCTGTTGGTGACCAGGCTGTTGCTGGCGCTCTCCAGGTCACCCAGCCCCGCACGCTCCCGCAGCAGGCGGCTCTTGCTGCTGTCCAGGGGCAACAGCAGGTAACTCATGCGGTTGGCGTAGTGGATGGCCTGGCTGAACACTGTGCTCTCCTCCTTCTGCACCAGCTCCTGCTGCTTCTCACGGCTCAGGGTTGGCCACAGACGCCGCTGCTCAGACGCCACGTCCAGGGCAGAGCGCTCATCCTGTGCAGACGCCTCTCCAAGCTGCCAGAGTGCCAAGGTGAGCCAGGGCCAGGCCAGTCCCGCTCCCCCAGGCCCAGGGAGTACCCCCATACCTGGGAGGGGTCTCGGTCCTCGGCAGGCTCCAAGTAGAGGGCTCGGATGTGGGTCTGTACATCCCCGTAGAACATGGCCTCCCAGAACTGCGGCGTGCTCCACACCACGTGCTCCTGCACGCAGCTATACGCAAACTGCGTCACCCCCGGGCTCAGCTTCTGCAGAGGCCAGGTTGGAGTCACTGGGTGCAGCGGAAAGGGGCTGGGGGGGACACCTGGGCCACCCCAGCACTCACCCGGCAGAAGGCCGTGACCAGGGGCAGTAGAGCAGCTGCTATGCCATGCTCATCCAGGGAGGTGCAGTCCTGCAGCAAAGCCACAAGACCGTCGGAACCCTCTCCCCACACTCCTCACACCCCGACTGGCACTGCTGCCAGAGCAGCACCTCCCACCACTGTCCCTGAACCAGCTGCACCAGCCCCCAGGGCTGCTCCAAGATTCAGGACAGGAAATCTGGGCACCAGAGACGAGAACCCCTGTCTCCAACAAGGGTTCTCACCCACAATCCCCACCAGCAGCCCAGGGTCTCCCCAGCTATCAGCATTGCCAGAAGACACACCCTTCTGGGTAGACTGGGGAACCCCGCCCGCCCCGACTAACGGCCACACTGCTGGCAGGGTGGGAGGCCCGGCCTAACCTGCAGGCAGCAGTTCATCATGCGGACGACGAAGTCAAACTGCTGGTGGTCCAAGACTGCCCGGTTCTGCTGCACATGCAGGTGTAGCTCCTGGGCGAGGCAGCGGCGGGCCGCACGCCCCTTCAGGGCCCTCAGCACAGCCGGGAGCAGCTGGGGCCAGGGGAACACGGGGCTGAGGGCACTGCCTACACGGGACCCATCCAGCCACGCCGAGGGCAGGAGGGAGGCACGGGGAAGGCCAAGGCACAGAGCCCAGGAGGGAGGGCAGTGGGCACCCGGGAGGCCAGAGCCCAGGCTCCAAGTATGGAGGGGACCCAGGATCTGTCCAGGTCATGTGTGCCCAAACTCTGCAGCCTCATTAGCACCTCTAGTGGGCCCAGCCCTGCACACACAAAAGCTCATGATGATGGCGACACAAGGACAGCAAGGCAGCATGCTCTCAAGCCAGTGCACCGACGTGCTCTGGAGTGAGGCCCCACAGCCCTGAGCCCCAGTACTCAGCCCACCGGGGCCTTGGTGTCCAGAAAACTCAAGCGTAACACAGAGCCGGCAGCTGGCTTGCAGCGGGCGGGCTGCAGAAAGGACAGCATGGTTGTCCTGTTGTTACCATCGTCCACTGTAAAGCACCCGGGACCCCGCAGGCCCCCAATAAAGGGCTAGTGGAAGAACCAGGTGCCTCAAAGGGGAGCACACAGCTGTGAAACACAAAACAGATTCAAACTGGCTCTTGTGAGAGACCCCAAGGTGTTAATGAAGACCACAAAGGGCAGAAGTGTGTGAGGAGGTTCCACTTTCCATAACTTAAAAAAAAAAATGACAGGTGGAGGGTCTGCACCCTTTTTTTTTCACGAAGGATGAAGAAGAAACTGAATATTAAAAACTTTTAGGGTGTTCTGCTATCTAAAAGCTGAAGTAAATCCCTCTCGTGCAGCTTCCGCAGCAGGCCCCGTCCAGCTGTGCTGGGATGCAGGGGAGATCTGAGACCTGGTGCCCACCTGCCCCTCCTGCCAGCCCAGCTCCCTCCAGCTGCTGGCAGGTAAACAAGGGCTGGGGCTCCTGAGAGATGCTGCCCTGACTCCAGGTCAGAGCCCTCCTGCCGGTACACAGGCTTCCCTTTCAACAGAGCCCCCAGCACTCCCCGCACGCCCTCACCTTCTTGGCCTCAAGCATCTTTCCCTCAAAGACATAGGAGATGCAGTTTCGGACCACCTCCAGACGGCGTGCACTGTTGCCATGGAGCCCGCTGCTCCGCTCCAGTATGGCAGCTGGGGAGCAGAGAATGCACTCACCCCTGAACTCATGCCTACCCTGGGCCATGCTCAGGGCTCCCTCTCCCCGCTACGCACTCATGGGGGGACCTGAGGGCACAGTTGTCCTCCTCTCAGCCTTCACAGCCGGGGGTGCACCCTGCATCTTGGCCGTGGCCTGGTCCACAATCCACTGCACCATGCCCTCGTCCAGCCGGGGGAAGGGCCGGGGCACCCGCTGCAGGTGACTGGCCTCCCCTGGTCTCTGCACCTTGTGCATAGCCACAGCAGGGTATGGGTTCTCCTGGGGGGACACAGGCAGGCGTGGGCAAGAGGCCAGGCCGGGGCGGCACCAGTGACTTTGCTGGGCTAGCCCACCCCCTCACGCCGCCTCCGTACGTTCTTATAGAGCTGCTCTGCCAGTTCCTTGACGTGACGCAGGACACGCTGGGGGTGGTTCTCATCCGCCCGCATCCGTGCCACCTCGTGGGCCACCAACTGGGGAAGGAGGCAGGGTCAGGTGGGCTGGCTGGGGTGAGGAGGGGGTGGCGGGGGCTCCTCCCAGCTGGGGTGGGGATGCACCTCATCAAACAGGTCCGTAGGGCGGTAAGGGACCCCACGCTCCGACACGAAGCCTGCAAAAGCCATGCCCTCCAGCACCTTCATCAGGAAATCATCCTCCACCAGCCCACGCTGGCCCAGGAAGGCTGCCTAGGGGCACACCAGGAGGTCAGCTCCTTGGGCATTTACCTCCCCACCCCCTCCACCCCTGCCCCTGCCTGGAGGCCCACCTTATGAAAACGGATGACAGGCTCTGGGTGGATGCGGACCATGTGCAGACACCAGCGGTAGCCCTGCAGGAGCTGAGCAAAGAGCCGCAGAAAGACGGCACGCA
This sequence comes from Equus przewalskii, assembly GCF_037783145.1. Classification (NCBI taxonomy): domain Eukaryota; kingdom Metazoa; phylum Chordata; class Mammalia; order Perissodactyla; family Equidae; genus Equus; species Equus przewalskii. Next base: position 46,574,601 of record NC_091859.1, read on the forward strand.
GCTCCTTGTCCTGGGGCACAGGTGGGTGCACGTAAGCACCAGGCCCACAGGCCTACCCAGGCCCCTGCATACCCCTGCGCCCACCCCAGGCTCAACCTCTTCTCACTCAAACCCACCTGTCTATGCTGCCCAGGCTTCCCCGGGCAGCCCTGCCCCCCCCCCACCCCCATGCCCACCCCCACCCCTCCAACCTTCCTCCACACAAAGCCATGGTGATTCCTCTAAGACTCAGTGCCGACAACCACTATAGCACAGGCCCTCAGAGGCTCACTCCTCCCATGCAGCCTCCTGCAACCGCCCCAGAAGAGGTGGCCACACAGCAGGCTCAGCACTGCCAGCCAGCCACCAGCAGCCGCAGACCTAAGGAGAGGGCACAAGGTGGGGGGCCCTGCACCTGCATCTTCAGGGAGGAAGTGGATGTCGTGGGTGGGGGGAAGGCGAGATCTGCCAACTCCAGGTCTGGATCCAGGACCTGCAGGAGCAGAGGGGAGTGGGGTCAGCTGCATGCCAGCCCCGGACCCTGGGCTCCCCTTGCTGCCAAGGGGCTCCACCCCGGCTTCCCTGAGGCCCAAGCTCCCCTGTGGTCCCAGGCCCTGGCTCACCATGCTAAGAACACTGTGTGTCTGACTCTGCAGTGGCTCTGGCAGGGATGGAATGTGCACACACTCGGGGACAGTCACCGTCCCTCCATCAAGATCAGCAATAATCACGTCCAGCTGTGGACCAAAGGGAGCAAGTGGTCAGGGACCCACAGGCCAGTCAGCAAGGCCTAGAGCAGCAAGGCAGACACAAACCACAGCCCTCACCAGCTCCTGGGTCTCTGCCTGGAAGGCCGCATTGACTCCAATGATGAAGGGGGTGGGTGTGCTGAGGACTTCCAGGAGCTGTGCCGGCAGGATGGGCACATAGGTGAAGCTGTAAGAGGCGGGGGCTCAGTGTGCAAGCCCCACAGAGGATGGGGCCAGGCAGAAGGGTTGGGCAGAGGGGGCAGGGTGGAGGGGCCAGGCAGTGTGCACCTGTATCTGAGAGGGAACAGCAGTGCCAGGAGCCCCCGGCAGGCGTCTGAGAGCCTCTGGTAGCTCCGAGACAAGAAGAGCACCTTGTGCTCCGTGAGAGCAGCACAGAACAAAGACAGCACGTTGGTGATACCTAAAAGGAGAGGACAGGCTTGAAGGGGCCCTGGCATCCAACCCAGGCACTGAGAACCCTGACTTCTGACCGCCAGTCCCCAGGTGGAGTGGAGGGGACAGGTGGGCTCACCCAGCTGGCGGAAGAGCAGGGCGACGCTACAGCGGCTGATGGGCAGCGAGTCGGCGAGCGGGGTCTGGATGACCTGCCGGTCGCCAGCCCCCAACGAGATGGTTCTCTGTGGAAAGAGAGAGACCGACACTCAGCATTCCGACCAGACGCGTGTCCGCCCAGAGCTCCGCAGCCTCAGGTGGGCCTGGTAGACTGACAGACTCCATGGCGGGACTGGCTGGGAAGGGCGGCATGGCATGAGGGAAAGGCCATGCCCAGTCTCTGTGGGCCAAAGCAGTGCTGCAGAGGAAACTCAGGGCCTCTGACCTGGGGCAGGGGCGGGGCCTGGGTGGGCAGAAGAAACAAAGAATCCGTACCACTCCGTCCTCAACAGAGTCCAGCTGCACAGGACAGACAGGTAGAGAAACACGGTTAGACACACCCGCACGTGGGGGCATGGACCAAGGAGCAGACAGACAAGCTGACACCGACATCCAGAGACAGGCAAACTCAAGGAGCGAGAGGACAGAGAAACTGAAGGACGCCAGGTGGAGAGCCAGGTGAGACACGGGACACACAGGCAAGCAGGCAGGGCAGAGAAAAGACGCTGGGTGACAGTAGCACCAAGACGCAGGAGAGCGTCCAAGGCCTGGGGCCACACTCAGCTCAGGCTGGATTCCAACTGCCTACCAGGCCCCACCCCCACAGCTGTGGCACCAGGAGGGCCCATAGCTGCGGGTGGACAGCAGCTGCCCCCAAGACCCACCTGCGAGCCCCCAGCCAGGGGGATGATGCATGTGAGCAGGTTCCCAATCACGTTCTCCAGGCCCACATTCAGGCCCTCCACATGGATGGTGTAGATGAGACCAAGGCTGTTCTGCAAGGACCAGAGATTGGGGAATGGCAGCACAGCCAGTGGGAGCACCACACATCCTGCTTGCGCCCTCGGTGCCCACCTCACCCTGAACACCTCCGCGTGGTCCAGTCGAGACACCAGCACCAGCGTCTTTGGAGCAAACAGCTGGCCAGGCGGGCCGGGCGCTGCAGGTGACAGTCGCACTGGGCCTCCCTCATCCACCTCCTCCTCCCTCTCGGGGGCATCCTCGGTGCACACTGCTTCCTGTGGACAGAAGCCCCATTCGCCTGGCTCTCAGGCACGTCCCACGAGCCCAGGAGGACACAGGTGACTCAGACGAGACCAGCCCTTCAGGAACTCCAGCCTCCATGGGGTTGGGGTGTCAGGACCAGTCACAGACAGGGGCAGAGAGAGGCAGTCACAGCCAGAGACTCAGCCCCACACAGGCTGCACCCCAGAGCCCCAAGCTGACCTGTGTGGGCTCTGCTGGCTCCCAGAAGGTCAGGCAGGCGCAGTAGTGCCGCTCAGAGTTGATGTCAGTGAGAACGGCAACAAAGAAGGTCGGTGGGTTCCTCTCAGGACACAGCTGCCACCCACTGGGCTGGCAAAACTGCGGGGCAGGAGGGGTCAGGGGTCAGCACTCAGCTTTCTGTGCCCCTGCCCTCCAGTGCCTGCACAGCCAAGGCCCGGATGCCGGGTTCCAATGTAGCAGGGAACACTTTGCTTTGTGACCCTGGCGGCGTGTCACCTCCGGGACCTCAGTCCCCTGCCCCACAAAAAAGACTAACAGCCTCTGGCCTCACTGTGTGGGGTGAGGACTCTAGGACTCAGGATGCAGTCCCCACCATCATGAGAAAGGGATAAGACGACATGTTGTGGATACAAGGCACCCTGCCAGCCAGCCAGCGCCCCTGCCCTCTGTAGTAGTCCTGACATCTTGTGCCCAGCAGGGGCTGTGCACCACGGAGGCTCCTCACAGTCCAGGAGGGACAAACGCTGGGCTGCTGGCCTGGCCTTCACCTGCCCCCACCATCTCAGTACCTCCCACCCCCAGCTCGACACCCTAGGGGAGCACCTCCACTCACCAGCTCGATGCCCTGGGGGAACGGGTTGTCCTCCCAGTCCTTCTCTGGGAAGCGCTGCAGGATCTGGCCCTGGCCTTCCCCACTCCCTGAGGACAGGAGCAGGTGGTCAGAACACCTACTACCTCCCACACTCATACCCACACCCAGTCAGGAGCCTCAAAAGTCTCACATGGCTACATCAAGGCCCCTGGGTGGAAACGTCCCACCCACCCTGGCCCTCATCTGTCACCACAACAGCCTCAGTTCCAAGACCTGTCATTTCCCTAAAAATACTCCTGTGAGGAGAGGCCACTAGGCAGTCACAGACCTGAGGGCCACCAGAGGGCACAGAGAGGAACCTCTGCTGTGGGATCAGAGTCCCTGCAAGCCTTTCGCTAGACCAGGCACCAAGAGCACAAAAGCCCTGGCCCCAGGGACACTCCCTGCTCCCCACTCACTCCCAGACCCCACCCCTCCATGTCAACATCCCCAGCCAGAACCCACCTCCAGCCTGCAGCACACCAGCCCTACTGCACAGCACGTGCCTCCCAGTGAGGGGAAGAGTAGTTCCAGACAGTTCCAAAGCCAACCCCCAGCTTAGGCACCTGGCTTTCATGACCCCCCGCCCCCAGCCTGCCAGGCAGTACACACCAAGAGGACAGTGGGCACCCTGCTCAGCACCTCGCCCTGTTCCCTGGCTCCGCCTCACCCACCAGCCCCGGGCCCATGAGAGAGGTACAGAGGTCTCACACTTTGTCTAGGCCAGGGGAGAGACCACCCATGCCCACAGCCCCAACTTCTGCTTGGCCCTGCTGCCTCAGAGACAAGCAGGTGCAGCACAGGTCCCAGAAAACAGCCAGCATGTCCCAGGGAAGGTTGGCACCTGGCAGGAAGGACAAGGACCTGATCTCATGACGCCCACTGAAGAAGCGCTGGAGGTGGTAGCACACAGGCTTGCTCCCCGCCCACGCTGGCCACCATGTGTCAGCCACAGAGCAGGGCGCCAAGTGCAGCCCAGCCCTGGTCCCTGGGCCAGGGAGGAGGCCAGGGGCCTGGGGGACAGGAGGCCCGTGTCCATGCATGTGCCCCTGGCACACTGCATCCCCAGACTGCTAGCTCCCAATGTGTTCCCCAGAGACCCCCTCCACTCCCTGGAACCCCATGGCCCACTAAGCTCCCTCTGGTCTGCTCCCCTACTCTGCCCTCAGGGCACTGCTCTCAGGTCCAGTACACACCAGTGGGGCCAGCTGGAGGCCCCTGCCTCTTGCTCACCCCCTACAGAGCCAAACCAGGAGGCTTAACAAGGGCCATGTCAGGAGACCACTTGCCTCGCAGGATGTATGGAGGATGGGCACGGGTCTCTGTTCTTCCTCCAGCTCCCACCCAGCATGGCAGCAGGATGAAGAGCGAAAGAAAAAAGCCTCCCCACCTTCACTCCCACACACCACACGCAGGTCCCCAGGCACAGATGTCCCTGCCCTCTGCTCGAACCAGCCTCAACACTGCTGCCCACACCAGCAAAAGGGCAGGGGCAGATGGGTGCAGGGAGGGCGCTCAGCATGGAACCTCCCTAAGGGTCTGCTCCAAGGCCCAGGAGGCCACCGTGTGCAGCCTCTGAGGGCCTGCCGAACTGTGGCGCCATGTCCAGCTGGCCTGGTCCGCCCACAACCTGCATGGGCGCAGGAGCCTCAGACAGAGCTGGGGGCCCGAGCACAGGCCTAGACCCATGGGCACTGGTGAACAGACCCCAAGAGCACACACTCCCCAGGCCCCTGAAGGCAGAGGAGCTGAAATGCAATCTCAGGAGACCTCCCCACCCTCCAGGATCATGGAGGGAGGCAGTGCCACAGAGGTCAGCAGTGTTAGGCTGCTGCCGGCTGGAAGCGGTGGCGAGGGGCCACGACTCTGACTCACAAACCTCAGCTTCCTGCTCCCCTCCCCCCACCACTGACACCCCAAGTTGAGGCGGCAGACAGGACGAGGTGGGGGAGAAGAACAGATGTCTGCTGGTGCCACACCCACCTACACACATGAACGCACACGGCCCACCAAGACGAAGCCCCCTGGGGTTCCTCCAGGTCCACCCCCAAGGGCCACCCTCAACAGGCCCCCAGCCAGCTTGCCTTGCGCTGTGGCTCCTCCCGCGCCTCCTCACTCCTCCAAGGGCTGACTTGTGTGCGGCCCCAAGCCTGGCTGACACCCAGGGCTCACCCAGTTCTTGCCACGAGGCAGCAAGCAGAGGAGGGAAGAGGGGGTATGTGTAGATGGGGACAGCAGTCTCTGCCCCACAGCCTCCCTCCCAAGGCCAGGCGAACAGGCAGCCTTCACAGGGCTGCTCCCAGCAGCCTCTCCCTGTAGGGGAGTGGGCAGAGTGGCTGGCCATTGTCCACCACCCACGCTCCCCATCTCATTTGTGTGAAACGTCAACTCCCACCTGCAAGGCTCCACCCTCTGAAGAACCAACTGGAAGTTTTCCTTGAGCTGTCCCAACTGCCTCCAAGGGCAGGTGACTGGGCAGGGTGAGCAAGTTTCGCCTTCCCAGCTCCTTCTCTGGACCATGACATCCCCAAACTTGGCCTTCAGGTCCCAGCACAAACAGTGTCCCCTCCTCCAGGTAGCTCTCTGCACCCTGCCTAAGCCTGGGGCCTCAGTGGGAGCTCCAGGACCTCCCTCCCTCCACCAGACCCCTCTGTGATCCCGGTGCACCTGCTGGCCAGCTGGGCCAGACGGGAGCTCCATGAGCAAGAAGCTACGCCTCTGGATCCATCGCTGCACCTGTGCCTGGCACACACCACAGCCTAATTAGGACTGAATGTATACAGCCGGCTCTACCACCATCCTCCCACACCCAGCCTCACTCACACCCCACAAGCAAACAGGTTCCTCAGTCAGGAGTGCAGGGCAGTTTCCGGAGCCCCGCCGCACTCCAGGACACAGCAGCCTGTCCCTGGAAGGGCAGGCCATGGAGAGGCCCTGACTCCTGGCCTCTACCTGACCCTTCTCCGAGACCCCAGCCCACACCTCAGCTCTGTGCTAGCAGGTGCCAGGCTGCAGCTTGGCTGCTGGTCTGCATCCTGGGGGTGGGGGGACTCCTGCCACATCTCCTAGTGTCCCCCGCCCACTCAAACCCTTGTGGCCATGGACATAAGCTCTAGTGGCTGAGCTCCTTGCCCCTCTAGAGCTGCCCCCACCTTGGGGCAGAGAGGAGGGAGGGCACCACCCCACACACTGTGACAGAACTAATCCAACCGGCACAGCCATGCGAGACAGGGCGGGGCTCTTTGGGGGGCCCTAGGAGGAAGGGCACCAACGTCCCCTGAGACAGACGGAGACAAGAGCTTCCTCTTGCAGCCATGTCCCCTTAGGCAGCCCAGTGTGGCTGCAGGCCTGAACGAGGGGCCGGAGAACACAGAGCACACGTTCTGTCATCTGCTGGCAGCACCCGTCACCAGTGCCAGGCTCCGACGCCTGGAGGGCTGGCCCGGGCCAGCACGCACTGTGGGCAGAGGCACAGGAGGACAGCAGCCTCCTCTGCTGGCCCTCCCGCCCCTCCACACCCCTCAGTGCACACACCCTGGGACAAGCCCAGCTTTGGGAAGACGGTGAAGGGAGGACAGCATCTTCCTGCTGCCCTACCCACCCACCCAAACCCTAGCATACAGGCTGTCCCCGGCCAGCCACGGCGGCAAGACGTGCAGAGAGACTGCAGCCTTTCCACTGGTCCTCCCCAACCTCCCCCCAGTCTGACCAGACCGGCTCTGACCCAAGGCCTTGGACCCTTCAGGCTCCCCAGGGTGGGGACTGGGAGCCAGCTGAGGCCATCCCAAACAGCCCCAACCTGCTCCAGAGTGAGGGCAGGGACAAGGGTGGGGAGACGAGATGGGGCCCAGGAACGCAGCCAGCTCAGCACAGTCAGGACTGAGAGGCCAGGCGAGGCGTGGAAGTCTTCTTCTCAGACACTGGGGAGGCAGCGCCTCCAGCACAGAGGGGGCCAGTCCCTCCCCTGGCAGACATGCACTCGGCCGCCTGGTCAGGTCAGCTGCATCTCCTTCTCCCAAAGACACACCCTGGCACTGGCCATGTCGTGTTTTACCAGCTGACCACTGTCAGGGCCCTCCCGGACCAGAAGCTGAGTGCTGGTAGTCTATCTGGCCTCCACAATGTCCCCAGAGCCAGACCCAGGGTGCAGAAGGTACTAAACCCATATCCCCAGTGAAGGCACTCCCCCTACTCACCAGAGGAATGCCTGTGTCCTCCAAGATGAGAGAAGGGCTCCCACCCAGCCCCCTTCACGCCTCCTGCCTGGAGAGATCCACCAGGTGGTAACCACGAAACCTGGATGCTCCCTCAGGCAGGACTCTGCGACTCAACACCCAGGCCCTGCATCCAGTAGCTCCACACAGGGTGTCCAGATCCAGGCCAAGGACAAGACATCCACCACTTCTACCCCCACCATGGAACCCAAAGGACCCTGCATCCCTGCTCTGATGTCCTAGGCCTGCCAGCGCGCAGGAGTGCTCCACCACCTGCACAGGAGCTCACTGTGTCTGTGCCCAGGGGTGTCCACCCTGCTGTTCATCATTAATGAGATCCCCATCGCTCCCTGGAGCCTCTGTGGGAACAGCGTCATGTGTGAGTCCATTTTGTGCTCATAGGAGCCTGGGAGGGCTGTGGGACTCATCCCCTCTCCATATGAGGAAACTGAGGTGCAGAGAACTAAAAGACTGGCCCAAGGTCACAAAGCAGGGACCACTGACCCCCCCAACCCCCATGGTGCTCCTCTGATTCAGGCTTCCGCCCACCACCTAGCTCTGCCCTCAGCCCCACAGCCAGGGTCAGCCTGAGGGATTGTTCATCACAGGGACGGATGAGTCCTGCCAAGGGAGGCCCTGAGGCTGGGTGGCAGCCCACAGCTGACCAGCTCCGACCCTGGAAGGCAGCAGTGTGGAGGCTCCACAGCCCCTCACTCCTACTGCAGGAGATAGCCCGGGAATCCTTCCTTCCCACCTCTCAGAGTGAGTGGGCACTATGGGCTCCAGCTTTCTCCCATCCTGCTCAGAGGCCACACACCCCGGGGAACCCACCCTGCATGTGGCTCTCACAGTAAGCACACACATGGCACAGCCAGCTTGTCATGGAGCCCACCCATGCCCCCTCTCGCCTCCCTCGCATTCACTCTCAACTCCCCACCTCTACTGTCAGCATGCTTCTACCGTGGTCTATGCCTCCTCAGACTCTTCCCAAAGCACCCTCAGCATCATCAGCCTCCAAGTCCACTCTGCTCATGCAGCCTCTGCCCTGGCACCTGGCCCAGGCGCCCTCACACTGGGGCCACCCTGGAAACAAGGTCGGCCTTGTTTCCCTGGATCCCGTGCACCCCGCTGCTCCAGGTGGCATGGCCTCCTCAATGCCCCCTACATGTGCCTTGGAGCAGACAGCTCTCCCTCCGTGGGCCTGTACAACACTGATAGTGAGCTTGCTGCATGCAGACCAGAGGATGAACACAATGGGTCCCTGCCTACAAGAACTCCTTCTGTGGAGGAAAAGATACACTTGTGACTGAGTGTCAGGGGATGGATACTCGGACAGAGAGAGCAGGGAGGAGGAGCAAGTACCACAAGAGGGCACTGAGGAGGGTCTGGGGCATACAGGGTCCAGCAGGTGAGGCTCAGCAAGAAGGGCAAAGAGAAAGTCCAGTTTCTGGGTGGTGACAGTGGTAACTGGGCTGATAAGCAGTAGCAGAAATTGAGGGGCTCACTCTACCTTCAGCTCAAGGTTCAGCCCTAGCCTGACCACACAGCCATTCCCACTTCCCCCACTGACACACAATGACCCCTCGCAGTTGGGATTGAGCCCAGAGCTTGGCTCTGGGTTAGCCTGGGTGCGAATCCTGGCCCCTCTGTGGGGACTCAGACCAGCACTCAATCTCTTTGCCCTGACTCCACTCTACGGATGGGGGCAATAGCAGGGAAACCTCGGTGGGCTGCTGGGATGAACAAGTGAGACCATGCACACAAAGGGCTGTGCAGGGCCTGGCACATTGAGCGCATTCTCCAACACTGCTGTCTCCACGGCTGTTGCTGATGTCATTGTCAAGCTCCGTTTTCTCCTACCCCCTGGGCTGAAGGGCTCTCAGACACAGGCGCTGACCCTAGACAGGGACCTCCTGGACATCGACACCAGTCACCACAATGACCCCCATCCAGGGCTTGGCTCGCAGGTATGAGGACCCCAGGCTCTCTGCCAGGAAGGCTCGTCTCTCTCCTCCCCATATTTCCTCCTGAAGTGCTCCGAGTTCCAACTCAACAGCACCTCTTCGTGAAGCAGTCCCTCCATCCCCCCTCTTCTGCATCCCACCAAGCCTCCTGGACCCCAGACGTCCCACACGGGGCCTGAGGCTTCAGACAGAGGCACTGGGGGTCAGAGGAGGGGCTTGCAACAACGATCGCGCCCCTGGAGGCAGAGCCACCGGCAGTCAGCCAAGGCAGCGAGAGCCCATCCCACCCAACCGGGAGTCCGGAGGCCGAGCCGGCCCAGGGCCCTCCCACCTCCCAGGCCGACGCCGAGGCGCTGCCGGACCGGGGTCGGCCGAGGGCGGCGGGAGGCTCAGCTCGCCCCGTCTCCCACCCTGCCCACCTCGGGCAGGCCACCCCGGCCCCGACCCCAAGCCGCCCCGACCCCGACCCCGACCCGCCCGGCTCCCGGACGCCTCCGCGCGGGCCCGGCGGACCCTTCCCGGTCCCGACCCCGGCCCTGGCCCTCGGCCCCGCCGCGGGCCGGCACTCACCGCGCGGATGCGGCCCGAACGCCACCAGCACGAAGTAGTCCGCGAGCCGCGCCATGGCGAGGGGCGCGGGCGGGCTCCGCGGCTCGGGGACGCGAGGGCGGCGCGCTCATGGCCCGGCCCCGGCCCCGGCCCGCACACCCCGGACGCCCCGGGCCCGCTCCCCCGCCGCGGCCAAGGCTCCTGCCGCCATCTTCCCAGCCAGCCGGCCCGCCCGGGCGCGCCGTGCGCCTGCGCGGCCCGCCCCGCCCCCCTGTGGGCGGGGCCCGGATAGGCACGCCCCCATTGGCCCGCCCGGCGCGGGCTCGCTTTCCGGGGGCGGGGCCCCGCCGGTCTCCGCCCGCTCGGGGCCGGAGCACCGCCCTTGGCGGTGACAGCGACGGCGGCTCGAGCGGGTCAGCGGCAGGCGGGGCCGCGGTCGGAGCTGGCCTCGCGTTCGCGGCTCCCACGCGCGGGCGCAGAGGGCTCGGGGCCGGTCCTGGGGCTCTCCCCTAGTGCTGTCAGTCTGGGGAAGGCAGGCGAACCCGGCCCTGCCCTCAGGTCTCCGAACTCAGGGCTGCCAGCACCACCCAGGAGGATCCCTGACAGTACCCACCACCCTCAAGGGCAGTGCCGACCGGGCCTCCCGTGCAGTGGCACAGGGTTGGTCAAAGTGGACACAAAGTCTAGGGCAGAACATCTAGGAGAGAAGCTGGGGAGGTGGAGGAGTCTCAGGGCTGCCCCGCTGACATGCTGGGAGGGAGAGTGGCAGGGTTTGGCTTGTTTTTCGATGAGTTTGGCTGCTGCAAGAACTGACAAAGAAACAAACTGCTGACATCCGTGTTCTATCCCCTTGCAGGAACCAGCCTGGGAGAATGAATAAAACTGAACCCGGAGACCAGAGCTGAGGAAGAGAGCTCGCCAGGCTCCCCTCCCTGCCCCGGGGCACAGGCCCATCCAAGGCCTCCTCCACATCTATTGGGTGCTGCGTACACAGGCTGAGAAACTTTCCTTTTTGCCCATGGTGGCTTGAGTTGGTTTCTATCACTTACACCCAGAAAGGTCCTCACCACCGCATTACCTCACCATTGAGCTTGTCTGTGGGTGGCCAGTGTCCCTGGAAAGTCCTCTGGCCTGGCATCTGAGCCCAGGACTGGCTCTCTCCCAGAGACTGTGGGGACCCCCCACCCCACCTCTCCCAGCCTCATGCCCTAAGAAGCCCATTCCTTGCAGCCCTCTGGAGGTGTCTTAGGGTCAAGAGTAGGTTTGGGGTCCCTTCTAGACCATGATAACCCCCACCCAAGTTTATTGCCATTGGGTTTCCTGCCCACCACCCTGCCCAGGTCACCCTCCAAGGCACTCACCTCTACTCACTTCCTCCTCTTCCAGGGACTGTGCCTCCCTTAGTGCCTCTCTCCTCCCAGCAGGGAGTGACTCTCCTGGGTCCCACGGCCTTTTGGTTTCTTCCTTCTGTCCTTTTACCCCCACCCAGCGTGGCTCTCATCACTTGTCATCCAGCCAATGTTGTCGGCCCCCACCTCCCTGATTTTGTTTTCATTGTCCCCATCTGGCAAACCCAGATGGAGGCCCCCCTCACTACCCAGCCTGCTGACATCTGGTCAGCTCTCTTCCACTCTGCAGTCTCCTCAAACCTCTGACCCCAGTGCTACACAGGAAAAACAGAAGCCATCAGATGGGAGGCTCGTGTTGCATCACCAAACCCCAAGCCTGCCTTCCTTACACTCTACCTCCTCCCTCCACAGTTACTAGGGAGGCTCTGCCCCTCCTGACCTCCTCCCCACCTCTTGCTGTTCCCTTTCAATGTCCCCCATCCTCACTCTTTCCCTCTCGAGGTACCCTTGCCATTGGGATTAAACCCAACATCTCTCACCTTAAAACACTTAAGCAAAACCTCCCTGGATGCTGTTTGCCCAGCCAGTTGACACTTTAGCTTTTCTTGCCCCACACGAATTTCTCTAAAGCATTCCTCCAACATCACTAGCATCACCTGCCTCCTGGGGCCGTGTCCTGCTCATCAGGCAACCTCTGGTCTATTTCTTGTGTATTTCCATAGGTGAGCAGTTCCCAGGAGCCAGCCCATCACCCCCTAGAAGCAGCTTCTGCAACTGAGGATAAATCAAGGAAATCCTCAGGTTTCCCCTTGAAGGGCACATGCACAGTTACAAACAAGTACCATGAGATGTGCTGTGCAGGGGGCTATGGGACGACAGAGGGGCCTCTGATTCAGGTGGGAGGGGCGGGGCAAAATAAGCAGCCAACCTGAGGCCTGAGGACCAGAGGACATCCCATCCATGGGCGTTTGGGGAGATGGGACCACAGGCCTGTGGTGGCAGCAAGTGTTCTGAAAGAAAGAATGCAGTGAACCACGAGCCTACGAACCTCACTGAGGCTTACCTCCACTTGTCCCAGATCAAAAGAGAATTTTGATTTATTTTTTCTTTATTAGTGGGGTGAGTAATATGATCACATTTGTGTTTTAGAAAGATGGTACTGGCAGCAATGTGGAAGGCAGATTGAAGGGAGGTGGGAAGGCTGGTGAGAGGAGAAGCAGCTGCAGAATCAGTCCTGCCTCTGGGGTCCTCTGCCCACCCTCTTCGCTACTTGTGCCTTCAGACCTGGCCTGCCAGCTTCTGTCCTCTCTCTGTACTCTCTGTGGGAGATGCTCACGTCACCTCTCGCCTCCCAGAGCCTTGCCATCTCTGAAACTCCCAAAATTGTGTTCCAAGTGTGCCCTCTCTTCAGCTGCAGGCCCACAAGGCTGGAGGCTGGCCAGATAGCTCTGCCAGGATGTCCCCCAGGCAGCTAACCCCTCCCTGCTCTCTCCAGCAGCTCCTTGCATCAGCAAACAGAAGAGCTGACCCTCCTCCTCTGCCTCTCTGCCCCACTCAGTTTCCCTCTGACCCATCCACTCTGTCCCCACAGCACGCCTCCTGCCAGCCCCTCAGCAGCCCCTCCTGCTGAACTCCACTTTCCTGATATAAATGTGATCATGTCATTCTCCCTCCTCCTCCCACTGGTGAAAGTAAATAAGCAAATAGAAATGGGAATACCTGCTGATGCTTCCCCACCTCCCTCAGTATGTAAACCAAGCTCTTTAGTATGGCATGCATCGAACACTTGTTGATTTACTCATCCAGCAAATGTTGATTGAGCTCCCCCCATGGCCCGTGCAGCAGGAGAGTGACCAGGTCACCATGATGACCTGACAGAGGGAGCAAGACCTGGGCAGGGTTAGACAGAGAGGAAGTACAAACAGACACAGGGAGGCTCAGGATCAAGGAAGTGTCTACGAAGCAGGGCGACGGGATAATTGCCCCCTGTCAGATCGACAAAGAAGCAAAGAACCACTAACACCAAGTTCATTATCCACTGACAGTGGATTGGACAAGTTTTGTGGGGCACAATTTGATACTATCTGTTGATACAAACACAGGCTCACCTTCAACCAGAATTTCCACTTCTGAGAAAGCATCCTATGGAGACACATCTGTGAGCTCACAACAGAAGGGTTCTTCCTCTTGGAAAGACTGGAAATCACCTAATTGCTCAATAAAGGATCAATTAAGTAAGTCACAGAACATCTACATATTGGAGTTGGTCGACCATGAGAAAGAATGGAGGACTCCACGAATACATATGTTCTTACCTGTACACCCATATATGTGTGTATGTGATACACATGGGACGCCTCCTCATCAAAAAGCACTGGTCTACACGGGAGACAGGAATAGGGCACCGTGCAGACCTGGGAGAGGCAATGTGGGGGTCTCACATTTTACTTATTTAAATTTCTTACAAAAATCATTTAACACTTCGGTAATGGGAGAAAAAAGGTAGAGATTTTTAGGAATACAGCTGCTAAGGGATCTTGAGGAGGAGTCTCTCCTCGTGAGGAACGGTTCCCCAGCAGAGATGCTGGCCAGGCCTCGGGGGGCGCTCATCCACGCATTTGGTGGATGAGATGAGATTTGGTGGATGGTCAGAGAGATGGCGGGTGGGACCGCCCGGCTGCTGCAGCCCTCGGCACCCACCTCCTCATCCCGAAAAGTTGGGCCCCCCAGGCTCCAGGACGGTGTCCCTCACCAGACCACCGCCCAGACTGCAGGGCTGCAGCCCACTCGCAGGAGGGCTGGGTTGGGGGCCGGGGAGAGTGCCCCGCCCAGCCGCGCGCCGGCCCCGCCTCCTCGGGAAGGAAGATTTAGCTCAGAGGAGCCGAGGCTCCGTCCCCAGCTGGACCCCGACCGAGACCTGACGGCGGAGGCCCAGCCCGCCCGGCCCATAGCCCGCAGACCGCCGCCCAGTCGGCCCCGACGGACGCAGGTACAGCCTGCCACGCCGCGCCCGCCACGGAGGGCTCCCCCGGGGGCGGTCGGAGAGGGGGCTGCCTCACACCTGCCGGCTCTTGCCCCTACAGCCCTGCGTGCCATGGCCTGGCTCCTGACCGTCACCCTCGGTTGCATCAGCCTTCTCTACCTGCAGCTCCCGGGCACACTGTCCCGCGGCCTGGCAGGAGGCCAGCGGCCCGCCCGACCCAGGTGAGTGGGGCTCAGCCCAGCCCGAGCCCAGGCCGGCGGCAGAAAACCAGAATGCCCGGGGAGGCCCCCTCGCCCGCACCTCTACCCAGGCCCCTCACCAACGCCCCCGGGACCCCCCCCCCCCCCCCCCCCGCCCCCAGGCCTCCTGCCTGCTGCTAGGGCTTACCTCCTAAATCAAAGGCCAGCCCCTTGCCTTCAGCAAGCCCTGAGCAGGACAAGAGGCCCCTTTTACTTTGCCTCCCTTCCTAGGGCACCCACCTCCCCCATTGGCAGAGCAGCCCCCTCAACAGGAGAGATCGGCTAGGGGAGGGGTGGCCTCAGGGGTCACCTCCTCCCACCCGAAGGGAAGGCCTGAGAGGGCCCCACTCGGGTCCTCATCATAGTGACCCACAGAGGCCAGGGATGTCTTTGCTCAGGGAGGCTCAGGTGTGACCTGGGCTACTGAGATGGCTGAGGGCCAGGACCCAAGCCCTGAGCCCAAAAGGAAGGTGGGCTTCCCCTGGCAGTGCTCCTGGCTGCTGGGGGGGCGGGGGGGGGGGGGCAGCGACAAGGGGGTGGGGGGATTGGGGAGGAGACAGGGCTGGGGAGTGGTAGAGGGGCTGTGGGCTTCCCCTGGTCTGCTGGGTAATGGTGTGGGGGCTGTGGACTTCCCCTGGTCTGCTGGGTAATGGTGTAGGGGCTGTGGGCTTCCCCTGGCAGTGCTCCAGGCTGATGGGAAAGCCCGGGCTTCCCCTGGCAATGACCCCAGGCCTGTGTGGAGGGGAAAGTGAGTGGGTTTGGGGGGCTCCCCCAAAGGTTGGGCCATCTGGTTTACTTCCTCTGTTTCCCTCTGCAGGGAGCCCCCAGCCTGGACCCCTTCCAGTGGTCCACAGCCCCGGTATCCTGCACCCCGGCCTATGGTCTGGAAGCTACACCAGGCCCTCCAGCCACAGAGGAGCAACAGCCTGGCCCCTGCTATGGGTCAGTCTCTCCGGGGTGGCCCCCACCGACATTTGGGCCCCCACAGGCCCCGAGCCCAGCTTCTGCGGGTGGGCTGTGTACTGGGCACCTGCCAGGTACAGAACCTCAGCCACCGCTTATGGCAGCTCGTCGGGTCAGCCGGCCCCCGGGACTCAGCCCCTGTGGACCCCAGCAGCCCCCACAGCTATGGCTGAGGAGGAGCCGTATCCCACCTGGATGCTGCACGCAACCCCAGAGCTGCAGCTGAGCCCCCAGCCCTGGCCCAGCCCCCGGAGCTTCTGAAGACAGCAGTGACCGGAACAGTGGCGCAGGCCCCTGAGGAGACCCACACCCCACCCCACACCCACCACGTTCTGCAGCAGCCAAACTCGAACGGCTTGGGATACATAAACCCATGCACACATGTAGACCACAGGCAAAGTCCATTCACCAGGGAGTCTGCACACCCCGGGAGTGGGCACACTCAGGGGACAGGTGCCAAGCAGAGGTGGCCGGCAGCATCAGATGCCAAAAAGGGCTTCAGAGGGGAGGGGTCTGTCCAGGCATGTGGAGCAGAAGCCAGGTTCTGACCGCCCAGGGCCACCTCTGGGCCAGCAAGAGGGGCCGAGTTGGCCCAATGTGGTCCCTTCCTGCTGATCCCAACATCATTGGATTAAAGCCCAGCTTTGGGCGTGCACAGTTTGCCTGCCCCAGGTCCCCAGCCTCTGCCACCCCTGTACCCTTGGGACTGGGAGAGCCTCGGGGAGGAGGCTACTGTGGTCCCGGGCTGTGGTGAGGGAGGGCAGGCTGTGCTGGGAAGTGCACTGCCCCAGCGCCAACCTGGAGCCTGGCCCCAAGGTCATAGTGGAGACCCCTGCCTGGATCTTTGTGAGCAGCTGGGGAGGGGATGTAGGGGTTCAGGAGCCATGCTGGGGCCTTCGGGGGCAGGGCAGGGCAGAACTCCTCTTCCCCCCTGCCCAGGGCAGGGCGGGCTGGGGTAGGGGCAAGATCTCCCAGCCCAAAGAGGTCAGTTAAGTCAGAACCACCTGTTCTGACTCAGGGAGATGGGAATGGCCACACAAGAGTGAGGGCTCCCTGACCCCTACCCTGCCCAGTGCGGGGACTCATGGGGGCAGCAGGAGGCTGGAGCAGGCTTGCCCTGAGAGCAGGCTTGCCACGAGCTGGGGAGCAGGGGCTGGCCTCATGGTCAGAAGGTTCGCGGCCAGCGTGCGTAGAGTTGGTGGTGTGTGTGCACCATGGGGCCTTTACGTGCTGACTGCGGCGCCTCCGGCAGTCCCCGAGGGCTGACCCTCATGCCACATTGCCATGACCCAGGGTTCAGAAAGGTGGTTTCTGTTAAAGCTCTTCATTTCTCGGTGTTTGCCCGTATCACCCTCTCAGCCACCCTTGGAGGGAGGTGCGTCATTATGTCAACTCTAGAGGCAGAACCTGCAGCCCAGAGGTCAAGGATGTGCCACAGTCACGGCAGCGCCCACTAGCAGAGCCACGCATTGGGTCGCAGGCACAACTGCCGCTTAGATACCACGGGGGCCCCAAGGGTGGGAGGCTCCTGGAAGCACCCACCCCTGTGCTAGCTCTTCCAGCTCAGGGGTCACCTTGCCAGCAAGGCACCCTCCCTCCACGAGGCCCTGTGGGAAGAGTTCAGGCTGGTCCCTGCCCTTCTAGAGGCCTCTGTGCCCAAGGAGATGGACCAGGAATTGCAGTGCAGGATGATCAGAGTCACGGTGGGGAGCAGAACAAGGCAGGCTGCCTGGAGGAGGTGTGGGTTTGAAGACAACATGGGTCCCTGGGGAAGGAGCTGAGAGTGCCAAGGCCCCAGTCCACAGGAGGTGTGGGTGTGGCCAGGGAGGCTGCCCAAAAGCAGCTAAGAGAGGCTGGAACCAGCATGTGTGAGGGGGGGTCTGAGAGGCCAGTGGGCCAGGTCTCAGAGCTGTGTGCCTGTGGTCACTGAAGGGTGTCAGCAGAGGCGGGCAGGGAGGGTGGGCAGTGAGGACAGGGCAAAGGGACTGGGCAGTGGAAGGGGAGGGGTCCAGGAGGGTCAGGAGCTCAGCTTGGCCAAGACCCTCCCAGGCTCCGCCCTGGGGCAGAGTCCTCTGTACAGGATGCTCCCTCTGCCAGGAACACCCCACAGTGCTCCTCCTCGCAGTGACACCCCCCCCTCCTCAGAGTGACACAGGCTGCCAGCTCCCCAGGATTCCACCACCCTCGCTAAGGCACTCAGTTCCCCGAGCCTTAGTTTGCTTTTCCATGAAGCAGGATGGACTGTTGACCTCATGGCATTGCTGTGCAGTGTCATGAGGCCACCTGCCATGGTGACAGCATCGCACCTGGTGTTCCCCTGGCCCCTGATCTCCAGGCTGTTTCCTGGCTGCCTACCTCATGTGTACCCACTTGGAGGTCCGGCCGGAGCACCCAGGCTGCCCTAGCACCCCGCATCTCCCCAAAGCCTTCCCCCTGCTCCTGCCCTGGTCAGAACCTCTTCTCCCTCTCCTTATCCCGGCTCCCTCATCCCGTCTCCTGTCCGTGGCCGTTTGCCCCTTCTCCTGGGCCAAGCCACCACCTGCTTTTGGGGTGATGGCTCCAGCCTCCTCCCTGGAGCCCCTCTCCATCCCTCTGGCAAATGCTGGCTGAGCATGTGGGGAGACAGCGAATAAAACACGTACCCCGACATGCTAGTGGGAGGAGACAGGAAAACAGCCTCAAAAGTAGGAGAAAAGACGCAGCAGGTGGAAGAATGAGGTGCTGGCAAGCCACAAGGTCACGGGCCCTGAAGGCAGGTCGCACTTGCCATTTTAAATGGCGGCCCCTGCGCTGCCCCCGCCCTGGGCTATACTCTGAGCACGTGGGAGGAACCCACAGTAGAGCAGCCCCCATAGGCTCCTTCACTCACAGTGAAGCCGCGGTGCCCTGACCTGCACCCCGCGAGGCCTGGTCCCGACACCCCGCGCTTTGCCCACTGCCCACTCCCCACCCAGACTCCACTGTGACCACACGCAGGCCCCTTTCTCTCCAGAGCGCCAGCCTCCTTCCAGCACGAGACAATGGCTGCCTCCCTTCATGTCTGCCTCCTCCTTGGAGAAGGTCAGGCCCCAGGCAGGCATGTGTGTCAGGTCCCTGCTAAGTCCAGACGCAGCCCACATGTAACAAGTGGCCCTCACCCCAAGAGCCAGACAGAGATCCCCCTTGAGCAGACTTGAGTGAGGCTCCTCCGAGCCCTCTGCTCCACGAGGCCTTGCCCAGTTGGCAGACCTGTTCAATGCTCAGCCCCCACCCTTGAGATCTGATCAAATCCTCAGCCCCCACCCTTGAGATCTGATCAAATCCTCAGCCCCCACCCTTGAGATCTAATCAAATCCTCAGCCCCCACCCTTGAGATCTGATCATTCTGGCCTGCCTTCAGCAACAATCTCGTCAAGTTTAACAAGAATCCCCCCACCCTTGATGTCTCCTCTTGGCAATTTTCCATCCACCGACCCCCACTCTGCTCACTGGTTTTCAAGCCCCCCATCTCCCTGTGTTCGTAGTGGAGCCCATCTCTCTGCCTGATTGCAATAGTCTTGAATAAAGTTTTCCCATTTTAACAAGCGTCAGAGGAACTTTTTATTTAGTGAGCCCCTGCCCCACCCAGAATCCCAGGTGCCTGAGGTGATGGGGTGGGGCCTGGGGTCTGCACCACCTGTGGGAGGGGTGTAAAGCCTGAAGGCCAAGAGCAGGAGCCTGGCTGCAGAGTGACCTCGGCTCCTAAGCAGGTGAGTTCCTCAGGGAGGCTGAGGTCGGGGAGAAGTGGGCTGGGGCCACTGCAGGCTGCTCCTGTGCTCCTGGGCTGACACATTAACTCGCTGAGGCCAGGAGGAGGGTGGATGGTCACTCATTACCGAGGGCCAAGGCCAAGGGGCCGGGTGGTGTCTGGGCACTTATGTAACCTGTGGGCATATATAGGGCACACAGGCCTGTGGGACTTGCCCATCTGCCAGCTCTGCTCCTTAGGATGAAGGTGATTGTGGTGAGTACCCCAGACCCGGTGCAGAAGTGGCCCCGCTGACCACTTAACCGGTGGCCAGCTGTCCTTTGTGGAAAGGGGCGGCAGCCCCCTGCCCCCTCCCAGCTTGTTCCCGCAGGCATGTTCGTCCTGGTCAAAGGGCTCCTCCTCCCTATTGTGGTCTAGCTGGGGCAAGGGTCAGCGGCCAGACTCCTGGGCTTCCTGAGGAGCCAAGTCTTGAAAAGAAGATGCCGGGTGGGGGTGCTGTGCACTCCATATAGCTCCCCCTGCACCCGTGCATCATCCTGGAAGCAGGCATCCAGCCGACATCTGCTTTACAGATGAGGATGCCAGGAGCAAGAGTGCCCCAGACTTGCCCAGGCCCCTGTGCCAGTGCAGGGGCCAGCGATGGGGGTGTGCTCACTTGGGAGGGGCTCACCCTAACCCTGACCCTGGACCTCCATCGGCCTGGGCTGCTGACCCATGTCTCAGAGTCTCGTGCCCCCGTGAGGATGTCCACACTCCCTCAGGGAGCTCGAATCATGGTGAAATGGGTTCAATCCCCCACCCAACCAGGGCCCAGACCCATCCCTGGTCTACCGGCCTGATGTGGATCCAGAGACAGTCAAAGACAAGAGCAGCTTCCGGAACTACACTGTGAGGACCCTGCCTGCCCCCCCCCCCAACCCGCTGCCCCCTCCAGGCTTTTACACAGCTCCTGCCCTTTACACAGCTCCAGGCGCTGCCCTTGGGGAAGCCCCCTATTCACACCTCTGGGGCCAGGCTTGGGAGTGGGGAGGCCTTGGGCCCCCTGGGTGTGAAGGACAGGGGTTGGCCAGCCACCTGGCTGACCCTCTGGCTTGCAGTCCGGCCCGCTCCTGGACCGCGTCTTCGCCACCTACAAGCTCATGCACACGCATCAAACTGTGGATTTTGTCAGGAAGAAGGTACATGTGAACTCCTCTGCTATAACTCAAGGGTGGAGCTGCCCCCCCAACCCGCTGCCCCTCACTGCCCGGCGGATGGAGAAGGGCTGGGCCCCGGTCCGGCTGCCGCTCCTAGTCATGCTGACTTCTCCCATCCTGGTCCAGCACTCCCAGTTTGGGGGCTTCTCCTACAAAAAAATGACCGTCTTGGAGGCCGTGGACATGCTGGATCGGCTGGTGGACGAGTCGGACCCAGACGTGGACTTCCCCAACTCCTTCCATGCCTTCCAGACAGCCGAGGGCATCCGGAAGGCCCACCCTGACAAGGGTGCGCCCCCTCTCCCGGCCCCAGCTGTGTATGGGGGAGTTGTTGCCTCCAAGGGCTGCAGGGGGAGGGCAGACAGGGATCTTGGCCCCGGCCCCAGGGCCCCTTGTAGCCCACCCTGTCCTCTCCCTCCCAGACTGGTTCCACCTCGTCGGGCTCCTGCACGACCTGGGAAAGGTCCTGGTTCTAGCGGGGGAGCCCCAGGTGAGGGCATGGGAACCGGAGGTGAGGGTAGGGGTGGAGGGAGCTGGGAGGCCTGGGCAGGGGCAGCCTCAGCTCTGGGGTCCAGACACCCACCTGGTGGGTAGGCCATTCATCCCCACCATGGCTGCCTGTCCCTCCCCAGTGGGCAGTTGTTGGAGACACGTTCCCAGTTGGCTGCCGTCCTCAGGCCTCCGTGGTTTTCCGTGACTCCACCTTCCAGGACAACCCGGACCTCCAGGATCCTCGATACAGGTGCCCTCCCCCGCTGCTGGCCCTCCCCCTCCCCAGGTGCTCCTGAGCCCCTCACCTTCCGTCTTCCCCTGCAGCACAGAGCTTGGCATGTACCAGCCCCACTGCGGGCTCAAGAACGTCCTCATGTCCTGGGGCCATGACGGTGAGGCCAGTCAGAGGTGGGGATGATGGGGACCTCGGCGGGGTCGATCTCTCTGGGTGCCAGGTGGTGACACCCTCTCTCCCACAGAGTACATGTACCAGATGATGAAGTTCAACAAATTCTCCCTCCCCCTGGAGGTAGGCAAGGGTGAGGGACCAAACCAAGAACCCAGCTCAGTCCACCGCAGCCCAGCCTAGCCCAGTCCAGCTCAGCCCAGCCCAGCCCCGTCCAGCTTAGTCCAGCCCATCCCAGCCCACCCCAGTCCAGTCCAGCCCTGCCCAGCTCAGCCTGGAGTGTGCTGGGTGGTGTGGCTTCCTCCTGCCCCCAGGCCTTCTACATGATCAGATTCCACTCCTTCTACCCATGGCACACGGGCGGCGACTACCAGCAGCTGTGCAGCGAGCAGGACCTGGCCATGCTGCCCTGGGTGCAGGAATTCAAGTATGGCCATCCTTGTGAAGGGCTCGGGGCAGAGGGGGCCTGGAGAGGCCGGGGCTTCTACACAAGGCACTGTCCCTCCCCTGCTGCAGCAAGTTTGACCTCTACACCAAGTGCCCTGACCTGCCGGATGTGGACAAGCTGCGGCCCTACTACCAGGGGCTCATCGACAAGTACTGCCCCGGCATGCTGAGCTGGTGACCCGCCTGCCCACCCCACCCAGGCCTGGCCGGGTGCCCCAGGGTGACAGCCACTGTCAGGCACAGTGACAACCCACCCCAGCCTCCCTGGAGGACCCCACACGCCCACTTACAGTGAGCGCTCCTCGTCCAGGGGCAATAAAGACCTGAAGCAGCTTGTGAGTCTCACCCTTACTGAGGCGCGACACGTGGTGGCAGCAGGGTACCACGGACAGGGAGGAGGCGAGTCTGTGGTCTCTTGGATATGTGTGTCCCTCTGTGCCTGCCACCATAAACATCTTGCTCTTTCTCTCAGCTCTGGCGTCAGAACCTGGGGTCCTTCTACTCACCCCCACATTCTCGTAGCCATCACCAAGTCCTCTGGGCTCAGTCTCCTTAAAAAACAAAACAAAGCACCTGATAGCTAAAAGAATGCATACGCTACAGAAAACAACGTGGTAAAACAAATGCACAGGGTAATTACTGTGAACCCGGCCCCCGAACAGACACCTGGCGCCTGCCTCGTGCCCAAGGTGCAGGCCCATCTTGGCTCAGCCAACCACGTCCTTTTCTGTGGCGTTTCATCCCCCTGAGTGTGTGTCCCTCAGTGCTACAGCTCAGCGCTGGCTTCCCCTTATCTTCTGGCAGTTTATTTCTTTGAAGAAAATGAATCATTTGTCTCACGGAATTTCCTTCTATCAGGATTTTGCAGCTTGCATCCCCATGGAATCTGTTAATCTTTTTCTCGATATTTCCTGCTATTGGTAAGTGAATTTAGAGGCGTAATCAGATCCAGATTTGGCTTGCTGGGGGCAAGAGTGCTTCGGAGGGGGTGGCATTTTCTTTATCAGGAGGCACAGGCCCTTTTGTGCTGTTGGACGCCACTGTGTTCAGGTTCGTCTAAGAATGTTCTTAACCCATTAGAAGGCAGAATGGCAATGCCGTGGCTTCCTTCCCTGATGGGACCGCTCAGTAAAGAGAGGCTTCCTGCAGTGCTATTTGGCTACTGCGTGTGGAGGAAAAGCAAGTAAATGTTCCAGTCTTTTCTCTCAATTTACCAATTTGCAAGAGATGGTTCCCTAGCGTCCTTCAAAGGTGATCAATTTGTCTATTTTTGTATTAAGAATGTATAGATTTCAGCATATTTGTGCTTCAGGTCATTGAACTATTAACCTTACTGGTGCTCAGATAGTCCTATCCTCAGCTGGGCTGGAGTGGGGCTTCCAGGTGGGTTCCTGGGTCCTTCTGACATGACTGGACTGCTACACTCTCCAGTGGGTGTCTTGCTATCTGGTGTGACAACACCCAGACTGTGTTAATTTCCTGTGTCTGACATACCAAATTACCACAAACTTGGTGGCTTCAAATGACAGAAATTTATTCTTACAAGTTCTGGAAGCCAGAAGTCTGAGGTCAAGGTCAGCAGGGTCGTGCTCCCTCCAGATGCTCTGAGCAGGATCCCTCCTTGCCTCTTCCAGCTTCAGGTGCTGCCAGCATCTCCTCACTTTTGGCTGCATCTCTCTGTGCTCTGTCTTCACATGGCTTCTCCCAGTGTCTCCCTCTGCCTCTGTCTTATGGAGACACTTGTGATGTCATTTAGGGCCGACTCAGATAATCCAGGATGATCTCCTCATCTCAAGATCCTTGACTTAGTTGCATCTGCAAGATGCTTGTCCCAAATAAGGTCACATTCAGAAGTTCAGGGATTCAGGGGCCGGCCCCGTGGCCGAAGTTAAGTTCGTGCGCTCCGCTGCAGGCCGCCCAGTGTTTCGTTGGTTCGAATCCTGGGCACGGACATGGCACCGCTCATCGAGCCACGCTGAAGCGGCGTCCCACATGCCACAACTAGAGGGGCCCACAACTAAGAATATACAACTGTGTCCTGGGGGGCTTTGGGGAGAAAAAGGAAAAAAAAATAAAATCTTTTAAAAAAACAAAGGAAATTCAGGGATTCGATGTGGATGTCTTTGGGGGGTGATTTTTCAGCTTCCCACAGAGGCTGCCCCAGACCTGGAACTGGCCTTTTCTCCAAGGAGCTCTGGTTACTTTAAGTGGGAAATGGTATTTCAAATCCACATGTTGGCTGAGGACTCAGTCACATCTTCAACTTTCACCTCCACTCCCACCCCTGATTGTGGCCATTAAAGGTGGTGTTGCCTACTGCCCTCCCCACCATGCTCAGGCTGTTGCACTGCCATGTCCTCCTGTCCTGCCCTGGCCCTCCCTGCCTGCCCCAGCGCCTGCTGTGTGCTGGCATCAGGAGAGGAGGGCTCAGCTGTGTTTTTGAGACTTTGCCCAAGCGCTTCCCTACTCACTTGTGCTTCCTCCCAGAAAACTCCTACCTGCCCTAGGCTCCCTTGCACCATCCCTGGGCAGCCTCCCCAGGTGTGGGCAGCTGTCCTCCTTTGCCACCCCTCCCCGCCTGTGAGCTCAGGTAGGACAGGTGCAAGGCCCGAGGGAATCCCTCCTTGGAGCTGCTCTGTGAGGTGTGGGGGGCCCTGGAAAGGCAGGCAGGAGGGCTCTAGGACTGGACTGGACCTGGGTGAGGGAGCCATGGAGGGCGTGCCGCAGAGTGGTCGGGCCTCTCTGCCTTCCCTAGAGCAGGGAGGAGGCAGGTCTCAAAGGAGGCTGGGGTGGGGAAGAGAAGCATGAGCCCCAGTGATGCGGGGTCGGTGAGCCGAGGAGTCGAAAGAAAGATTTCTTATACTCTCAAGATCTGGCAGTAGTGCTCTTTTATTTAGAGAATAGTGTGGAATAGCATGTGGACAGGACCCCTGGGCAGTCAGAGCTTCTGCTGCCCTGAGTTGAGGGTTAGGGCTAATTTTATAAGGCATGGGTATGTGACTTATTTTTACTGGAAAAAAGAAAAGATGATGTAAAAAGTCATTAAATGATTTCAGTGCAGATGGGGTCTGGTTATTGTGCGGTCATATAACTTTAGATACGAATCTGACCATATAGATCGGCATGTAGGTGAGGATGCCCTGGGCTTCTCTCCCTGGGGCAGTCCTAATTCATACCATAAAAAAAGTCCACTGGGTCATATAGTTTGGCATGTAGGCCAGGTCACCTTGGGCTTCTCTAGCTGGGGCAGCCTTAATCCACATCACCAGGGCTGGAGAGGGGGTGTGCTTGGCAGGCTGCCCCTCTGGGTCCAAAGTTTCCATCCTGACACCATCCCTGGGCAGCCTCCCCAGTGCAGAGCAAGGGTGGTTGCCTTTGCCCCTGCCCCTGCTCTTTGTGTCCCTTGCAGACCCTAACTTGGCCACTTCCAAAAAGGCCCCAGGGTGAGGGGAGAGCAGCAGGGGCCCGGGCCCCATATTCCTGTCTACCCAAGGGACTGTCAGTCTTCGTTGGGGACCCCAGGCACTGGGGAAGCTGAGAAGCCTGCAGGGAGCAGGTGGGGCTTGGCTTGCCCTCCAGCCTCCTCCAGCATTCCTCCCCGCTGACCCCTCTGCCTCTGTGCACATGGCCTCTCCTCCAGCTCCTCCTGGGCTGACTCTAGCAGCAGGCCCTATTTCCACCACCCAGGGCTCAGGCCTTCCAGTACCCTTGCAATCAGTCATCTTTCTCTTTAAATGAGCCAGTCAGTTTCCTTTGAGAAAGTGGATTGCAAGCAATCAAGTCTTAGAGGAATCTGGAATTTTGTTATCAGGCCTGTTTGGGATTCAAAGTGGGAAACACCCTGCTAGTCTTGGAAATCTGGCAGTCCATGGCTTGGAGGAGCAGAACATCTAATAACAGCCTTTGCAACTCTGGATGGAAGAGCCTGTGGAAGGCCAGGCCAAGGGGAAAATGAGGAGGCCCTAGAGGAAGGATGGCTGCTTCTTACGGCACAAATGGCCCAAGAAAAATTAGGATTTGGGAAAACCTGTGTCCACCACTGTGAACTTGACAACTTCCTTGTACTCAAAGATTTTTCTGATGAGATCAGTGGCGATATTAACGAACGTGGTTTTTTTTGTGATTGTACAATGGAATGTGTCAAAATTTGTAAGATCTACATAGCTCAATGAACCAATATTTGCCAAATGATCAATATATGATGCTTCAAAATCATGCATGAGTAAAATCATCCATTCAGAGTGCATGATGCAACAGTGGGTCTTCAGGTGACAGAGGACGAAAAGCTTGCTGGTCTGGTTTCAGATTTCAAATTGCAGTGAACGTCTAAGAAACTACTACGTAGAGTTTTGATGGGGTGTTAAAGAAGAGTATCCACAATAATCTGAAAGGGCTGCTAAAATACTCTTCCCTTTTCCAACTACACATCTGTGCGAGGCCAGATTTTTTTCATATATTTCGACCAAAAACATATGGCAACAGATTGACCAGAAGCAGCTATGAGAAGCCAGACATTAAAGAGATTTTGCAAAGACGTAAAACTATGCCAGTCTTTCTCACTTAATTTTTTTGGTAATACAGTCATTTTTTATTTAAAAAATTGTTATTATAGTGATATGTAATGAGTTTATTTTTATGTTTAAGTAACGTTAATACGTAAATATTTAAAGAATTTCTCAGTTTAGTTTCCAATGTGCTAAATGTTGATAGATATAACCCTCGTTGGCGAAAGCTCTTTGGGAGACTGCCCTGATGGCCTACTGGTTAAAGTTCAGTGAGCTCCCCTTTGGTGGCCTGGGTTCGGTTCCCAGGCATGGAATCACATCACTTGCCTGTCAGTAGCCATGCTGTGGTGGCAGCTCACATAGCGGAACCAGAAGAACAACTATGTACTGGTGCTTTGGGGTAAAAAAGGAGGAATATTGGCAACACTTAGCTTAGGGCAAATCTTCCCCTGCAAAAAAACAAAAACAAAAACAAAAATAAAACTAAAGCTCTTTGGGGTCCTCAATACTCAATAATTGTTAAGAATGTAAGAGTCTTGAGACCAGATGACCTGGCCCATGGATGCCAGTTGACTTCCTTTTGCAGGAACCCCGATGCTTGCTCCATGGGCTCCATGAGGGCAGAAGCGGAGGCCCTGTGTGAGTGCAACCACGGGTAGTTTTCTCACAAGACTCAAGGGCCACCAGTACTGGCACCCCAGAGCTCACAGCATGCATCTCCCTCAAGGGGAGCAGTTGGCCACCAAGTGGACATCATCTGTGATGTTGGACAGGGATCTGTCGTCATTAACACCCCTTCGTGTGTATTTGGACTTCTTATCCCCACTGCCTGTGCTTCCTCCAGCATCGTCATCCACTAACTCATAAATCCCATACTGAGGTACTCTGCACAGCACTGCCTCTGGCCAAAGATGCTCTTCAGAGTGAAAGACGTAAAGCAGAGGCTGGTATCTGCAGGCCCCTCATACACCGAAGACCCTCAAATCAATGATCTGATGGAATGGTGCAAAGGCCACTTGAAGACCCAGCCATGGTGCCAGCTTGGAGATAATGCCCTTGGGAGTCAGGATGAGGAAAATCCATGTGATGAGCCCAGGATATAGCATCTGGGAGCCATCTGGTGCACGTGGGTGACTACCTTTCACCCCTGTACCCAGTGACCTCTGGTGAAACTTGCTGCCTGTTGCAGTGACTCCGGGTAAGGCTGAATTGTGGAATGTTGTTCTGCTTCCTCCCAGAGACACAGCAACACTTCCCTTGAACTGGACATGGTCAGCCACTTGGCTTTTCTGAGCGCCTCTGCCACTGGATGAGTAGGCAAGTGAGGGTGTGACCAGTGCTGACCTCGTCAGGGAAAGGGCTGCTGGTATGCGACTGGGAGGCTGGGAGGATGCACCGGACAGGCTCCAGGAGACCCCTGGATGCCTCAAGCACTGCCAAGTCCAGTGAGCAGGGTCAGAGGAAGTTGGCAGCACCCTCTGCAGATGGGCCCAAGGACTCCGATGCCTCAGAATGGTGCATGCGGAGGATGCCCTATCCATCAGCCTGACTTCAGGATTGTTGCAGAAACAAGCACAACCAAGCAAAAGAATTTTTTCCTTCCTGCCCTTCAAACACTAATCAGATTTTAGTTTCTTTCCTGGTGGCTAACTTCATAGTTCAGAATTTGAAACACAGAATTCCAGACAGGAATTCTTGTGCTGAGCTCAAGGAGAGTGGATGTCAAGCTGGAACCTGGAAGTGACCTGGGTGCAGGAATGGACCAGACTTTGGGTACCTCCCCACCTTGGTGTGAGCAAGGGTTTTGGATAGGGTGTGGAATGGCTGCCTTGCATCAGTGAGTGCATTGTTGGGGGGTGGGCATAAATCAGAAAGGTGGATACATCAGTGTTCTGGGCACCCCAAGGAGTGGGTGTCATATCAGATTTCCTAGTCTGAATCCCTACGGATGGGGAATCCAACTTATGAGTCTGAGCAGGAGGCAGGGCTGCACCTCCTCTTCCACTTTTTTTTTTTTTAGGAAGATTAGCCCTGAGCTAACTGCTGCCAATCCTCCTCTTTTTGCTGAGGAAGACTGGCCCTGAGCTAACATCCATGTCCATCTTTCTCTACTTTATACGTGGGACGCCTACCACAGCATGGCGTGTCAAGCAGTGCCATGTCCGCACCTGGGATCTGAATTGGTGAACCTCAGGCTGCCGAAGCGGAATGTGAGAACTTAACCGCTGCACCACCAGGCTGGCCCCTCCTCTTCCACTTTTCCTTTTAGAAGCCAAAAAAGGGAGAAACTTGGTGCTACCCCAGCAGCTACGGGGTCTCATGTTCTAATCTGGCCACACTGGACTCCAAATTTAAAGCTGAAAGTTGGCGCCAACACAGTGCTGTGTCCAGGTGCTGTGCGTCTCACCAGGATAGGCTGTGGCAAGGTTTTTCCTGTGGTCAATCTTAGTGAGTTTATCTGTGGTATGCGGACATTCAAGAGAATTTTTGGCTCAATGTGTTTGCATGTTTATTCATTTGTGGTTTTTTCGAAGCTTGCAAAGATTAGGTCGGATCACTGAATGGTTAGAAAATAAAATAAAAGAATATTACAAGCATCACTCATATACTCTCAAAAAATTTGTAAAGAAGTTAAAATATTTTAGGCATTTAAAATTTATAAATGGAACCCTTCAGAGTTATTGCTAAAACCTGCTAGATTTAAATAGAAGACAGGAATTGAAAACAGATGGATCAGGAGGCATAATACTGTTAAGATGACAACACTACCAAAGTGACCTACAGATGCAACACAATCCTGATCAAAAGCCAATGGTATTTTTTTGCAGGAATAGAAATATCCACCCTAAAATTAATATGGAATCTCAAGGAACCCCAAATAGTCAAAACAATCTTCACAAAGAATAAAGCTGGAGGACTCACAATTCCCAGTTTTGAAACATACTACAATGCTACAGTAACCAAAATAGTGTGGTACTGGCATAAAGATAGTCATACAGAACAATGGAACAGAATAGAAGTCCCAGAAATAAGCCCTTGCATATATGGTCAGTTGATTTTTCTACAAGGGTGACAAGACTATTCAATGGGGAAAGAATCATCTTTTCAACAAATAGTGCTGAGAAAACTGGATATCCACATGCAAAAGAATGAAGTTGGACCCTTGCATATGCAAAAATTAACTCAAAATGGATCAATGACCTAAGTGTAAGAGATGAAACTATAAAACTCTTAGAAGAAAACATAGGAGAAAATCTGCATGATCTTGGATTTGGCAATAATGTTTTGGATATGACAGCAAGAGCACAGGCAATGAAAGAAAATATAAATTGAACTTCATAAAAATTAAAACTTTTTGCACCAAAGGACACTATAAAGAATGTGAACAGGCAATCCACAGAATGGGAAAATATT
The DNA here is from genome assembly GCF_037783145.1 of Equus przewalskii. Taxonomy (NCBI): domain Eukaryota; kingdom Metazoa; phylum Chordata; class Mammalia; order Perissodactyla; family Equidae; genus Equus; species Equus przewalskii. Next base: position 46,604,247 of record NC_091859.1, read on the forward strand.
TGCAAATCACATATCTGATGAGGGATTAGTATCCAGAATATATAAAGAACTAAAACTCAACAATGAAGAAACAAAGAGCTAATCAAAAAATGGGCAAAGAAGTTGAATAGATGTTTCTTTAAAGACATACAAATGACCAATAATCATGTGAAAAGATGTTCAGCATCATTAGTCATCAGGCAAATGCAAATAAAAACAACCATGAGATGCCATTTCATACCCATTAAGATGGCTTTTTTTTTTTTAAGATTGGCACCTGAGCTAACAACTGTTATCAATTTTCTTTTATTTTTCTTTCTGCTTTTTCTCCCCAAATCCCCCCAGTACGTAGTTGTATATTTTAGTTGTGGGTCCTTCTAGTTGTGGCATGTAGGACACCACCTCAGCGTGCCCTGATGAGTGGTGCCATGTCTGCGCCCAGGATCTGAACTAGCGAAATCTTGGGCCGCCGAAGCAGAGCGCACGAACTTAACCACTTGGCCCTGGGGCAGGCCCCATGGATGGCTTTTATCAAAAAGGGAAAATAGCAAATGTTAATGAGGAGGTGGAGAAATTGGAATCCTCATACATTGCTGGAGGGGATGTAAAATGGTGTAGCTGCTGTGGAAAACACTTTGGTGGTTCCTCAAAAAGTTAACCATAGAATTGCCATGTGAGCCTACAATTCGACTCGTAGGTACACCCCCAAAGAATTGAAAGCAAAGACTCAATCAGATGCTTGTACACCAGTGTTCACAGCAACATTATTCATAATAACCAGAAGATGGGAACAACCCAAATGTCTATTGATGGATAAATGGATAAACAAAATGTGGTATAAACACACAGTGAAATATTATTCAGCCATAAAAAGGAATGAAGTACCGAAACATGCTACTACCTGGATGTACCTTGAAAACATTACACTGAGTGAAAGAAGCCAGACATAAAAGAGCACAAATTGTATGATTCCATTTATATGAAGTATCCAGAATAGCTAACTCCATGGAGATAGAAAGTAGACTAGTGGTTGCTTAGGACGTGGGAGGTGGGGTTGAAAGATGCCAGCTAAGGGGAATGAGGTTTCTTCTGAGGCGATAAAAAGTTTTAAATGGACTTTGGTGATGGATATACAACTGTGAATCTACTGAAAGCCACTGAATTGTGTGCTGTAGGTGGGTGAATTGTATGGCATGTGAATTATGTCTCAAGGAAGCTGTTACAAAAAACAAAAACAAAACCCAAAAGAGAAATTCATAAACTGAGTTTAAAAGAACAGGTTTTTAAATTTTAAATATATTACCGTCTTAAACCAAAAGTCAACTTATAGATCACTTAATCCATGAGCTCAGGTCACAGGTCCACTTGAGCCACGTGTGGCTGTGGGCACAGGCTGAGCATGGAGCCCTGTCTGTTTGGGTTGGTCAGAAGGGGGTTCAGTGACACAGGGGGAGGAGGTGGGCACACCAGGGGGCTGTCCAGGGGTCTTTGGGGTGGAGCATGAGGGGTAGGGGGTGAGGACAGAGCCAGGGGCAGGGGAGGCTGTGCTGAAAGTTCCCACAGGGAGCAGTGACCTCCTGAAGTGAACTGAACTCCCAACGGAAACCTGGACAGTGCCCTCAACTCCGCTCCCACCAGTACACTCTTCCCGGGAAGTGGTCAGAACAGAGGTGGTCAGATGGATCCTCCCTCTTCTGCCTCTGATCCAAGGCCTCCGGCTCCTCCTTCCTCTCCCCACCACACCCCATACTGCTCTGCCAGTGACCTGACAGCTCTGCCCTCTGTTGAATGCTGCTCAGCACTGCCCCGACCTGGCGCCCTGGTGCTTGCCCTGCCACCTTCTCCATCTCTCCTTTGTCCTGCCCATGCAAGGTCCAGCACTCTGACTCTTTGGTTCTTTCCCAAGATGAGGAAGCGGGAGCAGGAGAGAAGGAAGGGCTCAGGTTCTGATGAGTTCTCCAGCTGGCCATCAGATGGTTCCAGGCCCCACATTCAACCACTGGCTTCACAGCCTTGATATGTGGAACTGACAGTTCAGTCAGGCTGTGCCAGACTGAGGTTCAGGCTCTGGGCAATGCTGGGCCAGGCCTCATGTCCATTTTATAGAGGGGAACACTGAGGATGGGAGAGCAAAGGAAGCCAGGAAGCCAGCTCAGCAATTGGCTGGACAGCATCTGGGCTGGGTCCACCCCGAGAGGCAGAGAAGGCCCACCATCCTTGAGCTCCCCAGTGGGAAGGAAACGCCAGCATGTGGTCAAGCACAAAGATGCCTTTATTGGTTCATGGATCCGACTGATGGGATGGGCTGGTGTGGAAGGACCACCTTTCCTCCTCTTCAGCAGGCTGGCTTCATCCCTTCTGTGCAGGGGCTGGGGCCAGGGGCTCTAAACTCGGACCCGTACAGTGAGGGCAGAGGGAAAGGGCCTCCCACAGCCCTGATTATGACCTCCTGTGGAGGACTCTGAGCCTGGTCCCACCCCCGCCTCCTGGGCTGTCCTCCAGGCCAGAGGGTGCTGTGGGAGGGACGTGGTTGGCATGGGGGGACCAGTGGGCCCTCAAAGCAGCAGGGCAGCCAGAGCCTGCCCCAGAGGGCAACACCCCAGCTTGCGTCTGCCAAGGTGGCTGCTAAGGCACAGTGGCTGGGTCATGTCCTGCTGCACAAGGCCAGAGATGTGCTGAGGACCCTGACCCTCTCAGGACGTGTGGCTGGTAGAACATAGCTACTTTTTCCGCCGGGGGGTCTGAGAACCGCTGCTGCCGTTGTCGGGGGCTGGGGTAGCCTGTGTGCTGGCAGCTCCCGAGTCCTTCTTGGAGGCAGACCTGTACTTCTCCTCCCTGGCCAGAGGGGAGGAGCGGGGGGGACGGGGGCCCAGCAGGGCCTGCATGAACCTAATGGCCCCCAGTGTGACCAGGAGCCCCCAGAGCAGGGAGGGAGCCTCCAGGGGAGACAGCTGTTTCCGTACCCAATGGAGGACCTGGGCCAGGGTGCTGCTGGAGCTGCGGGTCCGGGCCGGGCTCTTGTCCTGTGGGGGCAGGATTTTAAGGTCCACAGTGATAACTCCTGTGGGCGGGGGTCACCCCTGTGTCCTCCCCCAGCCTGACGCCTTCCCACCTGAAGGCCAAACTGCCTGAGCAGCGCGTCCAGCAACGGGTCCCCCAGGGACACGGGTGGGAAGAATTCCTCTACCCACTGGCGTCGCCACCACCGACTGCAACAGGACAGGGCATTCAGGTGGTGCCAGAGCCTGGGTCCCAGTGCCCGTGTGGTGCCCCAGCCTTACCCCTGCTCCCCAGGCTGCGAGAACCAGTACTTGTAGCGCTGGGCCCGCACGTAGGTGGGTGGCTGCTTGTGGAAGGGGTACTGGGCCACATCGTTCTGGAGGAGGCGGATGACTGCAGGGACAGGGGCTCAGGGAGAGCTGTTCCCTCAGCCCCACCCCTCCCAGGTCCCGCCCGTCTGTGCTGCCTCACCTGGCTCTTTGCCCTGCAGCAGGCGGAGGACTAGGCTAGTGAACCAGGGGCTGTGCGTGTGTGGGCCCAGGGCTGCAAACCACATCTGCCAATCAAGGCGCGGCTGGTGGGGCACGATGAGGGGGGGTGGGCGGCTCACGTTCCCAGGCTTGTACATGAACTCGATCTCCTGCTGGGCAGTGCTGGGTTAGCACGGTCAGCTGAAACTGGGTCCCCGCTTCCACCTGCAGTGGGTTCCCACCGCCCTGGGGAGCCCTGGGGCACCCCAGGCAGGGGCCTGTAGAGGCATTCACCGTCCAGTGGTGCCCGTCATAGCTGCCCTCCAGCACCACCTCAGGCCGTCCACCCAGACCAGTCATCCGGCGGAAGAGGCCATAGGAGTTGGCCAGCTGCAGGTGCTCCACAGCGCCAAACAGGCGATGGGCCCCAGTCCAGAGGCGCCCATGGGTCGAGGGCTCCACGTAGGAGTACGGCACCTGGAAGCAGGTGGGCAGAGGCTCAGCACTGCCCCTCCAGTCCCCTCCCAACCTCCTCCCCCTGCCCCCTCTGAAGTGCTACCCACCAGGCTAATTGTGAACAAGGCCACTGTGGCAGTGCCAAAGATGGACAGCTGGACTGCAGCACAGAGCTTCTGCAGCCACCCTCGCACCTGGGTCCACCTTAGGGGAAGGGGACCAAAATGCAGTCAGGCCTGCCCTGCACAGCTCTACCCCACCCCCTTGGACCATATACCTCCAGAGGGCGGTCAGCAGTTCCCAGGTGAGGGAGGCCACCCCCAGCCACATAGTGGGCAGGGTCACCATCTTCAGCCACTGGGAGAACTGGTGGAAGGTGAAGGCTGTGGAAGTAAAGGGGTGTGAAGAGGGGTGGTCCAGCCCCTGCCCTCCGGCCCCCCAGTTGGCACTCACTGGTTCTGGAGCGAACGGTGTGCTTCTCCCAGTCTATCTCCAGGCCAAAGTAGTGCACGGTGCCGTAGGCCAGCAGCGCATAAGTGGTCAATTCTAGCAGCCATGAGAGCATGGCCAGCAGAGCTTTGGGCCAGGCTGTAGGACAAGACAGTCACAGGTCAGCTGCGAAGAGAGAGAGTCTGCAGCCAGGGGGCTGGGGCTGAGCTAGAGCAGGGGTCACTTTGGGGGTGTGGGAGGGAAGGAGACACCCTGATGGGCGGCAGGGCAAGGATGGCTGGCTGTCCGGGACAGGCTGACACTCACAGGCGGGCGTCTTCCTGCGTTGGCTGTTGCGAGACTTGGCAGCCAGGTGCTCGTCGTCCAGGAGGGCAGTGGTGAGCACCAGAGTGAGCAGGTTGAAGAAGTTATAGTTGCCAGTGATGATAATTAGGACTTGCAGCAAGACCTGGGGGAGGGGCTGTACTCAGAGCTCCCGAGGGCCGTCCCCTTCCAGGGCCCTTCAGAGCCTGCTTCTGGGCCCCTCTGCATCCCCTGCCTAGGTCTCTCCTGAAGGCACCCGCCCCTCCTCACCACCCCCTGGCCTATCTTCTGTTCCCACTCCATCTGTCCTCAATCCCCTGCTCACGCCTTCCATGCTCCCCACCACCACCTGGAGAACACCAAGGCTCAGCGAGCCTCATGTAGCCCTTCCCCACCTGGCTCTGCCGACCTAAGACTGACATCCTCCAGTGAGGATGCAGGCTTGCCTCACGGGTACACCTTCCCACCCCAAGTTAACTTGTCCCTCTGTCCATGAGGACTTTCTGAATGCTGGCAGCAGCCACCCAATCCCCAGTGGGATCCACTGGGCAGTACTGAAGAAGGCCATGCCCCGCCTGTCTTCCTGACGAGTGAGGCCCTCACCCACCTGGGAATAGAAGGCTGCCAAGCGCAGGCGGCGAACAGGAGCGAAGAACAGAGGAGGCACTGCGATCTCAATAAGGAAGGTGGCCACCACGCTGAGCTTGTGCAGCCAGACGGGCAGGTGGTGGGCAAACCAGGAGGCAGGTGTGGGCAGGCACTGCGTCTCATAGTGGTAGGTGAGGGCTGCAGGTGATGGGTGGGTGGTCAGGGCTGGGCAGAGCCCCCAAGACTGCCCTATATCTAGGCCAGGACCCTCACCAGTGAGCCCCCACCACGCGGGGCAACGGCTGGTCAGCTTGACCACACCCGAGGCAAACATGAGGCGAAACAGCAGCCAGCGCACGAGCCAGAAGGGGAGGCCTTCATGGGGCAAGGCCCCTGCCAGCGCCCCTTGGGGGGCCTGCTTGTAGTGGGGGTGCTGCCTCAGGGGGGCCACCAGCATGGCCAGGAAGCCAGTCTCCAGGAGCAGGGAATCCCTATGGGGAGAAGGAATAGCACAAAGGGCCGCTCCCCATCAAGTCTGCTCCCCTGAGAGGGTCCTCCCCAGAAAGGCAAACATACCCCGCTCCCACCCCACCCAGCCTGCTGAGCCCCACACCCAATAGTCACTCACCACTGGAAATAAAGAAACACCTGGCCCACCTGCAGGGAGAAGGGCTGTCAGGGAGCAGGGTGTGTGTGTCGTGGAGGCAGGCATGGCAGGGAGCGGGGTGGGGTGGAGGGTGGATGGGGCTGGAGTGAATTGGTGACAAGGGTTCCAGTGGTGCAGGGGGGCAGCTGGCACCTCCACTTGCCTGGCAGGCTGACAGGTAGGCGGCCCAGAGCACCAGGTAGATGAGGAGGTGGCGCAGCCGGCGCAGCAGCAGTGCGCCCAGGGCCAGCAGGGTGCCCAGCAGGCTCAACAACTCCAGGCCCTGCGCTGTGTCCAGCCCCAGTGTCGGTGCCTCCCACAGCAGTGTCGGGGTCTCCCACAGCTGCTGCCAGCGCCCCTTGCCCTGTGGCCGCAGCATCCTCCGTGCAGGTAAGATGCCCTCAGCACCATAAAGCCCTGTGGGAGGGCATGTCAAGGCCAGGCCCTGGACATTGACTTCAAAGACTGAACTCCCCCATCAGTCAGGGCCTGCAGACCACCCCCCAACCTAGGTTAAGACCTGCAGCCTCTACCCCCTCAGGACAGGACCTGCAGACCCTCCAGACCCTTCCACCCAGGTCAGAACCTGTTGACCCCAGGCCAGGCCCCGCAGGCCTACCCGACTCCCCAGGTCAGGCTCTCCCCTCAGCAGAGCCCAGTTCCCCTCTCCTCCAGGTCAGAGCTTTATCACCTCTCTGCCCCACCAGCTCTGGGGCCACTCCCCTCAGGGTTCTGGCCCCCGCCCCAGGGCAGAACCCGGAACCCTGGGAGAAACGGACTATTGCACACCCTCCTACCCTCCATAGCCCAGGCACGCAGGACACGAACCGCAGCCGCTACCCCATGCATCCAGGCCCAACCTCACTCCCGCGCCCAGAGAGTGAGTGTCGGGTGGGGAGATGAGAGGGCACAGGGCACGTGTTGGCGGGTGTCCCTCACCCGGGATCTGCGTGTAGAGGGAAGCGAAGGCGAACATAAAGACGGCGGCCACGCCCTGGAGGAAAAGCTGCCGCGGGAGCCGGGAACCCGCCATGTCCGCTACGCGGCCGGCTGGACGAGAGCCCGCGGGTCCGCCCGCCCGCTAGCCCGCCAGCCACCCAGCCAGCCAGCAGCAACAGCAAGCCCCGCCCCCGGAACGCCCCCGCCCCTGGTCTCGCCCCCGTTTCGACCCCGCCTCCAGCGCTCCCCGCGGCCCTTCCGGCGCCAGCTCTGGCCGCACTACGTCATAGATGTGCGCGCGGCGCCGCGTTACGTTTCTTCCTGGGCGGGAACAGCAAAATGGCGCCAGAACTAGTGGCGGGCTGAAGGCACTGGCTCCCCTCCAAGCCGGCCCTGCGGTCCCAGGGCCGCCCCGGCCCCGGCCCCTCCCGGACATGGAGGACGTGGAGGCGCGCTTCGCCCACCTCCTGCAGCCCATCCGCGACCTCACCAAGAACTGGGAGGTGGACGTGGCGGCCCAGCTGGGCGAATATCTGGAGGAGGTGAGGGCAGCCCCGGGGAGTGGCGCGGGCCGGGAGCGCCGGGCCGGGGGCTGCTGGGCGGCCCTGCTGCCTCCTCGTCTGTGTCCATCCAGCGCTTTGGCCTCACTTGTCCTCAGGCTCGTTTCTTTTTTCCGCACCTCCATCTCTGCCTCCCGAAATCGCCCCTTATTAAATTAGCCTGGGGCTGTCATTACAGGTCGTTACCTATAAGTGAGCCTTGAGGTTGATTTAGTAAGGGGTGACTACCGTTTTTTTTTGAGGTGATGGAATAGACTAGAATATGTATCCTTGTTTGGGTGTTTGAGAGATCTGGATCACGATTAAGAGGGATTTCTTATCTTGGATTTTCAAACCACTTTAAAGCTACTGCCGTGTTCCATCCCATCAGCATTTAATCTTTCTTCCATATTTGACAGTTCTGTCTAGACCTCGCTAAGGAGCTGTCCGCTCCGTTTCTGCGCTTCACTTTTCCTCAGCCCACTTGGACTGCCTCTATCTTGATCGATAATGATCTCCATCCTACCAAAACCAAGGGACACTAGAAGTTGCATCTTATTCAATTCAGCAGCATTTGTTGGGTTGGCCACTCCCTCCTTCTTGAAACAAGTTTTGATGTTCTGATTTTCTTCTAATTTCATTGCCTACTTTTTCTCTCCTATCCAATCTCTAAATGTTGAGCTCCTCCAGGTGAGGCCTGTGCCACCTCCTTACACATTTCCACTAAACTAATCCTGTTTATTTCCTTGATTTTAAAGGACAACTCCCAGATTTATATCTCCATCCCAGATTTCTTCTCTGAATCTACTTCGTGTATCCAGCTGCTCACTTGACATTCCACTTAGATGTCTCACAAACATCTCAGATTTAATATATTTAAAGTGGAGCTCTTTATTTTCCTGCTCAAATCTTAGTTTTCCTGATCTCAGTAAATGGCACCACCGTTCAGCCAGAGGTGAAAGCTAAGAGCCATTCTAGGGGAACCCCATACTCCACACCCAGTTCATCCATGAATTTCACTTGAATTCATCTGTTCTCCACTTTCTCTGGTCCAGGCCACCATCTGGCTCTGATTCATGTAAGCTCCTCCTGGGCTCCCTACTGCTGTTTTTGGCCCCATCCAATTCATGCTCAACACAGCAGCAAGTGTGACTCTTAAAAATTAAAATCAGGCTGCAGCACTGCCCTACCTAAAACCCTGTAATGGCTTTCCATTGTTCTCAGAATAAAATCCAAACTTTCTTCTCTGAATCTGGCCCTGCTTACAGATTTGGCCTTGTCTCGGGCTCTTCTCCACCTGTTCCCTCCATCCAGTCAACCTATAACACTTAAGCTCATTCTTGGCTGAGGGTCTTTATGTTTTCTGCTCCCACTGGGGAATATTCTTCGCCCAGTTCTTTTTATGACTAATTCTTTCTCGTTCTTTATGTCTCACTTTAAATGTCAGCTGACCACCCTGCCTAAAATCGTTCTCGTTGGGGCCGGCCTGGTAGCACAGCACTTAACTGCGCACATTCTGCTTCCACAGCCCGGGGTTCACCATTTCGGATCCCAGGTGCAGATCCCGGGTGCGGACATGGCACCGCTTGGCAAGCTATGCTGTGGTAGGCGTCCCACATATAAAGTAGAGGAAGATGGGCACGGATGTTAGCTCAGGGCCAGTCTTCATTAGCAAAAAGAGGAGGATTGGCAGCAGACGTTAGCTCAGGGCTAATCTTCCTCAAAAAAAAAAAAAATAATAAAATAAAATAAAATAAAATAGTTCTCATTGTCGTAGTACCTTATGTACTTTACAGTGTCTTTACAGCTATTCTTTACCTTGTTTACTTGTTCATGGTCTCAACCTAGAATGTAAATTCTACGATGGTAGGGACCATGTTTATGGTCTCTTCCCTTTGCTTAATAGAGTGCCCAGCACATAGTTGGTGCCAAATAAGTGTGTGTTAAATGAACACTTGATCTGATGGTTGACTTCTGCTTGGACACAATCTGCTGAGGAAATGCAGAGTACTGTGCTGGGTGGGACTACTATGGATTCAGGTTTTCACCTCAAGCGGGGTCCTTAGGGATGCCTGGTAAGTCGGCTTCCTACCTTGGTCAGCTCCCCTCCTGCTTCATATGTCTTTTCTGCCCCCTGAAGTCCTGATTTCCCTGTGTCTAGTTTTGTCTTTGTCTTTTCATTTTCCACACAGCTACCAGCATGTTCTTTTTTTAACACGTCATGTTACTATCCTCTCATCCATTTATTTATTCTTGTTGTTGAGTGTCTGTTGTGTGCCAAGAACCATGCTAAACCTGAGAAAAGGGGGCTGGCCCCGTGGCGGAGGAGTTAAGTTCGTGCGCTCCACTTTGGCGGCCCTGGTTCGCTGGTTCAGATCTTGGGCGCAGACATGGCACTGCTCGTCAGGCCACGCTGAGGCGGTGTCCCACAGGCCACAACTAGAGGGACCCACAGCTAAAATATACAACTATGTACTGGGGGGATTTGGGGAGAAAAAGCAAGGAAAAAAAAAGAAGATTGGCAACAGTTGTTAGCTCAGGCCAATCTTTAGGAAAAACAAAACAAAACAAACCTGAGAAAATAGTGGCAAGCAAACGCAATAGTCCCTGCTTTACTCTTGTGGGGAGATGGATAAGGCAGTAACCGCATGGAGTTGTAATAAATATCACACATTTGGTGCTTACTCATGCTAACTGCTGTTTTATGTGCTTTAGACATATAAACTCATTTAATCTTCACAAAAGCCCTACTAATACAAGTTTTAGTTCTACAGAGAGGTTAAGTGACATGCTCGGAGTCCTAGCTAGTAGGTGGCAGAGCAGAGCCCACCCTCACCACTGTGTGTACCTTTGTGTAATCACAAACTGATGAGAGGTTTGGAAGATAAGTTGAGGGTTCCGTGAAGAGTTTGAGTAGAGGACCTAACTTTGTTTGGGATGGAAGGAGTTGCATACTCACAGGCAATGTTCCAGGTGGAGAGAACACAGTGTTCCAATGTTCCGAGGTGGGAAAACACTTAGTTCAATGGAGGACCTGGAAGTAGGCCTGTGTACCGCTGTGCAGTGAGCAGGGGAGAGCGAGCAGCTGGAAAGGGAAGCTGGTCAGCATGGGAGGCTCTGTTTAGGATTTTGAGTTCCTTACTGAGAGGGACAGAAAGCCATTAGGGCTCTGAGTGGAGTGATGTAATGCAATGTATGTCTTAAGACAAGCATTGGCTGATGTGTGAAGAGTAGACTGGAGGGAAGTGAAGGGCGGAAAGAACCCAGTTTGCAGAGGTCCAGGCAAGAGGTGAGGCTGGCTGAGCGGGAGCGGCAGGCACCGAGGAGAGGAGCAGGCAGTCAAGTCAAGGTGGAGCATGGAATTGGCAGGGAACTGGGTGTGGATTCAATGGGGGAGGGTAAGGAAGGCAGGAAGTTGCTAAGACTGCTGGGTTTCTGGTGTGGGGGCTGATATCTAGAGTTCAGGGTGGACTGGTTCAATAGGAATTTCAGTTAAGACATCCAAATGGTGTTTGAAGAAGGCCTTTACTTTCCATCTGCTTGGAACACCCGCCCCCAACTGTGCCCAGTGTGAACTCTTCTGCAGTCTTCCAGGGACACGCCTCAGGCTCCTTGACACCGTTAGGGTGGTCGTGTCTCACTGTTTGAGTCTCTCCTCCCTCTGTGGACTGAGCGGCATTAGGGTAATTCCAGCCTTTAGCCAAGCACCTGATACTGGCATCCAACGGACATCTGATGGACAAACGAAGTGGTGACGTCAGAGCTAAGAGCTAAGCCAGAAAGATGGACAGATGCTCCCGAGGCAGACGAAGGGAGCAGCATCTTAGGAAGAACAACCATGCACACAAAGGCAGTTAGCAGACACAGGATTCAACTGTTCAGGAAAATGAGTATTATGCAAACTCGTCCAAAGCTGGGGTGTGCTGGGGAGCGAGGTGAGATGTCAGGCACTGTGGTGGCACAAAGACGAGGGAGAGTTTGGGAGGATGCCATTTCTACTAATTCCTGAAGGAGAGAGGGAATGTGTGAGGTCAGTAGGGGAGGGAAAGGAACCAGGAGCACGACAGCCTGAGATAGTGCGGAGCACTCCAGACATATGTGAAGGGCTTTGCCTGAAAGGAGGGAATATGAAGGAGAGGGAGGCTGAGCCACCCAGGCCCTGAGCTAGACAGGTGGCCCTTCTCTTCAATGACACTCTCAGCCTAGGCTGGCTCACCCACTGCCAGGACCTCACCCTCCATTCGCCTTCTAATGACACCCAAATGCATGCTCCAAGTGGGACCTCATGTCTAAGCCCAAACCCACACCTCCAACTGCCTTCTTCAAACACCATTTGGATGTCTTAACCGAAATTCCTATTGAACATATGGCATATGGTCACTGGATGTTGACATTTACGAGGTTATAGGAGCTCAGGCTCTCGGGGGTTGGGGGTTGCAGAGGAAGGAGGAGGACTCCCTTGGAAGTGTTTCCTGAGTTTTCTGCTCAAAGGATCAAGAGCCCTGCATTTTGTTTCTGTCTTCCCCACCCCTGAGGCTCCCCTTTCCTTCTTCAGAGTGAGGGATCTTCCTGCCGGAGTCTGAGTTGGCCCTGACTTGGATGGACGCAGTGTGGAGTGCCTCCAGCACCTCCAGAAAGGAGCTCCTGCTTCCAAAACTCTAGGTCTCAGAGGTTACAGGAAACAGGGGAAATCAGAAAGACTTGTCTTTCCCCTCTAAAAAAAAATGGATAGCCAGTGAGCCTCAAGCAGAGCCAGAGCTGTTAGTCTGAGGAGCTGCTCGTGGTGACCAGGCACCCTGGGTCAGAGGCACTGGGAGGAGGGGGCATGTTGGGTGGGCTGCCCTGGGAGTAGTGTGCACAGACTCAGCTTCCCACTGGCCTGGTGTTATGTCTTGCAGCTGGACCAGATCTGCATTTCTTTTGACGAAGGCAAAACTACAATGAACTTCATTGAGGCAGCGCTGTTGATCCAGGGCTCCGCCTGTGTCTACAGTAAGAAGGTGGGCCCCGCTGGGCTGCTGGTCTTGCGTTTTAGTGTCGAGCAGGACTGAGGTCCGCTGTCCTGCTGGGGCAGGCACAGGCTCACCTGCCTCTGACCTGCCTCCCATCTCCTCCCATCTCCTCCCCTGAGTCCTCATCACCTCTATCACTGAAGAACAAGCTTGGATTTAAAATTGTCGACTTGCTGCTAAACACTCGACAATGTATAGGGGCGCCCCATGCAGCAAAGAATTGTCCTGTCCAGAGTGTCAGTAGTCCCACAGTCGAGAAACCTGTGGTAGAGTAAGAGGAAAAGCAGAATGAACACCTGAGGAAAACCAATATTTAGGAAGTGCTCACAAGGAAAAGTCAGAGGGAGATAAGTGGAGAAGACATCCTGTCATGGACATCAGAGCAGTAGAGAATTTCAGGAGGGAGAAAAGAGACCAGAAATATTGAATTCAGTGAATTGGACCCATACAATAAGGATTTTCAGGTTTCCACTGGGTCTGCGATTAGAAGGTCACCCGGGATTCTGGTGATAAGGGGGCCAGACTCCAGTAGGCAGGAGAGTGACGGGAGATGGTAAGGCGCACAGAGGAAACCTGGGCTCCTGTTGAGAAACTTCACTGAGAAAGGCGGGAGAGAGATCGGCCTCAACCTAGGCTGATTAAGTCGGAACCCCTGGGGGCCCAGGTATTGGGATTTCTTAAAATATCCTCAGTGACAGCCAGGACTAAAAACCCTGGAGGTGAAGCAGGGGCAGAGAGATGAAACAAAATCCCAGAAGAAATAGGTGGGGTAGGTCTGGAGCATGGGCTGGCGAGCTTTCCTTGAAAAAAAAAAGACCTCATCTCAGGAGAAGAGGGAGAAATAAATATTGATATAGTGAAGTTGGGCACAGGGATTTGGGCAGTTCATGCCTAAGGCCCCAATTTTCATAATGGAGAATATAAGTCAGCTACTGAGAATCAGCTACTGGATGGGAAATTTGGAGAATGAAATTTGGCGAAAGTTCAAAGTATTTGCTGAGGGGAATGCAAAAGACTAGTCGAAAGCCTCGATAGTCTAATGGAGATTAAATGTACCTTACTATTTGCAAGGGCACCAGCAGGTACATTGATGTGATTTCCCTCCACTGGTGCTTAGCTATCCTCTAGTGGAGGAGCAAGGAAAAGTGGGCCACAGCACTGATCCCAGATTGGCGGTTTAGTGAGTGGGAGAGAAATCAAAGGTGCATAGGAGGTGAGAGTTTTGAAGAACTGTATTGAGGAGCTCGATAATGGGGTCCAAACCAGAAAGAGAAGGGAAAGTAGCTGGCACAGGGATTGACCTCTGGGCACCATAAGTTATTAAGACAGTCTACGATTTCATTGGTTTTTGTCCTAGATAATCCCATTAAATTGGATTCCTATGTCCTGCATTTGTCCTAAGAAGGAATGTCTGCAACTAACTTTGAAAGCACAAAACATAAGGTGAACTAATAGACGAATAGATGGATGGATATGTGATAAAGCAAGCGCACCAAGGTGTTAATAGGGAGGTCTGGAGGGTGTGTGAGAGTGTAGGCTCTAGGTCACTACTGTCCAGTGGGACTTTCTGAGGTGATGGAAAAGATATGGTAACTACTACCTACATGTGGCTTCTGTGCCCTTGAAATGTGGCCAGTGTGACTGAGGAGTTTTGAATTATATTAACTTTTAATTTAAACTTAAGTTGATAGAGCCACACGTGGCTGCCATATTCGATAGGGCAGCACCAGGTTCCTGTATCCCTGGGTGCCCGTCCTAGACCCACCACTGCTCCACGTTACTTTATTTCTCTGTCAGTTTATTCTCATAAAATGAGAACAGCAATGGTTCCTAATTCAGATGAATTAAGTGAGGTGAAGCAGGAAGCACAGTCCTGTATATGTGGCCAACACTTAAAAAAGTTAATGTTTATTATTTCTACTAAATGGGATCCAAGTGATCAGGGGCCACCGTTTTGCTCCTTGTATGCAGTGTCCGGTGCAGAGCCCCATATGGGAAACAAACACAATAAACATTTGTTGCGTGCAAAAAAAGGCAGGGCCAAAGAGAGAGGGTTCCCTGTGCTCTTGGGCGCCATCGCCCCAAGGGAATAGCCTGAGCAGCTGTGTACACCCCGCTGGTGGGTGTTTGGTCAGCATCTTGAAAATCCTGACCCTCACTCTAAGAATGGGACCTTTTCTCTGGAGGAGATTGCGAGCCCCAGCAGTTGTGGCTGGAGCTGTGATAGAGCAGCAGAGACTCACAGGGGCTCCCGGAGATGGGGTGGCAGTGGGTTGAGCCTGTAGAAAGGCAAAGAGCTGGTGAGGGGTGCTGGGTGGGAGCAGCACGGACACAGGCCACACGCAGGCTCATGTGGGAGCAGCAAAGGCAGTGCAGGGCTGCCTGAGCGCAGGCGGGATGCCGCTGTGTGAAGGGGCCCACCTGCTGCCGTTTGGAGTGGGGTGCCGAGGGGGAGGTTAGAGTGATTCTGGTGAGACATACTAGCGTCACTGGAGAAGTATTTTTGGCAGCCAGGTTGGCAGGACTTGTGCTGGAGATTGTGGATGCTGGTTTGGAAGGCTCTGTGGAGGGCCCTGGAGCATGGCGGTGGACCCCTCCTGTCTGTCTCCTCACCGTCTGTGTCTGGTTGCCAGGTGGAATACCTCTACTCGCTGGTCTACCAGGCTCTCGATTTCATCTCTGGCAAGAAGTGAGTACTGGAGGCACAACCAAGAGGTGGAGGCCTGTGTGTCTGCCCTTCATGCGGCTCGGGAGGCCCCTGCAACCTCCCGGGAGGCCCACACATCGATTCTCTCTTAGGCGGGCCAAGCAGCTCTCCTCAGTGCGGGAAGATGGGGCCAGTGGGGACGCCAGCTCCAGGGCCCCCCAGGAGGTGGAGGATGAGGTGAGGTTTCTTGGGGACGTGACTGCTACCCACTATGCACTTGCCGAGCGTCACAGCTGAGCCCTCACTGTCTTCCCACAGTTCCTGTCACTGGATGACCTCCCTGACTCCCGTGCTAATGTGGATCTGAGGAATGACCAGGCCTCCAGTGTGAGTGCCCCTCCTCCTGCAGTGGGGGCCCCATTTAGCTGATGGGGGTGTTGGAAGGTGTCATCTCATATGGGTTCCCCACCCGGAACCCAGAGGACCCATGGCTCACCCCTCTCGGCCTCTGTGCAGGAGGTCCTCATTGTCCCCCTCCTGCCCATGGCCCTGGTAGCCCCTGATGAGGTGGAGAAGAATGAGAGCCCCTTGTACAGGTACAGGTCTGAGGCTGGTGGGGGTGGGGGAGGCCTGCCTGGGAAACGTCTCTACAGAGAATGTTTTTGCCAGCACAGCTGTCATGGGGAGGTCCTGGCCAGCCGGAAGGATTTCAGGATGAATACATGCACCCCCCACCCCAGAGGAGCCTTCATGTTGGAGCCTGTGGGCATGTCCCCCATGGAGACTCTGCTGCTGAGGAACCAGAAGGGTGAGGGCTTGGAGGTGGGGGGCTTGGTGGGAAGGAAGGGTCTACCAGGCTGGGCTTCTTGTCCGGTCCCCTGTGCTGCCAGCTCTGGCCCCATGAGCTCCTCCCTCCTCAGGCACCAGCTGAGGACGGGTCTGCTGGAGTTTGTCCCCTTGCCCTGTCTATCTGCAGCTGGCTCAGTCCCAGGGTGCCCGAGTCCTGTGCCAGGGCTCTGTTCTCCCTCCCCAGCCTTGGTTCTGCTAGACCCTTGGGAGGGGCCCTCCAGGGGTGCTGGGCTGACTCTTTCCAATTCTTCATCTATCCCAGAGGCCGAGAGGGCTGAGGAGCAGCCAATGGAAGTCTCTGTGTGCAGCAGTCCCGTCCCTGCGCCCAGCATCTCCCAGGAGCCAGGTGCCTGTGTGTGTGTGGGAGGGCTCGGGGGATGACTGGGCTCTGCATGGAGCTGTGCTTGGCCACCCCAGCCTGCCTGCCCCCCTGTGGTCTGTGGTGGGGTGAAGCCTTGGAGCTGGCTCCTCTGCACCCAGGCCTTGCCCCCCAACCTCAGCCCAATGTGCTGTTGGTTCAGTGACCACCCTCTGACCATTTCCTGGCCTCTGAGGTTTGGACCTACCCTGTCTTCTATGGGCAGTGTGGTGGGGAGAGTGTAAAACACCCTGCTATGTTTTCTGGGTCTCACACATGAAGCTGGGAGAGGGAATGGCCTCTCGGGTGTTGGCCAAGGGCAGCCTGGCTCTTTGCCCTGGAGGCGCGGGCCCCCCATCTGCTGTCTTGTCTTTGGGCTCCTCTGGGCTGACCAGTCTCTTCTTCCCTGCCCAGGCACCTCTCCAGGAGGACCAATGCTCAGAGGTGGGGGTGAGGATGAGGATGCAGAGGGGGCAGCAGAACTCCCTGAGGCCATGGTCCCCGAGGTCCCTCTGGAGCCCCAGGAGCCCAGGATCCTGCAGCAGGTGGGACCTACATTGAGGCCTGCAAAGCTTGAGCTATCAGCTGGGCGAGCCCTGGCTCTGGGGCAGCCACACTTGACACAGCAAAGGCAGGCCCGCTGGTCTTAGCCCCTCCTCTCTGGTCCTTACACACCAGGGCAGTGGGCGTGTCCTCCAGCCAGCCCTGGCCCTGGCCCTGCACCAAGCCCTTTGGGCAGCATCCTCCACATCCCTTCCCTCTCCGAGCAGAGCAGCCACGCCTTCTCTGAGGGGTGGGCTGGTGTTCAAGGGTCTGAGGCTCTTGTGCTCCCGGCTGCTCCCCAGGATGGCAGCAGTGGACAAAGCCGGCTTCTGAGGTCAGGCGGTGGGGGCAGGCCTGGAGGCCTTTGCTGCCTCTGACCTGCAGATTGGCTCTGTGCTCCAGCCTAGAGCTAAGAAGTCTTGTTATCTATTTAAAAAAACCTGATGCCTACAGGAAAAAATAGCAGCATTTGTTAATTTTGGTTGGTATACACATGGATGTTTATCATATTATTGTTCTTTTTTTGTATCTTTTAAAGAAAAAAAGAGTAACCCCATGACCACTAGTTTACTAATTTGTATGTTCTCCTAAAACTTTTCCTAGAATTTTTGTTTTACTTTTTAGTCCTTGAACTATTTGAACTTCCAGTCCCCAGAGAGGGTCCCTACAGGGTTCATGGCAGTGACCCCAGAGCGGAGCTGGTGGGGTTCCCTGGGCCCTGACTGAAGGAGGAGAGGGGAATCTGGGGCCATTTCTTTGCAGAGTGCCGCCCAGCCTGGAAGGTGCCTGTTGCGGGAGCGGCGGGAGGCCCTGGAGCCTGCATCCCGGCTGAAGGTAATGCAGCCCACAACCCACCCCTTCACTCCTGCCAGCTTTCAGAGCCTCAGAGGCCCTAGGTCCTAGTGCGAGGCCCTTCGCTGGCTCTTGAGAAATCTTCCTTCCCCAGAAATTGAATCCCCTCATCCACAGCTCTGGGGTACCTCTCCCTTGTGTCATCTTCAGACCCTGGCTGGAGTGTGGCCAACCCCTCCCTGCTGTCACTGTGCTCAGCGTCTGGGCTTTGAGGGGAGGGTGCACGTCCCCCACCCTCTCTCAGGGTCTGCTTGTGCTCTGTGCTCAGGAGACCCCAGACCCCTGGCAGAGCCTGGACCCCTTTGACTCCCTGGACACAAAGCCTTTCAAGAAAGGTAATTTGGTGGAGGAGGTACAGCTACTTAGGTGTCTGGCTGGGTTCGCTGGGGCACGAGTGGTGGGTGGGGGTGGGGCTGTGCTCCCTCATACGATCGCTCCTGGGAGACATGGGCTGCACCTGTGCTCCGACAGTCCGTTTGCCCCCAGGTAGGCCCTACTCTGTGCCCC
Organism: Equus przewalskii; assembly: GCF_037783145.1. NCBI lineage: Eukaryota > Metazoa > Chordata > Mammalia > Perissodactyla > Equidae > Equus > Equus przewalskii. The sequence goes on from NC_091859.1 coordinate 46,622,385, forward strand.
ACTGTGTGGAGGAGGCTCCAGGACAGAAGCGTAAGAGGAAGGGTGCTGCCAAGCCGCAGGACTTCCACCAGTGGTACCTGGCTACTTGTGAGTGGTGGGCTGGGGCTGCGCCAGGGCTGAGGGTCCAGATGTGGCCTACAGGGACTTGGCTTGGCTCCTGCTGACCACATTCTCTTGCAGATGCTGACCACACTGACGGCAGGAGGCCCCGGCGAAAGGGCCCATCCTTTGCAGGTGAGGCCAAGGCCCTGTGTGGGCTCTGCTGAGGCGTGACAGTGCCACACTCTACTGCCCACCTCCCCTCAGCCTGGGGATGCCCCAGGCCCTCTGTGGCTTGGGATGGGCTTGGGCAGCATGTGGGGGTCCCTCTCACAAGGCCTTTTTGTGCAGATATGGAGGTCTTATACTGGCAGCATGTGAGGGAGCAATTGGAGACCCTCCGGAAGCTGCAGAGGAGGGAGGTGAGTACCAGCCATTGTCTGGACCCCACGTGGCCCCTAGCGGGAGACAGCCCTGTCCCTCACAGATTCTCTCTGCACAGATGGCTGAGCGGTGGCTGCCGAGGGCTGAGGAAGGACTGTGGCCTGAGGAGGAGGACCGCCTCGAGGATTCCCTGGAGGACCTGGAGGCAGCAGGTGGGGCCTACTGGGGCAGGCCAGGGTGAGGGCTTAGCACCTGCTGCCAGCTGACCTGCCTCCTGCTGGGGTCTCTCCATCTCCCAGTAGATGAGTTTCTAGAGCCCGAGGAGTATGCAGAGCCTGAAAGAGAAGAGCCCAGGGAAGCTGCAGACCTGGGTAGGTCTGGGATGGGCTGCTCGCCAGGGGGCCATGAGGACCCGGAGGGAGGAGAGGGTTTGGCCCACAGCCACAGCAGCTCACAGCTGCCCCCTTCCAGAAGCAGAGGCCATGCCGGCGACCCTGACCTATGAGGAGCTGGTCCGAAAGAATGTGGTAGGCCTGGGTCAGAGCGGGCGGGGAGCTGGGGTAGGGGTGGGGGGCTGGCACAGAAAGCGGTAGCCCTGGTCCTTCCCTAGGAACTCTTCATCACCACTTCTCAGAAGTTCGTCCAGGAGTCAGAGCTGACCCAGCGCATCAGGGACTGGGAGGATACCATCCAGCCCCTGCTCCAGGAACAGGTGAGGTGGGGTGGGCCGGGCTTCTGGTTGAGAATGGGAGCCTCCCCATAGGCCTGCCCCAGGACCTTGCTCCTCCTCCTCGCAGGAGCAGCATGTGCCCTTTGACATCCACACCTATGGGGACCAGGTGGTCTCAAGGTTTAGCCAGCTCAATCAGTGGTGTCCCTTTGCGGAGCTGGTGGCTGGCCAGCCTGCCTTCGAGGTGTGTCGCTCCATGCTGGCCTCCCTGCAACTGGTAAGTGGCCCAGGGAGCCTGGGAGGGAAGCAGTCCCTGGACTCTGCTGATGCCTTGTTCCTACAGGCCAATGATTACACGGTGGAAATCACCCAGCAGCCAGGGCTGGAGGAGGCCGTGGACACCATGTCCCTGAGACTACTCACACACCAGCGGGCCCACACGCGCTTCCAGACCTATGCTGCCCCCTCCATGGCCCAGCCCTGAATCGGGAGCACTGAGCCTGGGGGGTGGGCCCTGGAGCCCTGTCCCGTAGGCTTCTGGGCATGTCTGCTCACCTTTGCTTCTTGGCTGGCCCAGCCTAATAAAGTGGTGTTACCATTCCACTTGCCCCTTAAAAAACTCCTGCTCTGTGCAGAGAAATGGGCTGCCCGTCCCCTGCACCCCTGGCAAGTGACTAGGTCCTGAGCTCCTACTTGCCCTGCCTCCAGGAGCTGCTGGTACAAATCATGCACACACATCTCTGTCGCACCCCCTTTAATGATTTAGCTCAGGGCAGGACACTGCGGAAGGTAGCCATGTGGTGCCGCACGCTGTCTGCAATCTGCTCAGCTGACCTGGCCCGGCCATAGTAGTCTGTGAAGAGGCCATCAGGGTTAAGCAGGTAGATAGCAATGGAGTGATCCACAATGTAATCCTGGTCCTCGTCTTTGGGGCCAGCACTGTAGTATACACGGTAGTTGTGGCTAGCCTGAGCAATCTGCTCGGCAGAGCCAGTCAGGCCCAGCAGCCTCGGGTGGAAGTCCTGCACATAGCGGGCCATGGCCTCGACGCTGTCCCGCTCAGGGTCCACAGTAATGAAGATGGGCTGCACCAGGGGCAGGCCAGGCTCAGCTTCCAGCTGCTGTACCACCTGCACCAACTTCTCCAGCTCATCTGGGCAGATGTCAGGGCAGTGAGTAAAGCCAAAGTACATCAGTACCCACTGGCCCCGGAAGTCAGCTTTGCAGCGAGCCTGGCCCCGGTGGTCCAGCAGACTGAAGTCGCCCTGGCCCACGGCTGCCTGACGCAGGGCTTCTGTCCGCCGTTGCTGCCGCCACTGCTCCTTCTTAGCCCTTGCAGCCAGCCAGGCCCCACCCAGCCCAGCCCCAAACAAGGCTGTGATCAGCAACCTAGTTCGAAGCCCAGGGCCCTGGGGCTGGCCCTGTTTGCCTGTCTCTGCAGGACCCTGCCTTGACAAGAGCTGGCACCTCATGCGTAGGGAATCACCTCCCAGGGTCCTAGGGCAGACCAGGCGCTTCAGCTGAGGGAGCCTGAGCCAAGCCCTGGGTGCCAGGGCCAGCAGCAGCATGGATCTGATATTTCCTGGAAAAGAACAAAGGTGTCAGGAGCCAGAAGGTGTCGCAGCCTCCTGAGTCGGCCCCCTCCCTCTGGAGAGGCGTCCGTGGTGGGACCAACCCCACACTCGGCTAGCAGCCGTGCAGAACTGCTGCCTCTCTGACACCTCAACCTCCAGCTTAGGCGTCACTGAACGTCTACGCCTGTCCTTCCTGTCCTTTAGTCTGTGAGCCTCAGTTATCCCACGCTGGCCCCTGCTCTGTCCTGCACCTGCAGCTCTGTCCGGCCCGGCCACTCGCCCGGGCCTCGGCATGAGCGCTGACCGAAGCGTTCCAAGTGCACGCTTTGCCTGGTCCTGAGCACGTGTGTCTGTCTGCAATAAACCCCCAATTCTTGAAAGGAGGCGAGCAAGCCTCTCGCTTCAGCCACCGCAGCCTCTCCTCCCTGTGACGCCTCGCCGCAGCCTTCCGGCCCCTCCACCGTGCCCAGCAGGGACCCCGCGACGTCCAGGGCGCCCGTGGGCCGCGATTACCTGCCGACGCCGCTTCTCCCCGCCCCGAACCTTCTTTCCCGGGCGCTCACCAGCAGAGAAACAAGACGTCCACCTGCCACAGACCCCACCCCACTTCCGCCCACGGTTCCGTCCACCCCGCCGTTGCTCCGGTGACCTCCGTGCCCTCCTCACAGAGACCTCCGGAGGCTTGCTAGGCGGCGGTCTTAGGACCCCTCACCTGGTCAGCTGCTGCTGAGGACCCTCCCGAGGACTCCTGCGGGCCGGACGGCCCCTGGGTTCCCAGGCGCTCCGGGCTGGCTGACCGTGCGCACGGCCCTTAGCCTCTCTACCAGCCTCTCCTTTACTCAACGGGCTCCAAGCGGTGCACGAGACGTGCCCGGCAAGCAAGGCAGCCTGTGGGCGCTTCCTGGCCCCTCCTCCCGAAGCACCCCCTCCAGGGCGCCCTCCCGGAACGCGCCGCCGTCTGCCCGGCTGTAAAGTCAGAAAGCTGGACACTGGCGTGGGCCACGCGCCGAGCACAGCCCAGGCGCCCTCCGCGCCCTCCACCCGGGGTGTCCCTAGGCTCCCCGCCAGGCGCTGGCGCCGCGAGTCAGAGTACACTGCCCACTCCCCGCGCCAGGGCCCCTCCGCCGCGCGCTCCGCACCAGCGCGCATGCGTCAACGGCGCCGCGCACGCGTGGAGCTGGCGCGCGCTCAGCTGTGCGCGTGCGCAAAAGGTGAGGGACCCGCCCGCTAACACGCGGCCTGGCGGGGCGGGGCTTCCTCGCTCGGCCTCGCCCCTCCCCCGCTGGCCACACCTCCCTTGGAGCCTCCTTCGAGGGCCAGCCCTTCCTACCGCGGCTGGACCCGGCGCCAGGTGTCCAAGGTGGACCTTAGAAATATAACAGCCAGTTATTCTACCGGTAAAATGAGTTTATTCAGAAATAGCCAAAGAATTGCAATTCCGGTTGTGCAAGCTATGGCGGACCATAGGCAAATCTAGCAAACAAGACAGGAGAATGTTATTTTGTAGAAAAGGAGGAAGTTAGGAGGGTTTTGAATCAAAGTCTCTTGGAGGAAAGGAGAGTTCAGGCTGGGGCGGTGATTTGCTTGGAATGCAGCGCACATTTCTTCCTGTACTGAGGATTCTCTTTTGGGGCCTGTCCCGGACTCTCTTCCTGTGACTGCCCGCCGGCGCTATGTGGCACTCTCCCTCCTGTCCTCTGGACCCCATTTTAAAGGTTTCCCTTTATTAATCTCCCCACAGGCATGGATAGGACTTGGCACTCTCGGCTTCATTGCTGCGTGTGGGTGGACATGGTCCTGGGCGGCGGCAGAACGAGCTCTGCGAAGGGCGAGGGGGCGGCGAAGGGCGCGCGGTCCGAGAGCACCAGCGCCTCCTGCAGAGCGCGGCGCTGCGCGGCGCTGAGCGCGGGCGCGTCCAGGTGCACGCGAAGCCATGGCATCCCTGCAGGGCGGCCCAAAGGGGTCAGAAGGCGCGGCGGCCAGCGGGCGAGGCGGCCAGCAAGCGGGGAGGCCGGACGGGCGGCCAGCGGGCGAGGCGACCAGCAAGCAGGGCGGCCAGACGGGCGGCCAACGGGCGAGGCGACCGGCGGGGGCGAGGAGGGGCCAGGATCGGCGCTCACCGCGGCGCAGTCTCTGACCCACGCTGACTAGCACCTCGGCGCCCACCCCCGGCCGGAGTGGCTCCCCGGCGCGGCTGCGCCCGGCCCCGAGTTCGTGCAGCACGCGCGCCAGCGGTAGCGCCTGGACCAGCTCCACCGTGCCTGCGGGGAGAGGGTGCTGGCGGGCGGGGGACGCCGCGGCCGGGGAGGGATGGAGGGAGGGCGCGGGGCCGAGCCTCGGGAAGGGGAGGGGCCAGGAGCTCCGGGGGAAAGGGAGTGGCCAGGGCCCGGGGTTTCGGGAAGGAAAGGGAACTGGGACTCAAGAAAAGGGGCGGGGCCTGGGTTGGGGGTCAAGGAACCGGGGTCTCCGGGCGCTCACCGTCTCCGGGCGCGTGCAGCTCCTCCTGCTCCCGGGCGCGGGGCAACAGCTGCCGGCGCTGCGCGGGAGTCCCAGAGCATAGGGCTCGGGCCAGGCCCGGGTCCACGCCCTGCCCCGCGAGCATCCGCTCGAACCGGTCCCGGGCTGAGCCGTCGTCCAGGGTCTGGGCCACCCGGGCGGCGCCTTCGTCCTGGGTCTCCGCCTGTCTGCTGAGCCAGAGCAGGACCCCTCCTGCCGGCGGGGAGGGGGCTTAGGTGAAGCGGGGGCGGGGCCTCCCGGAGGGGCCGGCTCTGAAGCGTAGGCCCCCACACCTCTACCAGTCCCCTCACCGAGCCTAGTGACCAGGTCTCGCAGGTCCGGCGGCCCGGCACCATCCATGCAAAGCAGCGCCTCCTCCACCTCCAGGCTGTGGCCCACGCTGCGGCCCAGGGGGTTGTTCATGGCCGTCAGAGCCGCCGCGACCCGAAGCCCCAGGCCGGCTCCCACGCCAACCTGGGGAGACAAGGTTTCATCTGGACCCTGCCCGGCATCCCAACGGGCCTCTTGCTGCCCAAGTGTCCTCAAACTCCAGCTCCTGCTGCACCCTTGGCTGCCAGTTCCCCAGGAGTGAGGGGGTCTCCTAGGGCAGGGGCAGGGGCGACTTGAAGCAGGCAGATGACTGACCTCAGCTGTGCGGCTCAGGATGATCTTGTACCTGGCCTGGGGCAGAGGGCTGTGGAGGGTTTCCCCAGACCCGAGGCCTGGTCAGCCTTGCTTGGATAAGTCACTGGAAGGGGGGAGGGACTGCCAGCAGGGAAGGTGGGTCCTGGCTGAGGCCAGGATGAGGCAGGACCATTGAGTCCACTGAGAAGCATGTGGGAATCAGGCTGCCAGAGTTGTGAAGGGGAGGTTGAGGCCACATGAGGAGACCCACCCCAACAGAGAGGCCACAGCCACCCAGGGACCCCCACAAGGGCCCATACAGGCTCCAGTGGGCATAGCTCACCAGCACTTCTGCCAGTTCCCGGGCCTGTGCCTGGCTAGGGAAGACTGCAGCCCCTCCGAACTTCACATCCACCACCAGAGCAGACAGGCTCTCCACCACCTTCTTACTGAGGATGGAGGCTGTGGAGGGTGGCAGAGGGGCTGGAGGTGATGGAGAGCCTGGTGCTTCCTGGGAGATGCAGGGGATGCCGACTCTGGGCTCAGTCAGTCATGAGGGGTCAGGAGCCCTGAACATTGGGGTCAAGTCCCCTATGATGGTGGTGACTGGGCTTGGTGGGTTGTGCATCAGTCAAGTCACCCTCTTGAATTGGTGATCAGGCATACTGTGATGAGGGGATGCTGACCCTGGGGTGGGGTCAGAGCACCTGTGATTGGGGGAGGTCCCATGGTCCCCTGATGAGAGGACCCTGACTCTGTGGTCAGGGGTCTTTAACATGCAGGTGGTGGACCCTGGAGTCTGGGGTCAAGTCACCTGTGATAAGTGGCAGGCTGTCAACAGTGGCTGTCACATCTCTGGCTTCATAAAGGATTCCATCAGCAGGAACCAGCTTCTTGCTCTGACCCACGATACAGCAGCCCACTTGCTCCAGGAGCCCTTGCATCTGGCAAAACCCCTCTGCATCAGGACTCCTAGTTACTCTCATAGACCTCTGATCAATGACCTCATCACTGACCCTGATCAGTGACGCATTATCAACCTTGACAAATGTCCAAAACCAGGACCAGTTACTTATGGAGGATTCTGATAAGTCCTCATTAATGACTAGTTTGACCCATTAGGGATATTGACCAATGCCCTATAGCCCATTAATGATTGATCAGAGGCCCAGCAGTGATTTTGACCAAGTCCCTATTAATGACTGCAGAGTTCCATTGATGACCTTGACCAAAGTCCAATGACCACCGATGACCCATGAATAACTTCATCAATATCCTCGTTAGTGACTCTGATTAATGACCCATCAGTGATCCTTCAGAAATTCTGGCCAATGTTTCCATCAATAACCCAGATCAATGACCAATCAGTGATCCACTTGTACCTGCTCTGGGCTCTGGATGACAGTGAATCCAGGAATAGACTCCAGTTTATCCAGTGTGCCCCCAGTGTGCCCCAGACCGCGTCCGCTGATCATTGGTACCTGCTGGGCAGGGATGCTGAGTACACCCGCGTAGTCATCGCCCTCCTCCACATTTCCCTCCCACATTCCCTGGTTAGGCCTTCAGCTGGAGTTAAGTATTTACTAAGCAGTTGTAGTGAGTGTCCAGCTGGTGGAGAGGGAACAGAAATTGTCCTGGTTTGGATGGGGGTGTCAGTCAGGGAGGAGGCTGGTACCTATCCCTGGGGACACAAGTCTGGGGTACTGAGAAAGAGGAGTATCCAGCTCTTCCCATAGGAGTCCTGTATGGGGTACTGAAGTGGAAGGGGAAGCTGGAAAATTGGATCTGTTATGGGGGACTGATGGGGAGGAGGACCAAACTTCTGCCTGGGGGTGGGGGGTGAGAAAACTGGGTCCTGCCTTTGGGGGCTCTCTTTGGGCCAGGTTTGAGGCTAGAAGCTATCTGTGGACTGCTAGCCTCTTTGAGGTCAAAGATTTTGGTCTGAAGAGGAGGCATCTTCTAACCTTGCAGCCACAGGCAGCCAGGGCAGGTGCCAGGACCAGGCTGACTTTGTCACCCACTCCTCCTGTGGAGTGTTTGTCTACGAGCTGCGAGCGCCAGGCCTCCGGCCACTCCAACTGCTGTCCGGACGTGGCCAGGGCCCGGGTCAGCGCCACGGTCTCCTCCAGATCCATGCCTCGCAGTCGGATGGCCATGAGCATGGCCCCTAGGTGTGGGGTACGGTGGTGTGGGCAGCATGAGGGAACGTTCCCCACGCGATGGGTTATCCTGAGGTCAGTGACAGTGGTGGGGCGCTATGGCGTCCCTGGGGCAGGCAGTCTCCGGGACTGACCTCTGGGTCGGGTCAGGGGCGCCCGGCCTTCCCTACGCACCGATTTGCGCGCCGTGCGCGCTCCCGTCCACCACGGCGCGCACGAAGCCCCTGATGTCCACATCACTCAGGCGGCCTCCGTCTCGCTTCAGGCGGATCAGCTCTGGGAGCTGCTTGGGCTCCGGCGGGAGGTCAGGAGGGCCCCGACTCCCGCCCTCCGAGAGGTCACCAGGCGCGACCGGGGCGGGTGGGGCCGAGGGTGCTGAGGTCGCTGGGGCGGCCATCGCTCCGTGCCTGCGGGGTGCAAGACACACTTGGCACCTGCCGCCGCCCTGCGTCCGTGTCTGGGGCAGGCGCACCTGTCCCAACCCCCTGCCCGTCTCTCTTGGGCCCGCCCCTCTTCCCGGGTCTGTGTTGCCGTGCGCGAGTCTCTGCGTCTGGCGCCAACTTCTAGACCTCACCACTTGACTCCAGCCCTACCTGACCTGTGCAGCGGCCCTGGCCCGTCCCCCTTAGGATTCTGGCCTCCTTCCGCCCTGCCGTGTCCGCGGCCACAGACCGAGGGGACACCGCCCTGGACGCGCCGGCGGGTGGGCAGGGCCGCGATTCCAACGGCCGCCAAAGGACGGCGGGCGGGTGGGGCCGCTCAGACAGGCAGGGTCCTGGGCCAATAGCCGCCTCAAGGAGGCGGGACAACCCTGCTCGATTCTGTCCCAGCCATTCACGAAGACCCACGAGAGCGCGACTTCCGGGACGTGGCGGGCCCGCCCCCCGCCCCACCCTTCCAGGGTCTGCCGGCTGGAGTGTCGCCGCGCCCGGGACCCCCGCCCCGCGCCCCCGGCATCTCGGCCCCGCCCCGCGCCCCGAGTCTCCCGCCCCGAGGCCCCCGCCCCGCCCCGAGTCTCTCCGCTCCACGTTCCCGCCCGTGCTCCCGAGTCAAGCACAAAGAGGCGGACACACTGCTAGCTCGGGAAGCTTGAAGCAAACATTTATGGGGCCGCGGCCGCCCGGTCGGTCAGTCATCCACGTCCGTAACGATCGGGGCCAGGTAGTCCGAGTGCCGGATCCCGAAGCTCCAGCCGCGAGGCTTCCGGGGCTGCGGACCCAGGAGGCGTCGCTGCCCTCGCGGAGCCAGCCTTCGGGCTCCGCGCCGGGACTCCCGTTACCCCCAGGACCCTGGTCCCAAACCTCGGACCTCAGACCCTCATCCCGGCCTCTGACCCTTGACCACCTGGTCTACGTTGTAGGCGGCGGGCCCGGGATTCAGGGTGTTGTCTTGGGGGAGCGAAGTCCGTGCCAACATCGTGAACTGGGGTGCCCGTGACTTGTAGATCCCAGGGTTCACCACGTGGTAGGCGCAGGGACCCGGGGTCTGCGGGAGGCGCAGAAGGAGCGCTGGGCCCGGGCTCCATTCACCGCTGACCACTGATTCCCACCCCTTGTTTCTTGACCCTCTGCTGTCCGCGCAGCTGGCCCCTGCTACTCTGTGCACGGCAGCCCCTCCCCCACCTTGCTGAGGTCCTCGGAGAAGCAGCCCACTGCGCTGCGGCCGTAGATGGAGTAAGTCGGAGCCGAGACTTTACCGATGACGCGCGGGCCCAAGAGCGAGGGCACTGTGTAGGTCCCGGGGCCTGGAGAGGGAGCCACCGAGAGATGGGGTCTGGGGGTGGTTATTTGCGGACAGGCCCAGGGTCTCCCCGTCGCTGCGAGTACTGGGTGGTCCCAGTGCCTGGAGAGCGATTGAGCGATTCCCGGTCAGGGAATAGGAAGGGTCATGGTGCTGGAATGGGCCTTTCTGGTCTCACCTGGGGTCTGCTGCTCCGCTTGGATGCCCCAGTTTCGAGGAGCGATGGTGTGCCGAGGCGCGCTGGGGTATGTCACGTTCCCCGCTCGCTCTGGGAAGTACCTGCCTGCGGGGCGGACCGAGGGTGTGGGCCACAACCGGGTTGGGGGCCTTGTGGGGACCCGGGCTGGCGTCCTGGGAATAGGAGGAATCCGAGCCACAATTTGTCAAAGCTCGGTGGGGCTTGGAGTTGTTTTGAGATCTGGATATGGGGGTACCGAATTTAGTGTTAGGGTACCCGAGGGGGGCTCGGGGCTCAGGTGGGGGGTTCCCGAGTGGGCTTCCCCTGATGCGGCTAGGTGTTGGGGAGGCCGGGGTCCCAGGGGTCCTGACCTGGTCCGGGAGTGAGGAAGGGCGCTGCGTGGCGCGGGCGGCCATAGATGGAGTAGGCGGGGCTGCCGTCTGGGCCGCGCACAGTCATGCGAGCGGGCACCAGGTGGCCCGGCCCCGGGCCGCACGAAGTCTGCTGCGTGGGGAGGCGCGTGCCGAAGCTGAAGGCGGGGGCGCGGGTCCGCGACGGGTCGTGTAGGATGTAGCCTGCGGGAGTGTCCCAGCATTACCACGCGGCCTGGCCGCTTCTCGCCCTGGGCAAAGCCCACCGTCCCCCCAGAACGGAATTCCCTCCCTTCCACCCTCCAGCCCGGGGTGCAGCACCCCTTCCCGAGACGGACCTCGCTAGCCTGACCCCCGCCCCGCACAGTCCTGACCCCGCCGCTGGTACCCGTGTTCGGTGGCAGCTTATATTTGGGCCCTGGGCCTCTGTAGAGCGCTGCGATGGGGCCACGGGGCCGGTGTGGCCGCCAAGGGCCGACCCAGACGTCCGAGCCCATGGCGTGGTGAGGTGTGCTTACGGCCTGCAGCACCTGTGGACAGAAGGTGGCGGCCCCGGCCCCTCCACCCCGAACTCGCGGGAAACGCTCTTCCCCGCTCCGGTCTAGCTCAGCCCGACTCCGGGGGCGGGGCCCATCCCGTATCCCAGGCGCCAGGAAAACAAACAGTGGCTATCCAGCTCTGTGGGGGACGTGGAGCAGGGACCGAGCTTCAAGGCCATCTCTCGTCCCCTACCCCCAAAATGAGTTCTATAGGGGCGTGTGTGCGAGCGCCAAGTTTGGACTCAGCACTGCGGGAAGGGGATTACCCGGAGTTCGGGGGTGGGGGTGGGTGAGGAGCGGGATATTTTAGGGGCATCGAGCGAGGATGCCGGGGCGAGGGGCGGCGTGGGGGCCGAGTGGGGGCCCCGAAGTTGACGCACTGACCTGTTCCCGTGGCTCCCAGCTGGGAAGGCAAGGTGGAGTGCCTGCATTCCCGCCCCCGCCCGGCCCAACTCCCAGACCCCATTGTGTCCAGGTCCCGCCTCCTGGCAACCGGACTGACCGCCCCCGACACCAACCTGACTCCGCCCCTCGCCCGCAGGGGCCCTCCTTGGAGTCCATGGCACTGGCACGTGTCCTGCAGGCCAGGCCACGGACCAGACACCCTCCCCAGGCTTCAGTATACCCATTACAGAAATGGACAGATCTGCACAGAAAAACAAGTATAAGAATAAAGAAATTGAACAGTACAAACCGCATACTCAATTTAAACGTTAAGTGTAGAGAACTTTGCATGTGTTTAAGCCCATGGAATATTTGCAAAGAATAATCATACTGGGCCAAAAACTCCCATACAAGTTGAATAAAGCGATATGATAGGACACATGATTTGATCAGTCTAAACCAATTCTAAACAAACGATAAAACAGTTTTTAAAAAAGAAAGAAACAGGGGCTGGCTGCATAGCCGAGTGGTTAAGTTCGTGCACTCCGCTGCAGGGGCCCAGGGTTCAGATCCTGGGCGACGACATGGCACCGCTCATCAGGCCACGTTGAGGCAGGGTCCCACATCCCACAACTAGAAGGACATGCAACTAAGATATACAGCTGTGTACAGGGGGGGTTTGGGGAGATAAAGCAGAAAAAAAAACAAAGATTGGTAACAGTTGTTAGCCCAGGTGCCAATCCTTAAAAAAAAGAAAAAGAAAGAAAGAAAGAAGGAAACAAATACTTAAAAATTAACAAATTCTCTTCTTAAAAAGCCCTGGATCAAAGAGAAACTCAAATGTGAAGTTACAAATTGTGTATCAAACAGTGCAGGGGCCACCCTGTGGCTAAGTGGATAAGTTCCGGGCCTCTGCTTTGGTGGCCCAGGGTTTTGCTGGTTTGGATCCTGAGCACTGGCATGGCATCAGTTGTCAAGCCATGATGAGGAGGCATTGCACATAGCACAATCAGAAGGACCTACAACTTAGACTATACAACTATGTACTGGGGGACTTTGGGGAGAAGAAGAAGAAGAAAACAAAAAAAACAGAGCAAAGGTAGATCCCTAAATGTGAAGTTACAAATTATATATAAAACACTGAAAAGGCAGATCCCTTCATACCCAACTCTATAGAACATAGCCAAAGCTGTATTCAGAGGAAAACATATAGCCTTAAATGACTTCATTAATGAAGAAAAATTTTAAATAAAACTTACTGTTTGTCTTAGAAATACTTAGTAATACAAACAGAAAAAAGAATAAAATAAACTAAAAGAATAAAACAGGAACCAACACAAACAAAATAATAGGATGAATAAATACAATAGCTATTTTTTAAAAGAAGACAATTAAGTAGATAAATGCTTTAATGAGCTTGATCAAGGGGGAAAAGTAAAAGTATACAAAATTAAGAATGAGAAAATGTGGGGCGGGCCCAGTGGTACAGCAGTTATGTTGGTACATTCCACTTTGGAGGTCCGGGGTTCACCTGTTTGGATCCCAGGTGCAGACATGGCGCCGCTTGTCAAGCCATGCTGTGGCGGGAGTCCCATATATAAAGTTGAGGAAGATGGGCATGGATGTTAGCTCAGGGCCAGTCTTTCTCAGCAAAAAGAGAAGGATTGGCAGCAGATGTTAGCTCAGGGCTAATCTTCCTCAAAAAAAAAAAGATGTGCCTCGAGCTATTAATGGATGTATGTTTTACATGGAGATAAATTATAATCCAGTTTTTAAATAGCTACTCAAAATTTTACACCACTTGAAATTAGATTTGAACAGTTTCGGTGGCCCTTTCTGTAAATTTATTTTGGAAGACGTTATGCATAGCATCTACCGCCAGAGGGCGCTCTGTACATGCTGCACCACCTGGCCCCTCTCCCTTCCCACTGATTGCTCAGTTTCTCTGTCAGTCAGGATTTGTTTTATCATCGTTGAAGTTTTTTGTAATATTTGGCAAGGAAGAGATTTACTTTTTCTTTCGATTTACTTTGTTCTTATTTTTCACAAATTTTAAAACTAATATATAAGGTATGTATGAGTTCTACCTTCAACATTACCATCTTTCATTGGAGGCGTCCTCCTTTTCTCCCACCTAAATGCTTCTAAATAAAACATAATAGATTTTCTTTGTTTCCTCAACTGTTATGTGTTCTTTGATTTCTTTCAGCAATGTTTTGTAGTTTTTGGCGTACAAGTCTTTCATCTCCTTGGTTAGATTTATTCCCGAGTATTTAATTATTTTAAATAGTATTGTAAATTAAATTGCTTTCTTAATTTCTTCTTCAGATTGTTTGTTGCTGGTGTATAGAAACACAACTGATTTTTTTTTTTCTTGAGGAAGGTTAGCCCTCAGCTAACTACTGCCAGTCCTCCTCTTTTAGCTGAGGAAGGCTGGCCCTGAGCTAACATCGTGCCCATCTTCCTCTACTTTATTTGTGGGACGCCCACCACAGCATGGCTTTTACCAAGTGGTGCTATGTCCACACCCGGGATCCAAACCGGCGAACCCCGGGTCGCCAATGCAGAACGTGCGAACTTAACCGCTGTGCCATCGGACCGGCCCCGAAACACAACTGATTTTTTGTGTATTGATCTTGTATTATGCAATTTTGCTGAATTTGTTTATTAGCTCTAGTTGCTTACTTGTTGATTCAATGTATAATTTTATATGTATAAGATCGTGTCATCTGTGACTAGAGTTAGTTTTACCTCTTCCTTTCGAATTTGGATGCCTTTTTCTTTTAGATTTTTAAATTTTTCGTTTTTCTCCCCAAAGTGCCCTGGTACATAGTTATGTATTTTTAGTTGTAGGTGCTTCTAGTTGTGGCATGTGGGACGCCACCTCAGCATGGCCTGATAAGTGGTGCCATGTCCGCGCCTAGGATTCAAACTGGCGAAACCCTGGGCTGCCAAAGTGGAGTGCACGAACTTAACCACTCAGCCATGGGGCTGGCCCCATGGATGCCTTTTTATTATTTTCTGGAGAGCTCTGGCTAGAACTTCCAGTACAATACTGAATAGCTTCAGTGAATGCAGCATTCTGTCCTTGTTCCTGATTTTAGGGAGAGGGAACATTTTCAATCTTCACCATTGAGTGTGATGTTAGCTATGGGTTTTTCTTAAGTGTCCTTTATCATGTTGAGGTAGTTCCCTGTAATTCCTAGTTTTCTGAGAGTTGTTTTTTTTTTTTTTTTTTTACCCTGAAAAGGTACTGAGTTTTGTCAGGTCCTCTTTCTGTGTCAATTGAGATGATAAAATCTTTTTCTTTTTCTTTTCTTTTCTTTTCTTTTTTTTGAGGAAGATTGTCCCTGAGCTAACATCTATGCTAGTTTTCCTCTACTTTGTATGCAGGACACCTGCCACAGCATGGCTTGATGAGCAGTGTGTAGGTCCACGCCTGGGATCCAAACCTGTGAACCCCAGGCTGCCAAAGTGGAGCATAGGAACTTAACTGCTACGCCACTGGGCCAACCTCTAAAGTGCTTTTTTCTTCTTTGTTCTATTAATGTGCTCTAGTATGTTAATGTATTGTAATCAGTGTATTACATTGATTGATTTTCTTATGTTGAACCGCTCTTACTTTCCTGGGATGAATCCCATTTGGTCACAATGTATAATCCCCTTAATATGCTGCTGGATTCAGTTTGCTAGTGTTTTGTTGAGGATTTTTGTATCTACATTCATAAAGGATATTCGTCTGTAATTTTCTTTTCTTGTGATGTATTCATCTGGTTTTGGCATCAGGGTAATGCTGGCCTCATAGAATAAGTTAGGAAGTATTCCTGCCTCTTCAATTTTTTGAAAGCGTTTGAGAAGGATTGGTGTTAATTCTTCTTTAAATGTTTGATAGCGTTCACCAATAAAGCTCTCTGGTCCTGGAATTTTCTTTGTTGGGAGGTTTTTGATTATTGATTCAACCTCTTGTTCTAAGTCTGTTGAGATTTTCCATTTCTTCTGAGTTTGTTTTGGTAGTTTGTGTGTTTCTAGGAATTTGTCCACTTCATCTAGGTTATCTAATTTGTTGGCATATAATTGTTCATAGTATTCTCTTATAATGTCCTTTTTTTTCTATAAGGTCGGTGGTAATGTTCCCACTTTCATTTCTGATTTTAGTTATTTGTATCTTCCTTTTTTTCTTGGTCACTCTAGCTAGAGGTTTATAAATTTTGTTGATCTTTGCAAAGAACCAACTTTGGTTTCATTGTTTCTTGTTTTTCTTTTAATTCTACATAAGACACTCAGAAAACCTGATTATTGTATAATAAAGTCAATGTTTATTTAGATATTCATGTACTCACCACTTGTTCTTTCCTTCTGGCATTCATAGTTCTTTCATCTGGTGTGATTTTCTTTTTTTTCTTTTTCCTTTTTTTTTTTGAGGAAGATTAGCCCTGAGCTAACTGCTGCCAATCCTCCCCTTTTTGCTGAGGAAGACTGGTCCTGAGCTAACATCCGTGCCCATCTTCCTCTACTTTATACGTGGGACGCCTACCACAGCATGGCTTTTGCCAAGCGGTGCCATGTCTGCACCTGGGATCCGAACCCCGGGCCACTGAGAGGCAGAACGTGTGCACTTAACCGCCGTGCCATCAGGCCAGCCCCTGGTGTGATTTTCTTTATGCCTGAAATATATAGTTTAGAATTTCCTTCAGTGAAGACTCTCAGTGTTCATTTGTCTGGAAATGTTTTTATTTTGCCTTCATTCTTTAAAGATATTTCTTGTAAGTATAGAATTTTAGATTGGTAGTTATTTTCCTTCAGCACATTGAAAATTTCATTGCATTGTCTTCTGACCTCATTTGTCTGTCATTGAGAAGTCAGATGTAAGGCTATCATTCCTTTGTAGGCTGTCTGTCTTTTTTCTCTTGTTCCTCTTGAGATTTTCCATCTTTTGTGTTTGCCACAGTTTTACTCTGATGTATCTTGGTATTCATTTCCTTTTCTTTCTCCTGCTTGAGATGCATTGGGTCTTTTGAATTGCTGAATTGTCTTCTATCAGTTGTCATCTTTATGACATTGTTTTCCACTCCCTGTATGTGGCAAATGTCTGCATCGATTTAGAATTTTTAAAAAATTTAAACTTACATTTGGACTGAATTTAGCAACTGATTTCAAGATTCAGACAGTGTATATTCTCCCCTTGGAATAAGAGGTGACTTTCATTATGCTTTGCTCTTTCTTCTCCTGCCCTTCCATGGTTTGTCCTTTTTTTTTTTTTTTTTTTGAGGAAGGTTAGCCCTGAGCTAACATCTGCTGCCAATCCTCCTCTTTTTTTTTTTTTTTTTTTGCTGAGGAAGACTGGCCCTGAGCTAACATCTGTGCCCATCTTCTTCTACTTATTATATGTGGGATGCCTACCACAGCATGGCTTGCAAAGCAGTGCCATGTCCACACCCAGGATCCAAACCGGCAAACCCTGGGCCGCCAAAGTGGAATGTGCATACTTAACTGCTGTGCCACTGAGCCAGCCCCAAGGTTTATCCTTTTTTAAAGATTTTATTTTATGCCTCATTTATTACAAGACTCCCCATTAATATTTGTATTAAACTTCACAGCTACATTATCAATAATTATTTAAATAAGTTTTTCAATACCACATTTTAAAGTCATGTGCGTATTTTCTTCATCATTTCCATATTGTTGAATGCTTACATATTTTAACTTTTTCCACTATAAATCATATTGTATTATTTCTCTCTCTCTTTTTTTGGTGAGGAAGATTGGCTCTGAGCTAACATCTGTGCCGATCTTCCTCTACTTTGTATGTGGGACGCCTCTACACCATGGCTGATGAGTGGAGGAGGTCCACACCTGGGATCTGAACCCGTGAACTCTTGGCTGCTGAAGCAGAGTGCACGGAACTTTAACCACTCGGCCACAGGGCTGGCCCTAAATAACTTTTTTTGCATGTAAACTTTTCCCAAATCAGATGAATTCCTTCAGAGCTATTCCTTGTTGGGTGTAATGACTAAATCTGGGATTTATATTTTCTAAGACTTAAACATTATTCTAGATTTATTTACACATATATAAAAATGCACATATACTTTTAATATAAATAGGATTATATAATAATATTATATTCTTTGTTTTATATCATCATTGCTGATTATACAATATTTCTTTCTTTTTAAAAATTCCGGTAATAGAGAAACTCTACACTTGATGGGGTTTTCTACTTATGTATATTAGCTGTCTATTTGTATTCAGCTTTCCATTTGGAACTGTCTTCATTTCACTATGCTTTTCATCCACTAGATGTTCCAGAAAGGGCACAACTAGAACAATTATTTATGTTTCAAAACTTGTGTAGGTGATCCCATGTGCTTTTGAAGTTCTGTTACCTTTTCAGCAGTACTACATTTTTACTCTCTCTAGGAAGTTAGGAGGGCAAAACTCCCAAAATTTAGGGAGGTAGCATGTCCTCAGTCACCTTCCCAATAAGAAGTTTCTCCATGCAGGGCAGAGTTTTTCCTTTGATCTGGATTTTGGCAAAGGGGGGTGTTTTCTTTCCAAAGAGGATGGGACTAGACCCTTCCTTGGTCACCTGTGTGTCTCTAGGACCGACCATGGTTCTTAGCGCCTTGTGAAGTTGGTTGGGCTGATTTCCTATGCTCAGTTCCTCCACACTATGGTGTCCTAAGGTATCACTTGGTGGACACTTCTATTCTCTGACAGCAACCTGGGGCTTGGACTGACAAGAGGGAACTTCATGAAGCTGGGTGT
The DNA here is from genome assembly GCF_037783145.1 of Equus przewalskii. Taxonomy (NCBI): domain Eukaryota; kingdom Metazoa; phylum Chordata; class Mammalia; order Perissodactyla; family Equidae; genus Equus; species Equus przewalskii. The sequence goes on from NC_091859.1 coordinate 46,640,311, forward strand.
AGGGGCTAGCCCTGTGGCCTAGTGGTTAAGTTCAGTGCATACCACTTCAGTGGCTTGGGATTGTGGGTTTGGTTCCTGGGTGTGGACCTACACCACTCATCAGCCGTGCTGAGGCAGCGACCCACATACAGAAAAATAGAGGAAGGTTGCCACAGATGTTAGCTCAAGGAGGATCTTCCTCAGAAAAACAACACCAAAAAAGAAGGTGGGTGGAGATACCTAATGGTGTACTGCATGGCCTATAAGGAGGTGTAGATGGGGGTGTCACTTCCATTGTCTCAAGGTCTTTGGACCCTAAACTTAACCCAGAGGCAGAGCCTGGAGCCAGGACAGAGATTAAGGGCAGTGTCCAGAAAGTCTGCCCCCAACTTGAGGTCCACCTTAAGGCATGGGCCCACCTTCCACCCTCTTACTGTCATCTAATATGCTTGCGGGGCGGGGGGTGCTGGGAGGCGACCAGATGGGTGAGATACTAAGGCTCAGCAGAGCCCAGGCTGGGTGCCAGGGCCACTTCCTGGCCATCTCCTTGCTGCCTAAGTAGGGAGAAGTCCTGTGTCCCAGAAGAAGGAACAAATACACATTGTGGGGGGCCCTGTCTTTGTCCCAGGGACTCCAGGCTCTTTTTCATGTCTGGACCCCACCTGGCACCTGTCCCAAGACTTACTCCTAAGATCAACTTAAGTGAGAAGCAGACAGAAGAGACAAATCTCTTCCTCAGAGAAACCAAGTGCTAGGGGGAGGCCAGGTGCATGCCCCATGCGAGCATCCACATGCCTGCCTGTGAGGGGCTTGAGTGCTGACAAGGAGGATGGGGATGGAGTGACTCGGCCAGAACTGAGATGAGACACCCAAAGGTCAGGCTGATAGAGCACGGGGGACGAAGGAGGGCTTCTAAAGGACCCTGGGGGCTGGCTGATGCGGTAAGGGGAGTAGGAGCAGACGGCTCAGGGCTCTCCAGGGGCATAGTGAGAGCAGCATCTGGGCAGTCAAGACAGTCCAGAGGGTGCAGGCAGTGGCCCAGGGGGTTCTAGAAGAGCCACGTGGGTTGCAATAAGCCAGGCCAATAAAGAGGGAAATACAACTTTTGAATTTTCTGTATTTCATTCATTTTTTCCTCTTGACAGCTTGGAAAATTCCTTTTGAAAACTCTATCGCATCTCTGCTGAACTCAGGGTAAGGAAAGTCCAGAGGCTGCTGGAGGAGCGGGTGTTGGGGCTTCAGCCTTGGCCCACCCTTAGTGCCCTTATGTATCCCGGAGAGAACAGTGCAAGCCTCCACTTCACCCTGTGGTGACAGGAGGTCACACCTTCTCAAGCTACCCGTCTCTGTGCTGGATGGTGCTTCCTGTCAGGACTCGTGCCCTCTCTGCTCTCCCTCCTCAGTCTGAGACCTGCCTGCAGGGTTGGCACCGCAGGGCATGTCTCCCCCATCCCCCCAGCCACCCTGTAGTGTGTTTCTGGGTTCTTGGGTTTCTGGTAATTTCATCAGGGCTGCATCATGTTGCTAAAGCCACAGATAACATCTCCCTGTGGGTAACTCTTCCCTGACAGAGCCCCCTGAGGCTGGACCCAGGCTCAAAGGAGAGACACTGGTGTCTGGGGTGAGTTTAGGGGTGTGAGGGTTGATTAGGTTGGTTGGGATACTGGAAGTGTTGAGGAACACTGCCATTTGCCACTGAAACCTGTGGGAAATGAGAAGGGGGCAGGAGCTGGGCTGGGGGGCCTGGAGAGGCCCCTGAGATCTGGAGCTTTTGCAGATTATGTTGTCTCCTGATATCTCCAACTAGGCCCTCCTGACAAACCCCCAAGCCTGGGTGGAGGCAGAGAGACTCACCTCCTCCCAGGCGAGGAAGAGTATCTAGCCCCCAGCACAGGTCCACCTTAACGGAGCAGCCCTCTGGGCGGGGCGTGTTGCTGATGTCATCTGTGCAGACGGCAGCCCAGGCCTGAGTGCAGGACAGGCTTGTGTGCAGCACACGCAGCTTCCAGCCTGCTGCCCCAGCTCCTCATGCTGAGTCTGCAGCCCAGCACCATGATCCGGGGTGCCTTGGAGCCTGACAGCCCTGGCTGGGGCTGGGATGTGGACGGGGACGACGACTGGGATGGCACCGTGCTGACTCTGCTGGCGCTAGCTGTGGTGGCCGCCACAGCACTGGCTTTGCACTGGTTCGGCTCTGGACAGGACCAGGAGGTGGCAGGACCAGTGTCCACAGCCCCCCAGGCCCAGCCTTCTCAGGCAGGAGGAGACAGGGGAGCCCTGCTCCCAAAGTACCAGGTCAGTGATGGCGTCGAGGGACCCAGCTCAGGGCAAGGGAAGTCAGACCTTCCAGGACACGACCAGGGGAGTCTGGCAGCAGCAGGAGCCCAGGATCAGGAGCCCACGGGAGGTAGAGGTCTGGCTGCCACAGCTGAACCGCCACTCAAAATACCTGGCGAGATGGCCAGTGGAAGGGCCTTGGGACAGCAGTATGGTACTGCCACCCCAGAAGCCCCCCAAGGTAAAGGACGTGAGCCTTTCAGGCCATGTGCTGCCCTCCTGGATAGGAAAAAATTAGGGGGGACACCTGCCCCCCTGCTGATACACTTCACCTCTCGGAGTCCTGGCAGAGAAGTGGAGATGCAGGTAGAGGCAGGAGGCGTCCGAGCCAAGGTGCCAGCTCACCAGGGCCCCGTCCACACAGAGAAACAGGACACCAGCCCCTGGCAACAAGGTGTGGGGACACATGGCTCACTGGGGAGAGGCCCAGGAAGCCGGCGGTGGCAGGTGGACAACAGCTCAGGAGATAGAACTTGCCAGCCCACAAAGCTGGACCCCCTATGCCTGGCCACTGTGGTGAGTGTGTGGGATACCGTGGATGCAGCCAGCAGCCTCTCTGCAAGCTCCCAGAGACCCCTTCTCCCCGAGGAGCTGCCGCCATCACACACCCTGCAGACCAGGCCCATAACAGGTGGCTCAGAGGTGGGGCCTGGGGAGAAGGGGCCTCTAATAGCCCCAGGCCTAGCCGTGGACTCAGGAGCCAAAGGTGCTGAGAGCAGGGAGTCTGGGCCCCAGGCCTCCAAGGAGTCTCAGGGGTCCCCAGCTTCCGTGGAAGGCTGGCCTTGGGCAAGAAAGGAGGTTCTTGTCACCAGGAGCTTCAGTCAGGCCCCAGGCTCCATGGGCCCATGGCTAGAGGAACCGCAGTGGGGACGCCCCCTCTTGTCCCAAGGGCAGGGAACCACAGAGGCCTGCAATGTGGGAAAGGCTGAGGCCAATGGCTCTGGAGACCAGTCTTTCTTCAGCTCAGGGCCGGGCAGGACAGAGAAGCCAGCGGGCCCAGGCATCAAAGAAGGGAGTGGATCCTGGCAAGGCCAGGGGGAACAGAGCAGTGCACAGGCAGCTGGAGGTCTGGGTGGAGGGAAGCCAGTCACAGACATCCTCAGCGACGCCCCTGCCCTGAGCCCTTCAGCCACCCTCCCCGCACACACCCCTAAGCATCCCCCACCCTCAGCTTCCCCGCCCACAGTACATCTGCACCGAGGTCTCTTTCCTGTAACCCCGACTCCTCCCAACTCGTGTCCTTCAGACTCTTTGCCCCTCAGGGTTAGCCAGGGTCCTGCTGAGGATGAAAATCTCAGAGCAGTGCCAGCCCCCGCCCCATCCCCTGCCCCAATCTCAGCCCCAGTTGCAGCCCCAGCCCCTGCCCCAGCTAGTGGGTCAAGACCTGCATCTCAGGAGCCCAGTGTGGCTCTCTGCCAGGGCAACCAGGAGGGGCAGATCTCAACCAGGTGGGGAAACCTTATTTCTATGGTTCTTAGGAGTCACCCCTTCCCCAGGCAAGAGAGGCCCCAAGGGAGAGCCTCGAGGGCAGCTCTGGAAAGCCTTAGAGATGCCAGCTCTTCCACACACTCTGAGAACAGAGAGTCTGGTTCTCCCCTTGAAGGGGCTGTCCCCACCCTGGAGGACAGGCACAGCTCCTCAGTCAGGATGGTTGCAGAGGTAGGCACAGGGGGTCTAGCTGGGGCTGGACGTCAGCCACAGCAGAGAAGCTCCGAGACGAGCAGGGCTCTCACCCCAGGCCCTCCCTCAGGCCCAGGAGAAAATGGAACTGAGGAGAAATGTCTGGACTCCCTACTGCCACCAGCTGCAATGCCCAGGACACCCTCACAGCCCCCTGAGCAGACACAGCCTAGTCCTGCACCCTCCCCTGCTGCGAGGTGGCACTCACAGCCTGTTCCCCGGCCACGGCCAAGGAAACGCAGCCTGTGTGAAATAGCCGAGAGCTCTGAGCGGGAGACCAGCCAGGAGGCCACAGGGCAACACCAGGGAGAGGCGCCAGTGGGGAGGCACAGCCCCCCAGGCAGTGGAGGGGGTCTCACAGAGAAGCAGAAAGAGGCCCGCAAACTCATGGTGTTTCTGCAGAGGCCCGGGAGCTGGGGGGTAGTGGAAAGGCCCTGGAAACCCAGCTCCCCAGCCTGCAAGCCGGCTTCAGCAGCAGCTCTGCAGCGGCGACTGGGTCTGGGCAGCTGCCTGGACGTCCTGGCCTTCGCCCAGCAGCACGGGGAGCGTGGCCTGGCCCAGGACGCCTATGCCTTGATGAGTGACAATCTGCTTCAAGTGCTGGGAGACCCAAACCTCTACCGAAGGCTGAGTGGGGCTGACCGGGAGCGCATCCTGAGCCTTCGGACGGGCCGGGGCCAGGCGGTGCTGGGGGTCCTTGTGCTGCCCAGCCTCTACCAGCTGAGCCGCTCGGGGCTCACAAGGGGCCCCCGTGGGGAGGAGGCTCCTGAGGCCGGGTCTGTGCCCCTGCTTCCTCGCATGCACCTGCACATGTTCAACCCCCAAGAGAACAGATGGCGGCGCCTGACACAGGTGCCTGAGGAGGCCCCGCTGAGGGGTTGTGCTCTCTGCACCATGCACAACTATCTGTTCCTGGCGGGGGGCATCCGTGGCTCCGGTACCAAGGCTGTCTGCACCAATGAGGTCTTCTGCTACAACCCTCTGACCAACATCTGGAGCCAGGTGCAGCCCATGCAGCAGGCCCGTGCCCAGCTCAAACTGGTGGCCCTGGATGGGCTTCTCTATGCCATCGGGGGTGAGTGCCTGTACAGCATGGAGTGCTATGACCCGCGCACAGATGCCTGGACCTCATGCGCACCCCTCCCTGCAGGCACCTTCCCTGTGGCACACAAGGCTGTGGCCTGCCGTGGGGACATCTATGTCACTGGGGGCCACCTCTTCTACCGCTTGCTCAGGTACAGCCCTGTGAAGGATTCGTGGAACGAGTGCCCCTACAGTGCCAGCCACCGGCGTTCCAGCGACATGGTGGCGCTCGGAGGCTTCCTATACCGCTTTGACCTGCTGCGGGGTGTGGGTGCCGCTGTGATGCGCTACAACACCGTAACAGGGTCCTGGAGCCAAGCTGCCTCCCTGCCGCTGCCTGACCCTGCTCCGCTCCGCTGCACAGTTCTGGGCAACACCATTTACTGCCTCAACCACCAGGTCACGGCCACCTTCATGGTCTCCGAGGGGACTGCTCAGTTCCAGGCCAAGGAGCTGCAGCCCTTTCCCTTGGGAAGTAAGGGGGTTCTCTGTCCATTCGTCCTGACTGTTCCCCCTGCAGATCCGCTGCAGAGTGCCCTCTGACCAGCTGCTAGAGCACCAGGAGAGCCAATGCTTTCCGGGGAGGCCCTGGGGCCAAGGGGTGGGAGGTCTGAGGGCAAGTGGGGCACAGGGAGGTGGCTGGGATCCAGAACTTTCTGTTGTTGTTTCTGGGACAACTTTCCTTTTCTTTTATAATAAGGCTGGTGATTTCCCCTGTCCACTCCCTGCCCCTCCCCTGAGAGAGCCCAGGTTCCCTGCCTCTGTGACCTGCTCCTGCCTTTATGACTCAGTTCTTGCCCCAATTCCTTCCCTGGTTACCCAATGCCTTGGCTCACTCACAACCCCTCCTCAAGGCAGAGCTCCCCTTCTCTGGGCTTCCACAAGCCAGGCTCCCCTGTCATAGTACCAACCACACTACCTGGAAATAATATGCCTGTGGGACTCCCCGGTACTTTGAGAGCCAGGTCACTGATGTGTACTGAAGGACCAGGACTTGTCCCACTGAGAAGCTCTGTGACTGCTGAGCCGAGGAAGGAGATGGCTGGAAACACATTGGTGCTTCCTACATTCTGACCCTAGGGCTCCAAGCTAGGCAAGCAGCCCATGAGTGGGCGGAACAGGGAACCAGGGGCAAAGAAGTCCCAGGAAAACATCCTTGCTTCTGGGACTTTCTGCCTGTCCTGAGGCTGTGGGGAGCCTGGCTTGGCTCTCCCCAGGAACAACTCGGTAGCCCTCCTTTGTCTGACTGGTCCTCAAGGACCTAGAGCTCTTATCTGTGAAACTGCTCTGCTGTCTGTAGCCCCTGCCCATAATCCCAGCCCAGACCTGGCCAGGACTACTTGGGCTTATGCCCTTCCGCATCGTTGTGGGGTCTCTCCTGCCTGCTCAGCCCCTCCAGAAGCCTGCCCCACTTCCCACCAATCCCCTTTTTCAATGAGACCTGGGTTTCTGCCTAGCTCTGCCCCTTATTAGCTGTGTGGACTTGGACAAGATATCTAACTTCGTTTTTCTCATCTGTGAAATGGAGATGATGAACATTTGTCACTCAGGAGAGTTTGAGAACATAAGATCACCTATGTGAGCACCTAGCACAGTGCCCAGGGTACATAACTGAATAAATAATGTTCCCCTTTATCCACTTTGGAACTACCATAGGAAGGTGAATAAATCTGAATATTGCTGCCTGTCCTGCCCTCTGACTTCGTTTGCCCCTGTTTGGAAACTTTTTTGCTTTTTATTCTATGCGTGGCACTACTGGCACTAAATATGTTTAATTCGTTGAAAGCATCTGCATCTCATACTTATCAGGTTTAGTTCACAAGATCTGATATGAAGCTGGGTAGGAAAGAGAGGCATCCTCAGGTTGTGCCTGAAAATAAGTTTATTGAGAAACGAGCACTGTGCAAACAGCTACATATTTGGGTCACTGTTACTCTGCCAGGCAGAAAGGCTGTCCCCCAGTAGCTTCTCCCCGTAGGCAAACGGCAGCATGGCGACCACGGCGGGGAGGGAGCCTACTGCTTGCGCGTGGTCTCACTGAGCAGCTCTTGCCAGTTCTTCTCCATCTCCTCCTTGCAGTTGAGAAAGGCGTCCTCCAGCCGCCGCATGGACTCTGCCAGTGTGGGGTTGGTACGCATCACCACCATGTCGTAGGCCATCCATGTGGCCTGCACTGCAACAACCAGACAGGCCCTGGTCATGCCACAGGGTAGGGCTGCAGCTCTGGGGCATCCTGGGGAGGGAAGGACACCTCCAACCATGCTCAGCATCCCAGGAACCTGACCCTGCTGAGTCACTCAGTTACTCTAAGGAGAGAAAGCTGATAGGCTATATGTTATAGGGCTCATAAAAACCCTTATTAAAACTGCTCCCTACATAAAGCAGTAATGAAACTTCTCTAATCTCACACAGGTCTTAAATTCTGGATACATCAGCCCATGACACTAAAAGGCTGGAGGCCAGTGTGATATGAAATGTCAGGAAAAATCAGAGCAAACACAGGTCCTTATCTATCCACAGCTCACAGCGAGTGGTTGCAGGGTGACTCCCAAGAAGTTATAACACCTACCCAAGTTCACACGCTCAGGTAGGGTGACCACTCCTAGTCCCGGAAGGCACTGAGCCTCATGTTACCTCTGTTAGTGGCCTGGGATGCCTGCCCACCTCCACCTGGGCACCTTTGTGCTTTCATTAAGGCCAGCCCAGGGGCTCTTCCTGCTGGGAAGGTTTGCTGTGGCCCATGTTGGCTGCCCTTTGGTGCTCACCACTGCACTGACAGACTTTCTTGCTCCTTCCCTTTGAGAGCAACTGGAGGGCCTGTGGGCCTATGGGTGAATGTGTGCTTCTTGCACAAATTCAACAGAAGCATGCAAAAATCCCACCTCTACATCCTCCTCTCTGCAGTACCCACCCCACTGGTGTGGTTCTACCCTCTACAACTAAGAAATACATGGGTTATCTCCCTTCTGCATGACAGCCAACCACAGTAAATACATCTCCTTCAAAATCCTCTTTTCAGGGGCTGGCCCCATGGCCGAGTGGTTCCGGGGCTCCACTTCGGCGGCTCAGGGTTTCGCTGGTTCGGATCCTGGGCGTGAACCTAGAATGGCTCATCAAGCCATGCTGAGGCAGCGTCCCACACAGCAGAACTAGAAGGACCTACAACGAGAATATACAACTGTGTACGGGGTAGGGGTGGGGGGCGCTTTGGAGAGAAGAAGAAAAAAATCCTCTTTTCTGGGCTAAGAAATACTGGATACTTTGGAAAACTATGTCCTCAAGGAAATTAACCAAAGAAGGGATAGGCAGAATGATTAACAATAAATGTACATGTATATCTACACACAACTGAGGTCAGCAGCGTGGCACACTCGAAGTTTTACAGAAAGTAACATCTGTTTGGCTAGGGAAAACCTGTTAGAAAAGGTATGTACAATATCTCAACAAATACAGGAAATACGACTATATAGGTAGTACAGGAATTATTGAACTTTTGGAAGCTGGAGAGTCACTTGGAACACCTGTTAAAATGTAGACTGCTGGCACCTCTCACAACTCAAAGAAGATCTTGTCCAGCAGGTTGGGAATGGTGCCCAGGAACCTGCATCTTCTGGATAATTCTGGTGGAGGGAGCCTGCAGACCATCCCTTCAGACCACCTGCCAGCAGGTTCATGGAGCATGGACCTGGGAGTCAGAGCAGAGTTTTCTTCCCAGCTCTCCACTTGCTAGCTGTGTCACCGAGAACAAGTTACTTAAACTTACTAACCTCAGTCTCCTCATCTGTAAAGGACAGACAATGTCCCAATCTCGTGGCTTGCTGTGAAGATTAAATGGATTAAATATGTAAACTGCCTAGCACGTGTTAGGTGCTCGAGAAAGCAGAAACTCTTACTCTAAAATAAATAATTGAGGTGACATACCAAAAACTTATACAGTGAACATTATACTTAATGAAGAAACTGTGGATACATTCCCTTTAAGATTGGGATCAAACAAGGATTCTTCTAATAATGTTACTGGTATTGGAGATGCTGGTAAATGGAACAAAAATTTTTTTAAAAAATAAGAGGTGTAAGGATTAGAAGTTAAGAGAGAAAATTATCAGCATTTGTAAATTATAAACATATATATGAAAGAATAAAGGTACAATAGCTAAGTCAATCTTAAAAAATAAAAGCTAAAAGGGGGGAATATGCCCAATTAGATATCAAGACACCCTTTAAGCCCTATTTTAAAAAATAATGTGGTACAGACAAATAGACCAGTGGAAGAAAACAGTAAACTCAGAGATAGACCTAAGTATATATGGAAATTTAGCACATAATGAAAGTAACACCAAAAACCAATGAAAAAAGGACAGTGTACTCCAGATGGATTAAAGATATAAATACAAAAGGTAAAATTACAATTATAGATCAAAATTTAGCAGGATACCTATGACCCAGGGACTTCTTAAAAATTACAAACCATAAGGCAAAAATATTGGTGAATTTATTTTTATCCAAAAAATTTTTTCAACTAAGGACAACATGGACAAAGTTTTCATACAAATGGTACAACAAAATAAATTTACAATATCTAACTGATAATGGGTTAATATCAAGAATATACAGAAAACTACTTCAAATCAATAAGAATAAGATAAGAAATCCAGTAATTAAAAAATCATGGAAAATAACAAATGTTGGCAAGGATGTAGAGAAATTGAAACCCTTGTACATGCTGGTGGAATTGTAAAATGGTGCGCCATTGTGTAAAACAGTTTGACATTCTTCAGAAAGTTAAACATAGAATTACCATATGACCTAGCAATTCCACTCCCAGGTAATATCCCAAACAATTAAGAACAGGTACTCAAACAAATACTCTTACACAAATGTTCATAGCAGCACTATTCACAATAGCCAAAAAGTGAACACAACCCAAATGTCCATCAATGGATAAATGAAGAAATAAAACATGACATATCCATACAATAGATTATTATTCAGCCATATAAAGGAATAAAGTACTAATATACGCTACAATATGGATGAACCTCAAAAATACTCTGCTAAAGGAAAAAAGTCAGAACCAGAATGTCAAATATTGTATGACTCCATTTATATGAAATATCCAGAATAGGTAAATCCATAGAGACTGAAAACAGACTGGTGGTTCTCAGGTGCTGGGGATAGAGAGATATGGGAGTGGCTACGTAATGGGTATGGAGTGTCTTTTTTGGGTGATGAAAATGTTTTGGAACTAGATAGAATTGGTGGCTGCACAACATTGTGAATGTATTAAATGCCACTGAATGTATACTTTAAAATGATTAATTTTATGTGAATTTCACATCTCAATAAAATATGTATTAAATTTAAGATGTGCGCCAGGCACTGCTGGTGGGAGTATAGTCTAATTCAGCCATTCTGTGAAGTAATCTGGAAGTATTCCCTAAAATTATCACATAAGTCCATAAGCATAGATGTACAAAGATGTTCATTGCAGCATTGTTTTTGGTGATGAAGAGTTGTAGGCAATCTAGGTGTCCATCACGGGGGAGAATGGAGAAGCAAAAAGTAGTGGCTTACCATGGGATACTATAGTGCAGTTAAAAGTAATAGATAAGATGTATACGTGGCTACTCAAATAGGTCTTCATAATATAGTCTTGAGTTTAGAAAGTATACAAGTTGGAGATATAGCACAAGATAGTTTACATAACTTAAAAACACATGCATAAAAAACAAAAGTACATTTTACAAAAACACACAAAAAAGGGATACACCAAACAAAAGGGGGAATGGAAATAAAAGAGCATGAATACATTTTAAAAATAAGTGAGGATTGTTATATGGACCAATGATGGCAACATGCTATGAACTGAGAAGTATGATGTCAACCTCTCTGCCAGAGAACCATAAAGGAAGACTAAAAAATAAAAGCAAATTAGGAAACAACAAATGAGGATCCATTGTGGCAGACAGGGGAATGGAAGAAAACAAAGTCGACTCCATCATCGATCACAAATTGAAAACATACTATACTCTCATCACTGTGCCAGGCAAGTGGGTACCAAGGGAAACAAACATATTCCAATCTATATTTCACTGTTAGCATGGTACTAAACAAGGGAGATGCCAGGAAACTTAAGACAAGCTTTCTCAAAATCCATTAAAAAATCAGGGAACTAAGACATTCATTCTTTTAAAAAATATCTATTGAGCACCTAGTACCGGCCAGCACTTGGCTAGGTTCTGGGGTAAAGTCGTGAGAAAAAAATGTCAAAAATTCTTTCACTCATGACCCTTATGTAATAAATAACAAGAAGTGAACTTACATAGTATGTTAGAAGGTAATACATACGAAGGAGAAAAATAAAGCACTGAAGGAGGGTTGAGAGTGCCAAGAAAAAAAGATTTCCAATTTCAAGAAGGGTGCTCAGGAAAGACTTCTTTGAGAGGGGGTGGCATTCTTTTTTTTTTTTTAAAGATTTTTAAAAATTTTCCTTTTTCTCCCCAAAGCCCCCAAGTACATAGTTGTGTATTTTTAGTTGTGGGTCCTTCTAGTTGTGGCATGTGGGATGCTCCCTCAGCATGGTTTGATGAGCGGTGCCATGTCTGCGCCTAGGATCCGAACCAGTGAAACCCCGGGCTGCGGAAGCAGAGTGTGCGAACTTAACCACTTGGCCACCGGGCCGGCTCCCTAAATTATCTTTTGATGAATACAAGGTTTTAACATTAATGAAGTTTAATTTCTCAGTCTTTTATTGTGTTTAGCATTTTTTGCCTCTTAGGAAATTCTACCCTATCCCCAAAGTCACAAAGATATTCCTCCCTATTTCCTTTCCAAAGTTTTAAACTTATTTTTGATCTTTAAGTTCTCATCATTTCGCAGCTTTTGTGTATGTGGGGGTAGGGATCCCCCACATTTTAAATTTTTATTCTTACGGATAACCAGTTTTTCCAGCTTACTTGTTAAAGTCCCTTCTTTCCTTCACTGATCTACATGTCACCTCTGTTATGTATAAAAATCCTTGTGTGTATATGTATCTGTTTCTGGGCTCTCTGTTTTACAGATATTTCTGGACTTATGATGCAGTTATGCCCAATAAACCCATCCTAAGTTGAAAATATCATAAGTTGAAAATACATTTAATACACCTAACCTACTGAACATCATAGCTTAGCCTAGCCTACCCTAAATGTGTTCAGAACACTTACATTAGTCTACAGGTGGATCTAACAGAAAGCTTATTTTGTAATAGTGTTGAATATCTTTATTGAATACTGTAATGAAAGTGAAAAACAGAATGGTTGTAAGGGTACAAAATGGTTGTAAGTGTGTCAGTTGTTTACCCTTGTGATCGCGTGGCTGACTGGGAGCTGCAGCTCACTGCCACTGCCCAGCATCACAAGACAGGATTGTACTGCACATTGATAACCCAGGAAAAGATAAAAATTCAAAATTTGATGTACAGCTTCTACTGAATGTATATTGTCTTTGCACCGTTGCAAAGTCAAAAAATCATAAGTCAAACAATAGCATCAAACCACCAGAAGTCAGGGGATGTCTGTTGCTCAACTTGTCTGTCCCTAAGCCAATATAACACTGTCTTAATTAAATAGTTTTATAAATAAATCTTGATAATGGTAAGGTAAATCCCCTGTCCTTGTCTTCCTCAGAAGTATCTTAGCTACTTTGGGCTTTTAAGTCTCTCACAAATGTTTTAGAATCAACCTGTCAAGTTCCATTAGGATTTTCATTAGAACTACTTTGAAGCCTTGGATGGAATTTGGGGAGAATGAACACATTTATTACATTAAGTCTTTCTATTCATGAATCTGACTATAGCTCCATTTATTTTTGATCTTTAATATATTAGTCAAGTATTGTAATTTTCTGCATATAGGTCTTGCATATTTCTTGTTAAACTTCTTCCAAGCTAATTCATAGATGTGTGCATGTTACTGTTGTAAGTGGTGCCTTTAAAAAAATGTTTTCTAATTCTTTATTGTTAGTATGTAAAAATGCAATTAATTTTTATATCTTGATCTTATATCCAGCCACCATGTTAAGCTTTATTTCCAATAATATGTTTTTTAGATGTTCTACATAAATGTAGTAGCCTGCTTCCAAGTTGGCCCCAGTAGTCCCTGCCTTCTGGTAGTCACAGCCTTGTGTAGTTTTCTCTCACATTGTAGTAGAGTTGATCTGCGTGGCCAGTCGAATATGGCAAAAGTGGAGCGATGGCATGTAACTTATAAGATTAGGTTATAAAGACTGTATCTTCTCTATAAAGATTAGGCTATAAAAGACTGTACCTTATATTTTGGGCTCGCTCTTTATTTTATATGTAGAGATTTTATATATATATATATTTCTTGGGTCACTTCCTCTAGGGGAAGTTATGTCATTACCAGTCCTATGGGGAGGCCACATAGAAAGCCTCCTGCCAACAGCTACATGAGCTCCAGCCTTCAGTCAAATATCCAGAGATTGAAGCCACGGCCAATAGATTGACTGTAAATTCATGAAAAGCATATCCAGAACCACTCAGCTAACCCACTCCCAGATTCTTAACCCTCAGAAACTGTGTGATAATAATTATTTTTTTGTTTTAAGCTGTTAAGTTTGGGTTAACTTGCTATGCAGCCATAGATAACTAACACAGATTTTGGTATTGGGAGTATGGTGCTGATGTAAGAAAAACCTAAAATGTAGAAGTGACTTTGAAATGGGATAGTGGGTGGAAGCTGGAAAAACTGTAAGGATTTTGAAGAGAGCATTAGTGAAAGTTTAAAGTGTCTTGAACACACTGTTCATAGGATTTTGGACTTTGAGGAAGCTTCCAATAAGGACTCAAAGAGAGGTGAGGAAAATCTTATTGGAAGCTGGAGAGGGAATTCTTGTTACGTAGTGGCAGAAAATTTAGCAACATTGTCATAAGAAGTAATGTGGAAGGTAGAAAATGTACCTAATGAACTATTTATGTGGATTTACCTACATGTCTAACATTTTAATTGTTTTCCATTACCTTGTGCATTTCAGACCTTCCTTCTGGGATCATATTCCTTTTATTTGAAGTGTAACTTTTAGCAGTTCCTTTAGAACAGGTCTCTTTGTGACAAATATTGTTAGTTTTTGTTCATTTGCAAAATGTCTTTACTGTGCCCTCAATATTGAAAGATAATTTTTCTGGATGCATAATTCTGGGTCAATAGTGATTTCATGACATTTAGACATTATTCTACTAGCTCCTGGTTCTCAGAATTGTTGCTAAAAATTCATTCCAATTGTCATTCCTTTGTATGATCTCTTTCTTTCCGGCTTCCTGCAGTTTTTCTCTTTGCCTTTGGTGTTCTGAAGTTTCACTATTATGTGTCCAGATTTGGATGTCATTTTATTTTTCTTAAGATGCGTTTTGTTTCTTGGATCTGTGATTCAATTTTTCATCAGTTCTGGAAAATTCACAGATATTATGTTATTAAATATTGTCATTGTTCCATTGTCTCTAAGATCTTTTTTTCTGAGATCCCAATTAGATATATGTTAGACCTTCTTTGTGTGTATTACAAATCTCTGAATCTTTTCATTTTTTTTAAAGATTTTATTTTTCCTTTTTCTCCCCGAAGCCCCCTGATACATAGTTGTGTATTTTCAGTTGTGAGTCCTTCCAGTTGTGGCATGTGGGATGCCGCCTCAGCATGGCTTGATGAGCGGTGCCATGTGCATGCCCAGGATTCGCACTGGCAAAACCCTGGGCCGCCGAAGCAGAGCACATGAACTTAACCACTTGGCCATGGGGCTGGCCCCCTCTTTTCATATTTTTAATTTATCACTTTTTGATTTATTGTTCTCCAATTGATTATCTCTTTAACTGTTATTGATTTCATTTTTATCTCACAATTATATTTTTCCTTTTTAGAATCCCCACTTGTTTTTTCAAATCTGTCTATTCCTGTTTCATTTATGCTCATCTTTGCAATTGCATCCATTACTTCTTTAATCATTTTATATATAGCTATTTACATTCTGCATCTGACATCATCTACAGTCCTTGGAGATCTAAATGTGTTGGTTCTTGTTTCTGTGGACTTTCAGTCATGGATCCATTCATCTGCTGATGGACACTTAGGTTGTTTCCATATCTTGGCTATTATGAATAAAGCTCCAATGAACATAGGCATTCAGATATCGCTGAGATACTGATTTCATTTCCTTCATTTCCTGGATATATACCTAGAAGTGGGATTGCACACCATACGGTAGTTGTATCTTAAATTTTTTGAGGAAACTCCATGCTATTTTCCATAATGTCTGTACCAATTTACATTGAGCTTTGTGATTATATTTTTGACAGTGTATAGAATATTTCCAACTCTATGTAAAACTGGTACTTCCAACTCAGCATGTCTATAACTGAACACACTTTCCCCCATCTCTTTCCAAACCTGCTCCTCTTTCTGTATTCCAAACTCTTATCCCCTCACTTTTCCACCTCCCTCTTTCATTCAGTGAACTCATGTTCATATTTGAGTCTTAGCTGAGAAGTCATTTACTCTAGGAGGCCTTCCTTGGCTCCTTATATTAAATTAGGTTCTCCTTTTGGCTATCCCATAGCACCATGTAGATTATTCAGTCGAAATACTCATCAAAATCTATTGTAATTGCTTGTTTAGTTATTTTTCCTCCTTACATGACCATCAGCTTCAGGAACAGGGACCCTAAAACAGTACTGCTAAAGGACTGTACATTGGGAAAAGAGACATATTCAGACCTTTTGGGGATTACTGGACACTGGCTCTGAACTGTCACTAATTTCTGGAGACCCAAAACATCACTAACAGTCAGAATAGGGGCTTATGGAGGTCAGGTCATCAATGGAGTTCTAGCTCAGGTCTGCCTCACAGTGGGCCCAGTGGGTCTCTGAACTCACTTTGTGGTAACTTTCCCAGTTCCAGCAATGCATAATCGAAATAGAATGACGTAGCAGCTGGGAGAATCCTCCTATTTGTTCCCCAATCCGTGGAGTGAGGGCTATTATGATAGGAAAGGCTGAGTGGAAATCATGAGAACTGCCTCTACCTGTGAAAGTACTAAGTCAAAAGCAACTCTGCATTCCTGGAAGGATTACAGAGATGAGTTCCACCATTAAGGACTTGAAAGATGCAGGGGGTAATTCCCACCAAATTCCCATTCAACTTGCCTATTTGGCCTGTGCAGAAGACAGATCTTGGAGAATGATGGCGGATTATCATAAACTCAGTCAGGTGGTGACTCCAATTGTAGCTGCTGTTCCAGATACGGTTTTGTTGCTTCAACAAATTAACACACCCCCTGGTACCTTGTGTGCAGCTATTGATCTGGCAAATGCTTTTTTCTCTATACCTGTTAATTAGTACAGACCACCAGAAGTAGTTTGTTTTCAGCTGACAATGCTAACAATACATCTTCACTATCCTAATTCAGGTACATCAATTCTCCAGCTCTACTTCATAATTTAGTCAGCAGGGACCTTAATTGCTTTTCCCTTCTTCAGGACATCAAGCTGGTCCATTACATTGACAATATTATGCTGACTGGACCTGGTGAGCAAAAGAAGCCAGACACAGGAGTATACACTGTGTGATTCCATTTCTATGAAACTCCTCTAGGCAAGAATATCAATTGTTGCCTGCTGCTGGAAAAGGAGGAGTAGGAACTGACTGGGGAGGGGCAGAAGGAAACCTTTTGGAGTGACAGAAATGTCCTGTATTTTGACAGTAGTGTTAGTTATACTGCTGTATATATTTGGCAAAACTCAGTGAACTGTACACTTAAAATGTGTTTCTTTTATTATTTATAAATGATACCTTAATAAAGGTGACTTAAAGAACACTATTTATCAGTACTTATGGGTTGCGGTAAAGGATATATCCAGAGATAAATCCACAGCCCCAAATGTTTTCCTGATTTAAAAAGGAACAAAAGTGGGGCCAGCCTGGTGGCGCAGTGGTTAAGTTCGCACGTCCTGCTTTGGTGGCCCGGGGTTCACCGGTTTGGATCCTGGGTGCGGACATGGCACCGCTTGGCAAGCCATGCTGTGGTAGGTGTCCCACATATAAAGTAGAGGAAGATGGGCACAGATGTTAGCTCAGGGCCAGCCTTCCTCAGCAAAAAGAGGAGGATTGGCAGCAGATGTTGGCTCAGGGCTAATCTTCCTCAAAAAAACACAAAAACAAAACAAAACAAAAGGAACAAAAGTAAATGAACAAAGCATTCAAATAAAAGCTTCATATATAAAATTAAAAGGAAAACAACAAACTGGGAAAAATATTTACTACAATTTTGAACAAAGACTTTATAGTTTTAATATATAAAGAGTTGTTACAAATCAATAAGAGATTCTATCACAAAAATCTGCTATTTCCTTCTTGTTCTCAGTGCCAAGACTGACTAGCTCCTTTTTAGTCTTTAGTTCTGCAAAAGCTTTGTAATTCATCTTCCTGCCTCCAATCTTCCCACTCCAAACCATCCCTCACACTTTTACCAGAGGTATCTTTCTAAAACACAACTGTCTTCCTTGAAATCCCAAATGGCTCCTTATTACCTAGATAAGAAAGGTAAAACTCTGTAGCTTGGCACTGAAGACCCTTCTTCTCATCTTTCGGCCTCTTCTTTCTTTGGCCTGCCACCTTGTGAATCCCATGCGCTAATCTCGCTCCTTGAGTATGTCAGGCCTTCTCTCACGGGCACACGGCCTTGGTTATCTCTTCTGCTGGATTGCCCATCCTCTCTACTCCTGGCACCCCCACCTCATCTGTCCAATCTCTACCCCTTCCCTAATGCTCTGTTTGAAGCCTCACTTGCCTCCCCAAGCAGTCAGACTCTCCTCTGCTCCCTCCCCAGCACTCAGTGTACACCATTATCAGCACTTGCCACAACACAATTGTAATATAAAATTAAAATGTTTTCATTTTAATTTATATATTTAAATTATAATTAGCCTCGATGTCTGTTTCTAGCCCCCACCCCCTTCTACTAATGAAGAAGCATCTCTATTCAACTTTGTATTCCTAGAATAGCACAGAGTAGGTGCTCAGTAAACACTGTTAAATAAGAGAATATTTAATTAGATTGAAGGAATTATATAACTTACTGTGGAAAATGAATTATAGAACTTTTTTAAAAAGGTACTTAAAAAATATGTAAAAACCTTTCAAGTACATAGGCAAAAAAAATTGCAAACATTTCTAAAGTAGAAATTTTCTAAAGTCTGTTGTAATGAATGGAGATTATCTGCAAACTAAGAATGTCCTTAAAAATAGTTTGTTTTCATTTGAGTAGAGTATGCATGCTTTCTAAAATTTGTTTTACATTATAATTTTCTCTGGCAAAACTTAGGCTCACAAATTATAAGAATTATACATATTCTGAATTAGTAAAGAACAAATTGAAGAAATTATAATGGTATTACTACCACTGCTGGTTGACACTTAGTGGAAACATGTGGAATAAAATAAAAGATTAACATTCTTTTCCAAAAATGGAGAAATTTTTTCAGTTGTATTGCTGCTTTATTCCACTGAGCTGTACCTCACATTTCAGCACCTTACTAGTCTTGGCACTATTACTCTGAAATCTTTTTATTTAAACAACTCACAGAAAATGTTCCAATTCTGTTCACAGGTATTATATTAGCATCATTTATCATTTGCTGAGTACTTGGGCTTGGGTCCAGCACTGTGTCCAGTTACAAAAGAAGAAATCACTATTTCTGCCTTCAAGAAGTTAACAGAGCAGTTGCAGAAATAAGATGCAAACAAACATAAAATAATCAGAAAACAATTCAAGGCAATATTCAGTGGTAAGTGTCAAATTTTGTGACACAGTAGTTCCATGGTATAGAAGTTGAGAGGTGGTCAGGGAAGGCCTTGTTAAGAAGGCACTTGTTTTGAGCTCAGAACTGTAGGGAAGATCTGAGCTATTGGAAAGAAGGGGGAAGGTCCTCTCCCTGGGAAAACATCCTACCTGATATTTTCTCCATCTCTTCCAATAGCTTTTCCAAGTCTTTATTCAGGTCTGACAGCATTTTTAGCATGTTGTCATAGTTTCTTTCCCCAGGGTCAGAATCAGCCATCTAGACAGTGCACAGAAAGAGGAAGTGAAACAGAGCAACATTTCAATTCTGGCTCCACTATTCATAGCTGGGCAGCCAAAGCCAGAAACTTGAGGTCATCTTTAATTCCTCCTTCTCTTTTCTTCCTAACCTGTCACTAAAACTCACCGATTTTATTTGTTCATGGAATAAACATTTAATCATCTATGGGTCAGGAAGGTCCAGTTCTTGTGAGCCACCAGTGAACTGAAACTTGCCCTTGTGGAGTTCATAGCTTGGCCCAGCTCTTTAAAGTCTCTCCTATCAGTCTCTTTGCTGTCTCTCCAAGAGTGCTGCTTTCATTGAGGGCCAGTACTTATAGATTTACTGAGCACCTACTATGTGCCAGACACCTACTACAGCTCTGTGATACTGCAGTTTATTTGTGGATCCAGAAAGAAAAAACCCATCCTCTCATGGAGCTTCCAGTCCAGGGGGATAATAAACAAGTTAACAGATTTGTAAAGATAATTGCAGTTTGTGGTCACTGCTACAAAGAAAATAAATAGAATAAAACAGCATGGTGTAATAAAAAGGATCTTTCATGGGGAGGGTGCTTTAGTTTATAAAGTCAGAGAAGTCCTCTCTTTTTTTTTAGAGAAGTCCCAGTACATAGTTGCATATTTTAGCTGTAAGTTCTTCTAGTTCTTCTATGTGAGCTGCTGCCACAGCACGGCTACTGACAGACGAGTGGTGTGGTTCGGCACCCAGGAACTGAACATGGGCTGCTCAAGTGGAATGCACCAAACTTTAACCTCTAGGCCATCAGGGCTGGCTCAGAGAAGTCATTTCTAATGAAGTGACATTTCAACTGCCACTTGAATGACAAAAAGGAGTTGGCATGTGAAGACCTGGGGGAAGAATTCTACACAGAGGGAATAGCTCAAGAAAAGGTGGGAGTGGCCCTGGTGTGTTTTAAGGAATGGAAAGAAAGTGTAGAATGAGGTTGAGGAGAAGAGTGGTATGAGATGAGATCAGCTAAGCAGGCAAGAAGTTTGGTTTTATTTTGAGTGTGAAGGAAAGCCACTGGAGGTTGACAGCAGGGGATTATGTGGTTATATTTTAAAATAATGACTTCAGCTGCTTGGAAAGTAGGCTGTTGCAGAAGACTGAGAAAAGGCAAGAATGGGAAGACCAGTGAGTCAGGAGAGCACTAGAGTAGTCTAGAGATGACAGTGGCTTGGACTAGGTGGTAATGATATAAATAGTGAGAAGTGGAAGGCTTTGAGCTATATTTTGGAAGATGAGCCAACAGAATTTGGTAGAGGATTTGATGTGTCTAAGTTTGCAGGGCCAAGTAATAGGAAGAGAAATCAAAATGACTCCTAATTTTGGTGAGAACAACTTGATGGATGGTGGTGTTATTAACTGAAATGGGGAATACTAGGAGAGAAGCAGATTAGAAGGGAAAACAAGTGCTCTATTTTTAACAGGTTAATATGAGATGCCTATTAGGCCTTCAAGTGGAGACTCAAATAGGCAGTTGAATATATGGGCCTGGAGTTCAGGAGAAAAGTTGGACCTGAAATATAAAGTTTGGAACTAATGGTACAGGCTCTCTCCACCTTTTACTTGGACAACCGTCATGGACTCCTAACTCGTCTTCCTGCTTGTAGCTTCATTTTGTCCAATCCATTTTACAGTTCACCTCCAGAATAACCTTTCCTAACATGCAAATCTGACCATGTCACTCTGTTTGAAATCCTTCAATAGCTCCCTATTTCTTTCAGGATAAAATAAATCTCTTTACTATAGATATAAGATTCTTTGTAATATAGCTCCTGACTGCTCCCATTTTCCTCCAATTCTGAGTTGTGGCCAAACAACTGAAGAAAGCCTTGAGAGATTCAGAATTTAATGAGATATTATTTAAAATCTACAAGAGTTCTATATTTCCAAGAGATGTGATGAAAAAAGATCCATGAAAATAACAAAAAACTCTGTAAAGTTAAAAAATCTCTACAGTTTTCTTACAAAGGAGCTAAAGAAATGCAAAATGGAATAAAATTATGCTATCATGTGGTAGTTACAAAAATCTGTGTGAAGGTAAAGAGGTAGGTAATGACACAATTCATACCTAAGTTGTGTGGGCTACTTGCTCAATCCATTAAGTTATAAAGTTCCAGTTTTATTTTTTTACCCATACATTCAACACATATTTATTGAGCACTATTTTAGATACTGAAGACACAGCAGTGAACAAAACAGATTAAAATCCTTGGTCTCATGGAATTTATATTCTAGTGGGGAGAGAAGACAATAAACAATATTAATAAGTGAAATAAACATAAGGAAGGGATAAGTACTAAGGAAAAAAACTCAACCAGAGATGTAGGGTGGGAGTGTGTGTAGGGCGGGGCTGCAATTTAAATAAGTGTGCAGGGAAGGCCTCGCTGAAGTGATTTTGACTAAAAATCTGAAGAAGTAAAGGAACGAGCCATATAGATATATGGGGAAAGTGCAGCCAGGCAGAGAAAACAGTAAGAACGAAGGCCCTGTGTAAGGAGCCTGCTGGATGAGCCGGAGGAAGAGCAACAAGGGCAGTGAAGTTGATATAGAGAGAGTGAAGAGGAAAGTAGTAGAAGATGAGGTCAAAACAAAGGGGGTGGAATTATCGTGGACCTTGTAGGCCACTGAAATGACTTTGGCTTTTTCTTTGAATGAGATGGGAGCCTGGAGGGTGATGATCTGATTTACATGTTAATAAACCACTAGGTTGAGAATAGCTTGTGCGGACATGGGTGAAGGCAGGGAGACTACTTAGGAGGCCACTGGAATAATGCAGGTGAGAGATAATAACAGCTTGGATCAGCATAGGAGTGATGAAAGTGTACGAAGGAGGATGAATCAGGGTATATTTTGAGGACAGGGCTGACAAGATTTGCCAATGAGTCAAGGTGGAGTCAGGGACGATGATAAGGTTTTTGACTGGGTGACCAGAAATGGAGGTACCATTAACCGAGAAGGGGGAAGACTAGAAGAAGCTCGTTTAGGTGGGGAAGAAAGAATTCAGTTTTGAACATATTAAATTTAAGATACCTATTTGGCAGCCAAGTGGGGATGTTGAGTAGGCAGCTGGATAAATGAATTCAGGGGAGAAGGTAGGCTAGAGATAGAAATTTGGGAGTCATCAGCATACAGGTGATACTTAAAGACATGAGAATGGGTGAGATCAAAGGACAGAATGCAAATGGAGAAGAGGCCAAACATCAAGATCAGGGAGATTCCAAGGAAACAGCCAAAGAGACTGAGAAAGAGGGGCCAGAGAGGTAGAAGGAAAATCAGGAGAGTCATGTTCTGGAAGTCAAGTCCAGACTCCCAGAGAGGCATTGGATCCCAGCCAATGTCCTCTGATCATTATGAAATCTCAGCAAGCTGAGAAGACAACTTTAAAAAGTACAAGAGAAGGGAACTCCAAAAATTGTGTGGGATAATATGAGTACTTCCTTAATGGGTGAGTAACTTATCATGCTGGGAAGGTAGAGAATTAAGATAGGAAATGTTTAAGAGCATAAAAAACTGGAATTACTGGGAATATTTGGTATTTTGTGCTTTTGTACGTTTAAGAGAATTTGGTCTATTAGAGTAACAGGTCAGCTTTGTCATTCTGGTTTAAGATGTTAAATTGATTATGGGTTGTAATTGTAAATCAAAATCTTAGTAAGTTTATAAAGAGTTTTAGGACATGTAAGAGAAGGTGAGGTTCATCATATTTATAAGTCTGACTTAGGATATTTATAAGAATTATTTAAGAAAGTGGGAAGTTTTGTTATTAAGACAATTGAGGTACCAAAGAAATGGAATATAGTAATTTATAATTAAATGAGTTTAAGTTTGTAAATAGATCAAAAACATTAAGTTACTATTAAAATTTGTTAGACCTAGAATAAGATTAAGAGTTTAGAATAAGATAATCTTACTTAGAAAAAAAATCTAATAAATAATCTTATTTAGAATAAGATTTATAAACTAAACAAATGCTCAAGGAAGACTGGATTTTTAAATTGTAACTTTAATAAAATATTAATTTTTAAGACCAAAGTAAACATTCAAATAGTCTTTTCTCTGCCTAAATAATGCCTTTAAAGGCATCAAAGCTCATGTTTATCAAAAGCTACCCATGTCCTCACATATACCCTAAGCTTCAGTCATATTAAATATTTAATTTGGTAAATTTGGGTATCTACTATATGCCAAGCAGTACTACAGAAACTGAGGATTAAAAAATAACTAAGTACACAGTCCCTGCCATCAAGGAAATCAGTCTGGTAAAAAGAAACTTGTTGTAAAGCAAGATTCTTTGAAAAGCAATAGCCATTCATCCAAAAGTCCTTGCTCAGTCAAACCAAAGCCTTCTGACATAAAATGGCCCGTATAGCCACATCACTGAGAACTCTGAAAACATCATCTTCTCTCTTGCCTCCATGCCTTTACATACATCATTATTATACTGCCTGAAATGCCCTTCCCTGCTCTCTCTTGTTTTTTAAGACTCAGCTCAAGGGTCACTTCTTCCAGAAGTCTTTCCTTACATTTCCCACCAGCCAGCTCTGAAGGTCGGTGTGCACCTCTTTTTACATTCCCACAGCTTCTATATCTACTTCCAGCCAGACACTGTTCTAAGCATTTTAATCTTTATAAAAACCCTATAAGGTAAGTCCTATTATGATTCCAATTTACAGATGAGAAAAACAAGGCTCAGAGAAGTTACCTAAGTTGCTTAAGATTGGACAGCAAATGCACACAGATCTGAGAAATGCACCCCAGCAGTCTGCTTCCAGTCTGTGCTCTCACATACTACGCTACTGGTATTCAATAAATTCTTGATAAATATACGATGAACAGAACTGACAAAATGTAGTAAGCAACTGGAGAAAGGTTCTAGGTACCCTGAAAGCCTGGGATAGAATCCAGGCTCTGCCATTTACTGGCTGTGAGACCCTGGAAAGTTAGCCAATCTCTTTAAGTCTCTGTTTGTTCTTCTGTAAAATGGAAATGATAGCTCCTTTGCAGGTTATTATGAAGATGTACATAGCTATGCACACAGTAGGCACCTAAGTTTACCAAATTAAATAGTTGGCATGACTGTCTGTGAAACACTAGGTATAGACAGAGTAGTTGCTCAGAAAATATTTTACGATAATTAGATGAGAAAGAGATAGGAATCCAAAAGATATATACGCTAACATTTATTTCATGCTTAATATGTGCCAGGAACTGTGTTAATTCTCAACAAGCATTGACTGAATTCATCCTCACAACAATGCTATGAAGTAAGTGCTAATACTCTCTGCATTGTACAGATGAGGAAACACGATTACAGAAGAATCTAACCAAAGTCACACAGCTAAACAGTAGCAAAGCTAGATTCAAACCCAGTCCTCTCTGATTCTAGAAATGGAGCTCTTCAGCACTACATTTTCTCACAATTGCCTCAAACAATACAGTGGGTGGTTTTGAGCCTGAGTGTCAGGATGGATGGAGCAAAGGAGGAGAAAGAATGGGGGTGGAGGGATGAGATAGGGAGGCTAATGAGCTCAATTTGGGACAGCTTGAGTGTGTGGTGCTTATGGGGTATCCAGGCAGAGCTATTCAACATTCTGTTGAAATACAGGAGTATAGCCCTAGATAGAGGCTAAGCTGAAAATAAAGAGTTGATGGTGGTTTAAACTATGGGAAGAGATGAAATTATTCACAGTGAATGTATAAAAGGAAAAGAGAAAATGGGACCAGGAAGAAGCTCTTAAAAACAACAGCACTTAAGAGGAGAAGAAAACAAGCCCATAAAAAGCACTGATAGGCAGTCAGAAATATAGGGAAATGCGGAGTGTGTACTTGAAGCCAATGGAAGAGGGGAGGGACTGACCAACTAATTCACTTAGTTTACAAATATTTATTGAATGTCAGGCACTATTTTAGGTGCTGGGAGTATATCAGCAACAAAACACACAATAAGCCCTGCCTTGTGGAGTTTACATTCTAGTCAAGGAAGACAGGCAATAAACACATAAATAAATAAAATGTCAGGTGGTAATAAGTGCTATAGAGAAAATAAAGCAGGGTAAGGGAGGCCATAAAGCAACGGAGTGGGAGAAGCCACTCCATATCTGGTGAACTGCAGAAATACCCTCTGAGAAGGTGAAACTTGAAACAGACTCAAAAAAAGTGAGCATGCGACCCCTGTGGTTATCTTGGGGAAGAGTTCTGTGCAGAGGGATCAGAAGAAACAAAGGCCTTGAGGGTAAGTGTGCTTGGGTGTGGTTGAGGAAGAGTAGGAAGGCTAGCAATGCTGGAATGGAGTGAAAGAGGATAGGATGTCAGAAGATGAGGCAGAGAAGTTGGGAAGGATACTGCAGTTTACACAGGGCTTTGGCTTTTATTCTGAGTGAGATGAGGAGATACTAGAGGAATTTGACAGAGGTGACATGACTTGAATTATGATTTAAAAGGATCACTCTGGCTGCAATGTTGAGAATAGACAGGGGTGGAGAGGGTCGAGGAGAGAAGAGGCCGCTGCAAAACTCCAGGTAGCGGATGATGGGGCTTGGACCAGAGTGTTAGTGGTGAAAGAGTGAGAAGAGACTGAACTCCAGGTATGTTGTGAAAATGGAGCCAACAGTATTTGCTGACATCCAAGTGGAAATATGAATCTGGAGCATGATGAAAAGTCTGGCTGAACATCCATATTTGGGAGCCATTGAAGTTTGGATGACATTTAAAGTCATGGGAGTAGTTGAAATCACCTAGGAAGTGAGGATAGATGGAAGAGAGGTCTGAGCTCTCCAACGTTTAGAGTTCGGGAAGATGAAGAGGAAAAGACAACTGAAAGCAGCAGTCAGTGAGGTAGAAGGAGAACCAGGAGAGTTCAGTGTCTTGGAAATCAAGTGAAGAAGGCAAGCAAAGAGTGATCAATTGTGTCTCATATCAAAGACCATAAGGAATAAAAAGTGACCATTGGATTTGACAATCTAGAGGTCACTGGTGACCTTGACAGGAGCTGTTTTCATGGAGTGGCAGGGACAAAACCTGACTGAAATGTGTTTAAAGAGAAGGGAGGAGGAGAAGTAGAAACCTGTGTGTTTTGGTGCAAGGGGAAGCAGTAGGGGGGGCCAGTAGCTGGAACCTTATGTAGAGTCACGGGTGTCTTTTAAGTTGGGAGATGTTACACCACTGTCAAATCTTACAAAAGGGCCCAGTGAATTCAGGACATTTGATTTGGGTGTCACTGGTCATCTCAGTGAGACCTGTTTCGGGGAGCAGTAAAAGTAGCAACAAGATTTCAATGAATAAAGACAATGGATCATTAGACAAAATAGAACACGTAGATTTAGATGAGGAGGGTAGGAAAAACAGGAGACAATGAGAAGGTGATAGAGAGTGAAGGCTTTTTGTTTTTTGAATTTACAAAGGCAGAGACTTGCCTGACTTTAGGCTGTGTGGAAAGGGGTAGTTGAACAGAAAAGGCTGAAGAATCAGGAGGAAAAAAAAGGTCACTTTACCCTAAGAAGGGAAGGGAAGGTGAGGGGAGGAGGAAGGGGAAGGGGAAGGTAGGTCAGGCTCCAGGTGGTCCAAATTCAGGCCTTAGGTCTCTAGCTTGCCCACGAATGGCAATGAAAAGTTTTTCTCCTAAGAATAGACATTCTTGGTTTGAAGAGAATGATAAAGGCTTGGCAAGCTGCGTGCCCCCCTAGAGGGGCTCAGACATGCAGCAGAGAAGCAGTGCAGCGTAGCTGAGCGTGTATCTTCAAGACCCTAGGGTGATGCAGTGTAACTGGCCTGGGAGTTTGAAATGTGCATGTGGTGGACCAACAAGGTGAGAGCACAAGTAAGAAAGGTTTAAGCGGTGTGTAAGACGACGGGTGGGGACAAAGCAGAGGTGCAGAGGGACATGTAGTTGAGAGGCAGGGAGGCGGGGGGGCAGAGCATGAGACGGCTGGCGGGGTGTCGGCTGTGGCCAGGCTGGTCTCAGAGGAGGGATGTGTCTGGAAAGCAGATCCAGGGAGAGGGTAGAGCTGAGGCGAGGAAGACCTGGGATTAGAGCACAATCGTTCCCTCCTGATAAGCTTGCCTAGGATGACGGCAGAACTAGGACTGGGAGAAGGCCTGGGCCAGCGCCCACACCCAGGGGAATGGGGGTGAGGGCAGACCAAGGGGGTTGCGAGGGCAGAGGGGGTGTGAGGTGGGAGGGACTGGGTTGGGGGTCACTCTGGGTGTGAAGGGCTTGAGGGACCGGGGGTCATGGGGACTGAGGAATCAGGAGGCGTACAGAATGCAGGGCCTGGGGTCCGCTTGTGATCTGAGGGGCTTGCCTGGTGTGAAGAGATTAACAGTCTGGGATCTCTCTTGGAAAGAGAAAGGTGAGTGGATGAGGGGCCCGCGGATCAGAGATCCTTTGGGAGGGGTGTGTGTGAGTGTGTGATGTGTGGGGTTGGAGGGCTGTGAGGCTCGGGGACACTTCCGCTGTGCGGATGTGAAGGAATTCGAGGGGCATAGAGTGTGGAGTCCAGGGGTCTCAGGTGTAGGAGGTGACCGGTGAGAGGCTCAGGGTGTGTGGGACAGGGGGTCCAGGGAGTGTAGAGTCCAGGATGTGCAGGAGGGGTCTGGATGAGGTGTGGGGTGAGGGGTCAGGGTGTGTGAGGTGAGAATGGGGTGTGGGGTGTGCGGGGTGAGGAGAGGGGGAGGGGGGTGAGGACTGGCGGATGTGGGGTGAGGGGACCGGGGTGAGGGGTGGGGTGTGCGGGGTGAGGGGACCGGGGTGAGGGCTGGGGTGTGCGGGGTGAGGGGACCGGGGCGAGGGGTGGGGTGTGCGGGGTGAGGGGACCGGGGCGAGGGGTGGGGTGTGCGGGGTGAGGGGACCGGGGCGAGGGGTGGGGTGTGCGGGGTGAGGGGACCGGGGCGAGGGGTGGGGTGTGCGGGGTGACGGGACCGGGGTGAGGGGTGGGGTGTGCGGGGTGAGGGGACCGGGGCGAGGGGTGGGGTGTGCGGTGTGAGGGGACCGGGGCGAGGGGTGGGGTGTGCGGGGTGAGGGGACCGGGGCGAGGGGTGGGGTGTGCGGGGTGAGGGGACCGGGGCGAGGGGTGGGGTGTGCGGGGTGAGGGGACCGGGGTGAGGGGTGGGGTGTGCGGGGTGACGGGACCGGGGTGAGGGGTGGGGTGTGCGGGGTGAGGGGACCGGGGTGAGGGGTGGGGTGTGCGGGGTGAGGGGACCTGGGTGAGGGGTGGGGTGTGCGGGGTGAGGGGACCGGGGTGAGAGGTGGGGTGTGCGGGGTGAGGGGACCGGGGTGAGGGGACCGGGGTGAGGGGTGGGGTGTGCGGGGTGACGGGACCGGGGTGAGGGGACCGGGGTGAGGGGTGGGGTGTGCGGGGTGACGGGACCGGGGTGAGGGGACCGGGGTGAGGGGTGGGGTGTGCGGGGTGACGGGACCGGGGTGAGGGGGTGGGGTGTGCGGGGTGACGGGACCGGGGTGAGGGGTGGGGTGTGCGGGGTGACGGGACCGGGGTGAGGGGACCGGGGTGAGGGGTGGGGTGTGCGGGGTGAGGGGACCGGGGTGAGGGGACCGGGGTGAGGGGTGGGGTGTGCGGGGTGACGGGACCGGGGTGAGGGGGTGGGGTGTGCGGGGTGACGGGACCGGGGTGAGGGGTGGGGTGTGCGGGGTGAGGGGACCGGGGTGAGGGGACCGGGGTGAGGGGTGGGGTGTGCGGGGTTAGGGGACCGGGGCGAGGGGTGGGGTGTGCGGGGTGAGGGGACCGGGGCGAGGGGTGGGGTTGTGCGGGGTGAGGGGACCGTGGTTAGGGGTGGGGTGTGCGGGGTGAGGGGACCGGGGTGAGGGGTGGGGTGTGCGGGGTGACGGGACCGGGGTGAGGGGTGGGGTGTGCGGGGTGACGGGACCGGGGTGAGGGGTGGGGTGTGCGGGGTGACGGGACCGGGGTGAGGGGTGGGGTGTGCGGGGTGACGGGACCGGGGTGAGGGGTGGGGAGTGCGGGGTGACGGGACCGGGGTGAGGGCTGGGGTGTGCGGGGTGAGGGGACCAGGGTGAGCGGTCGGAGTGGGAGGTGAGGAAGCGGAGTGAGGGGTCTAGGGTGAGGCGGTGGGTGCAGCCCTGGGACGCTGTCTCCCCGGGCAGGGGCGCAGGGAGCTCACCTCCTACTCTGCCTGCACCGTGTCCTGCTCCGGGGCCGCCCCCCGCCCCCGCCGGGTGGCGTGAGGAGGCGGCTGGTCAGATGGACGCCCCGCCCCTTTCCGTTACCAGACCCGCCCCCGGAGCTGGCCTCTCGCCCTCATTGGCTAGGCTTGTGGAGCGGAAGGGGCGGGCTGAAAGCACGTGACCGCACCTGCCCCCTGCTGGTCCGCACGTGGGCCTGTGGTCTCTGATAGGCCGAGGGCCTGGGTTGAGGAGGGGCCTAAGTTGTGGGAGAATAGGGCTGAGATGAGAGGGCACCTCCAGTTGTGACAGTTTTGTTCCTCTCCTTGGCTCCATGGGCGTAAGGCCATACACAGAGGGCCCTGTCTGTCTGTTTGACCCTTGTGTCCCCAGTGTGCAGGACAACACTTGTTAATGGTTAATAGCAGGTGCTATTAACCATTTGTTGAATGAGTAGCCAAGTGCCCCAATATTTGCAGCCTTCACAACCACCATGCGCTGCTGACATGATTACATCTGTCTTACAGGGGAGGAAGCAGAGTTTCAGGAAGATGAGGTAAGGGCCCAAGTGCTGAGCTGGGAAGTGTGAACGCTGGTCCAGGCCAGGTCTGCCAGGTGCTGCTGGCCTCCAGCAGTGGAAGCACAAATTACCAAGCAAGGACAGGTGAGGGAGGTGCTCAACTCTAGAGGGGCTGCACATAAAGCTCTGGTCCTCTCACCTCAACAGGCCAGTCCAAGGGGCTCAGTCTTCATTTAGAGGGTGAGGGGCACCTTAGAAGGGTGATAAGCAGAGGAATGACATGGTGAAGAGGTATCTCTGGCTGCTAGATGGAGGACAGCAATGGAGCAGGCTATTGCTGTTGTTTGGGTGTGTGATGATGGAGGTGTGGACAGGGAGGTGGTGGTCATGGAGGAGGGAAGTACACAGAGTCAAGCCATTTAGAAGAGTTGACAGGGCTTGGTAATGTGGGAAGTGAGGGAGAAAGAGGGAATGGGTTAGTGGCTGGAGGATGATACTACTGGTTGAGATGGGGAAAGTGGGAGCAAAACCAATTTGGAAGGTTGTTAAGTTCAGACCTTGAACACCTTTTGTTTGAGATTCCTGACAAACATAGGACCCACTGAATTTTCTCTCAGGGATTTTGATCTTTAGCAGACTGATTGCACACCAGGAGAAACAGCTAGAGATCAGCCAGATAGTTCTGGGCACAGAGTGAGTAGCTGCTTATCTACTGAGGAGTCTGCTGCCTGGACCACACCCCTTCCCCAAGCTTCCGGGTTCCTGCCCCTTCCCAACCTGGTTCTCTGGCTGTCCCTTGCCACCTGTGAGTCACCCTGCATACTTCCAATAATTTCTTCTAGACTTCCGAGAACTGATTTCAGTTATAGTGCCCAAAAAAACATGACTCAGGAATAACTCTGATGGGTAATGAAGGCAGCTTCAGGGAAGAGTAGGAATTTGAGAGGCTAAGAAAGGGCCCAGCATTCCAGGCAGAAGGTTCAGTGAAGGCAAAGGCAAGGGTACGGATGAGCCTGCCTCCTTTAGGGAAAAGAGAGTGTGGTTGGGGCTCAGGGTTCTTGGTGAGGGGCAGAGGAGACTCAGAGGAGATGAGCTGGGGTGGTATGTGAGGGGACTCTGCCCAGCAGATGGAGGTGGGATATCTGAAGCACCCTGCAGAGCCCAGGGCAGGAAGGATGGGCTCTCAGGGAGCCAGGGAATGTCAGTCTGGTCTGCCCATGCCCTTGTGCATCCCAAACCAGCTAATTGTTCACCAAATGCTTCCTTTATATATTGGGCATACAGCCAGACTACATTTCCCAGCCCAGTTGCAGTATGAGTCCTGGCCAGTGGGATGTGGATGCAAGTGCTGTGTATCACTACCAGGTCAGGTCCATAAAAGCCTCCCACGAGTGACCCTATGTCTCTCTCTTCCCCCATGTACCTGATGGATGTTGATGCCTAAGGCAACTTCTGAGCTATCTGAGGAAGACAGGGCCCCTGTCAGTCTAAGTCTTTGAATAATGTTATGGAGCAGAGTCTCTGTCTCAGCCAACTGAGCAAGAATTCTATTGGGTTAAGCCATTGAGATTTCAGGACTTATCTGTTATGGCTGCTAGTCTTAACTAGTGCAGATCTGCAAACCCATGGGGCACAAGGAGCTTATCTGGGTCCAGTGGTTGTCACCAGAGGGTTATATCCTGGTTCAGCACTCTGGTTTCTCCTCTTATTTTAACCAAGAATAATCAGATAAAAGAACTTTGACTGAATTTCAACATTAATTAAAAGCCAGCTTGTCGGAAACTCTGCCCACTGCTCTCCCATGGCTGGGCGAGCTGATGTGCCCAAAAGCCTACCAAAACCCAGACACTTTCCCAGGGTAGGTTACCTTGGGAAGGCACCCCAAGAGGCAGAGGTCTATGAAGACTCTTTTGGAAGCCCAAGAAAACTCTGATGTAACATTTTGTGAGCATAGACATACTTTTCTAAGCGTCTCATGGAGACCCAAAAGAGGTTAGGAACCTCTGCCCTGGGAATCTTCTCATGTGCTCTCAGGGTTTTACCTACCTTCAAAGCTGTTATCAGGAGCCTAGGTCTCCTTGACTTTCAATTTATACTTTCAAAAGTCTATGAGACATTTTCACGAATATGTCTTATAGGCACATCAAACTCAACATTTTAAAAATCTTTTTTTTCTTTTGCTGAGGAAGATTACCCCTGAGCTAACATCTGTGCCAGTCTTCCTCCACTTTATATGCGGGTTGCCGCCACAGCATGGCTGACGAATCGTGTAGGTCTGCGCCTGGGATCCAAAACAGGCAAACCTGGGATGCCAAAGTGGAACATGCCGAACTTTAACCACTACACCACGTGGCTGGCCCCTAAAAATCTCATTTAATCACCCAATCACCCAAAAGAGAAGATGTGAGTTATCTTTGATGCCTCACTGTCACGTTTGTCAGTCCTACCTCTGATGTTCTTAGCTTCCTGATTTTCCTTTCCTTAGTTTAAGTCCCATCATTTCTCCCAACTCTGCCACCATCATGAGCTGTACCCTCTGATAGGTCTCCTTACTTCTGTCCTTACTATGCCCAGAGTGATCCCATTAAAATTTAGGACAGATTATGTCACCCTCTGCTTAAACTCCAATGGCTTCCCCCATCATTCAGAGAAGCCAGAGTCTGGCCCGTGCCACCCACCCCACTCCACCTGTCCCCTCCTGCTCTTCCCTCCCTGACTCCATGCCAGCCACAGTACCGTTCCTCCATCGCGGCGGGCACCTCCCACCTTGAAGCTTTGGCTCTAGCTTTCCCTTCAGCCAGGAAGATTCTGCCCTTCAGATACCTACATGGCTTCTGCCCTCATCTCCTTCAGGTCTGAGTCAAAGGGCCCTCACAGGAAGGCCTGCCTTTGCCACCCTGTCTGAAATTGCCACCCACCTCCATTGCTCCCTCCCTGTACTGACTTCTCCTTCGTGCTTATTACCATCTGACTTACTATGTACTTTACTCATTCTTCTTGGTTATTGCCTGTCTCCCTCACTAGACTCTGAGCCCTTCAGGGAGATTCTTTTTGCCAGTTTTGTTCACTGCTATATCCCAGTGCCCAGCATACTGCAGCACTCAATAAGTACTTGCTAAATGGATTATTCCAAAAGCCTCCTGGTTTCTCTGCCAGCCGTTCTATCCCCTGATCCATGCTTGCCTCACCCAGCAGTGGATTCTATGTGGGCATGTGGTGCCTTGTTCACCACTGAATCCCCAGCACAGAGCCAAGTAGATGGCAGTGCTCAAAAACACTGGTTCCTAAGAGAAGGCTCAGGACTATATCTGATTCACTTCTGGGTTATCAGCACCTAGCAGAGTGCTGAGATCTAGTTCATTCAAGCATGCAGCAATAGTAATTGAGTACTTGTGTATACTTTCTATAAAAATTATTTTGTGTTTACTTTTGCAGCTCCTCCTTATTCCTGAGAGGAGCCTTCACAGGGCTGTGCTCCAGTGCAGAGGGGTGCAGAGGGCATGCCTGTGCGTGGAGGAGGCAAGGTGGGCCCCACTCTCTGGCAGACAAACAAATAGAAGTGGCCCCAGGGAACAGGTGAAGGTTCTGAAGCAAGAATTTGTTCCAAGTGCATATGTGGGTGTGGACAGTGACCTCAGCAGAGACGTACATTTCAAAGCAGGTCACAAGCCTCTCTCATTCTCCCAGCCGAGCCCTTCCCTTCCCTTTCTGGCCTGAGCTGGGTCAGGGAGAGGGGCTCCTAGTTCTCAAGCAAAACACAGGTACCTAAGTGCTAAGAGAGAATTACACAGCCTTATTTTTATTGGTATCTAGCAAAAAAAAAAAAAATCAAAATTCCCTACTTGCTCCAACCCCACCTCCACCACCTTGGCCCACAGGGAGCAGTGTCTGCCTGGGGAGATCCTGCTGCCAGAGCTGTCCTTGGAACCTGGGCACCTGTGCACGGCCACTCCTTGTGCCTGTAAGGTGACCACAGGCCCCTTCCTCCACAACTTGGGGATGAAAGGGCAGCTGGTGTTTTTTCCAGCCCTCAGCTGTCAGCCTTGGGAACTTGGAAAAGATCAGCGATGTCCAGCAGAGCTTGGCGGATGTGGTTCCCAAAGCGCTGAGCATTCTGTGGGAGCCAAGAGCTAAGACCAGCCTCCAGGTGAGCCCCCCACCCCTCTGTCCCCACAAGCAAGGACTCTATCCCAGCCAGACAGGGCCATGGACGGCGCCCCCTCCTCAGGCCTGAGTGGGAGCAGGAGAGACTTACCGTCTCTGAGCTTGAGAACTTGCTTGAAACGTGGAAGAAGATGGTATTCTCTCCTGCAATCATGTAGGAAACCCCATAGCCATCATCTGCTACCTGAGGGCAGCACAAGGGGTGAAGAAGAACAGGTAAACCAAACCTAGAAGATCTATGAGGCAAGCTGATGTTATCCATGCTCTCCTCACAAGATTTGCAGCAAGGGGCCCCACCCCCAGACGCTGCATTTTTCCTGAGGTCAGGACCACCCCCAGGAAACAGTGTGAACATCAAAGAGGTCTGCCCCCTGCAGTTCCATACCCCACCTGGGGATCTAGGACCTCATGTTTCCCTCAGGAGAATCAAGATCACTGCCAGGGCATCTCTAGCTCCCTGACATACTAGCCCACATGAATGTCTTGGTGGGCGGGCTGGACTCTCCCAGAAGCACACTTCAGAAGGGAGACCAGCACAGGACATGGTCACACTCCAGCAGGGGTTAGCATGGGTGGGGTCCCAGGCACCTGTCCGCCGGGGTCGACAACTACCCTCTGTTTTCACATAGGGCAGGTCCAGGGCTGTGTTCCTGCCTCTGGTCTGACCTCCTCAATGCCCCGCACTTTCCACTGAAACCCCTGGGCCCTGGTCCTGCCTGCTTGCCCTCTTCAAGGGCACTTACAGGGCCAAAGCCACCGCCGGGGCCCAGGTGATTGGGGTACTGGTCTGGGTCAAACATGCGGATCTGGAATTGAGCAATCTGGCTGGTGGAGAGGCGCCAGGGTTCTGAGAGCACCTGCAACAGGGAGGCCGCAGTGGTCAGATGCCATGCACTCAGCGCACACCTGCTCACAGGTGGTGCCTGAGCCAGGCAGTGTCCCGGCCAAGGATGCAGGAATGAATGGAGTGCAGGACTTTCCTGACTGCTGCCCCTGGTCCCCAGGGTCTGTTTTCACTACCACAGCATCTGCACAAAACCCTCCATTGAGTCTCAAGGCCCATGTGACCTGCCAGTCCCTCTGACCTCCCCTCCTTCAACCCTGTCCCTCCCTCGGCTCTGCCCCCTCCATCCCTGCTGTTCCTCACACACCACATACCCTTGCCTCAGGGTCTGGATACTGGAGGTTCCCTCTACCTGGACTCTGCCCAGCCTGATTCCCTGCAGCCTCTTCACTTTTCTCAGGAGCGCTGTCACCACCTGACATATCACACGTTTCTGTACCTCTCCACTCACAAGAACACCAGCTCTACAGGGAATGCTCCTGTTCAGTGCTAGGACCACAGGCCTGGGTGCGGTGTGGAGCAGAAAAGCTGGCCCCAGCCCTCCAGGGCAACTTCAGGGGAGCCAGCCAGCCAGCCAGACAGTAAACAGGTTGAGATCCATTAGGAGAGGGTACGGGAACAGAAGACATGCCTGTCAACAACACTGACCTCAGCCAGGAAAGGAGAGCTGACCCCCAGGTACTTGGAGACCACGTAGAGGCAGAAGAGGTGCCTGTCAATCCCAGACCCCGTCATGGCCAGGCGGTACATATTCTGGTGCTTTTCAGAAGCTTTCCGGAAGAGATTTTGGAGGTGTGCTTTCTAGGGGGCAGAAGTGAAGCAGTAAAGAGTAGCCCCGACCCTCAAGGCGGGCAGGAGGTGGAGGGATCACCTCACAGTGTGGCCGTGACCCCCTAGGGGTGGAGGTGTCACCTCACCATGTGGCCATGGGGGGCTCACCATGTGGGTCCCTTCCACCATGGCCTGAACAAAGGCTGTGGACTCGCTAGTACAGGAACGTACGGTCTCGGTCCGTCCCTCCCGGAACATTCTAGTCATCGAGGCTTCATAGGTCAGGCAGAACCTGCCCCTGTCCTGGGGAACACAGAGGGGTGAATCTGGCAGGTGGGCCCTGGTGCTGCCTGCCCGCTCAGCAGCCTGGCAGGGCTCCTACCCGGAAGTGAGCCAGCTGCAGGGCGATCTGCACAAAGGCGTCAGGGCTGGTCCGGCACTTCTTGATGAGGCCTTTGCCAAAGGGCAAGAACTGGAAGCAGTACAACTCCACGTCGTCTGCCAGTGCCTTGGCCACCTGGTAGGAACTCTCGATGACTGCCTGGCACTGTTCAGACATGGAAAGGGTCAGCTAGGGGCAGAGCTCTCCAAGCAGGACTTCAGGGTCATGTCTAGGAGGCCTGAGGTTTGGGTAATGGATGAAGGGCAAGGCTGGGGAGCCTCAGTGTACCTCAACACTTCAGGAGGAGGGGACACAAAGGACAACCTGAAGGGCATCAGCCACCAAAGGCCAGGCTGGGCTTTGTGGGGAGGAGGGAGGTGCTGACAGGGGCTGCGTGGACATGAGGCTCCCACCTCACATCTCTCTCTAACCACCAGATGGCCCTGGGATCTCTGTTCATCCTGTGGCCAGTCTGGACCTGTCCCTTCAGAAGCTCCTTTCCTTCCCCCTGAGAGTGGGGCTGGGCCAGAGTGGAGGAGGCGGCAGAGCGTCTTAGGTAATTGTCACTCTCACATGCCTGTCCCTGCCCCTTCTTGTCCTGCATACCTGGTCAGGAATGTCCCACTGCAGCCGCTGAGGAGGTGCCAGCATGGAGTTCGATTTGCCTATGCAGTGCCCAGCCTCCGTGTAGCCCAGGTGGAAGGTGTCAGTGCCTAGGACAAACTGCAGGGAGAAGGTCACACTGAGATGCTGTCCTCGTTACCCTCTGCCCCCTGAGCCTGCCCTGCAGGAACCCTCTCTGGGCCTGTTACCTCCCAGAGATGCCCTATGATAGGGGCGTCTGCCCACGCATGTTCTGTGTTGAGGCCCACGTGGCCATTCTTGAAGGAGATGAGAGTGAAAGACTTGTCGAACCACCTGCAGGAGCAGAAGAGGGAACAATGATGTAAGGGCAGGTGGAGAAGCCCAGCGGGGCCGTGTGCAGGGCTGGTGCTGTACCTGTTGTAGCAGTTGCCATGCAGCAGGGCCTTGCCATAGAGGCTGAGGCTGGCCTCGTCTTCAGGGTCGTAGTGGTGAGACTCCTCATCCAGGGCCACGAAGAAAGCAGCACGTTCGATGGCATCCAGAGAAGCCTTGTTCTTGCCAGAGCCAAAGAAGGCCTGGCGTGCCTGCGCCCACTCCACTCTAGGGGCACAAGAGCAGGGTGAGCAGTGGGGTCAATGTGGGCTGTGGGCCAAGGTACCTCCCAGGGACTGGAGTTGGGGTGAGGGGGGATTGCCAAGTGATCGTGGAAGGTGTTCCCATCCTCTGTGCACCCCCACGTAACCACTACCCTGTTAGAGATGGGCAGAGGTGCAGCGGGTTCTGGCAGCTACCCCACTGAAGTTGCCATCAGTGTCCCTCACTACCGGGGGTCCAGGTTTGGACAGAGGACTACATGCCCGGCATGCCCCTCCCTTGCTCATGCCTCCGGCCTCAAGTTCTAGGCAGCATGCAGGGCCGAGCTCCTCTCTTCATGGGGCCATGAACCTCAGCCAGGACAGCCCATGCCCACAGGCCCCAATACCTTCCCCCCGCAGTGAGGGCCGCCAGCCTCTCCTCCCCGGGCTGAGGCAGGGAGGGATCATCCAGGATCCTCTGGAACTGCATCTCCAGGTCTCGGGGCTTGAGCAGGCGGGAGCCCTCATAGAGCCACACCTTGAAGAAGCGGCCCTTGTGGTAGACGGCCACATGTCTGCTGTCCGAGAGGTGCTGCAGCACGTCTGCGACAGAGGCCAGTGGGCAGGCCAAGGCAGGGCAGCAGGGAGCACCGCCCTTCCCCCGACTCCACCCTGGTACGGGTTCACCAACTGCACACTCGATGACCCATGAGGACCCTGCTTTGCCAGGCCTCTGCCTGGGCCTTCCTTGCCCAGTATGGGGGGCAGGATCATTTGCACTAAGCCAGGCCCTGTGCTGGGCGCTTCCATACCTCTCGTTTAATGGCAGCAACAGTCCTATGAGGCATTTCATAGAAGAGGAAACTGAAGCTCAAGAAAATTACACAAACTGTCCCAGTGTCAGAAACGCAGGCTGCTGCCCCTGCAAGATCCCTCGCTGAGCCCACCCGACCTCCTCTATGGGCTCCTTGAAGGGCGTCTTGTAAGCGCCACAGGGCAGCAGCACACCTCCTGCAGCTCTTTATAAGGAGACTACCTTCCCCTGCACTGTGAGCTCCTGGAAGGGAGGGACCCCGCAGGGTCCCAGCACTAGCATTGTGCCTGTAAATAGCAGGTGTCACAAACTGACTATTTTCCACAGTTACACAACTCTGAGTCACCAAGGACACTTGCTGATGAGCACATAGTAGGGCATCTAGCCATGGTGGGCCCACAGCTGGGAGGGAGGGGGCTCCATCCCAATGGCCCCATGATGGGTGCCCAGTACCTGTCTTCTTGCCTGGGATGCGGGTGGTGTTGAACATCCTCTCCATCTGGTAGGAGCACATAGGCACCATGCCCAGGGCCATCACCTGGAGGGAATGCCCAGCAGGGCTCAGAGGCAGGCCTCCTCTCCCTGTTGTGCCCTCAATCCTAACACAACTCACAGGCTTGATCTCTTCACGGTCCAGTTTACGGCGATACATGATCATGGCATGGACGATGTTTCCCAGGCGGGCTGCCTGCACATCTGTGTTCTTGACGAGCACAAAGTCCTACAGAGAGAGAGCAGAGCCTTCAGGGTGGCTATGACAGGTGTGCAGAGCAGCACCTCTCTGTCCAGGGTGTCACCTGGGTCTCCCTGCCAGAGGACTTGAGGTGTCTTGTCCCCACCCCCCAGTCCATCCTGCGTATGTTGTCAGAGTGAACTGCCAGACATGAAATGCATAACTCATCACGTCACTCCTCTGCTCCAGATTTGGCCTGAGCTGCTTTTCCATAACCTATTTCACTTGCTCCTGTTTTGTTTATTTTGCTTTAAGAAAGTGGTTCCCACCACTAAAAAGCAGCTTAAAACCTCTGGTACAGACAAGTTGTATATAAGTTTCTAGAGGGACAGTTTTGTGGAGGAGGAGGATTCCAGCATCTTACTCAGAGTGTGCTTTGGACCGTGGGAAAGGGGAGAGGTGCATGGTGTAGACCATGGCTGGGTGGCAGGAAGACCCAGTTGGCTATGCAAGGTTTGTACTGGGAGCAGGAGAAGGCCAGTCACATGGGACAGGGGCAGACAGTGACCACCTGACTCTAACAGAAGCAGCTCTGGATCCAAAGAGTGACACCAAGGAAGGCATGTTTAAGGAAGCTCCCTGGTAATGGTGTCAAGACAGTTGGAACCCATGGCTGGGAGGCCAGTGAGGGAACCAAGGAAGGATGTGACGGAGCCTGAGCTGAGCAGGGCAGTGAGCCTCAGGGACTTCAAGAGCGGACAGTGTCAGGTGATGGGTCTACTAGATTCTCCGATCCTCAGTATCCCCATCATCCCTAAGCTGCTAAGACTCCTGGAGATTCTTCCAGGATCTCCCTCATCTTCCCTTTCCCTCAGACCTCACTCCAGAACCCCCACTTGCAGGTGGAAACTGTCACCAGGACTCTGGGCTGTTCTCCAGGTCCTTTGCCCTGAGACCTGGAGCTGGGGACAAAGCTGAGCGCACAAGAGCGCCCATGGCTCTGGCTCTTACCATGACATAATAGTTGCTATTCACCACGAGGGGGGTCCTGCCTCGGAGGTAGATGTACTCTTCCCACCAATCACTCACCTATGGGCGAGAGGGAAGTTAGTGCTGGGGGGAAGGGTAGGGTGTGGGCAGCCAGGATACAGGTTGGCGAGAGTAAGTCAAGGAAGGGAAACTCACATAGTTAGTTGCCCACCACGACTTGAGTACCAGATACTTCTGCAGCCGAGGGGCAGTCTTGTCCTGGAATTCCTTGGCCAGCATCTCCATGCGGTAATATTCCTCGTTATCCAGCAAGGGCCGCACAGATTCCAGGTACTGTCCAGCCAGGTTATCGTCAGTGTGGGGGCCAGACAGTAATGGCTACCTCTGTCCTGACCCTCTTCCAACCCCAGGCCCATTGCTCTCAAGCCCACTCTTTGCAG
Organism: Equus przewalskii; assembly: GCF_037783145.1. Lineage (NCBI taxonomy): Eukaryota > Metazoa > Chordata > Mammalia > Perissodactyla > Equidae > Equus > Equus przewalskii. The sequence continues at coordinate 46,680,411 of NC_091859.1, forward strand.
GGGATAGACCCTTATGTTTGGACAAGTTCTCTGAGTCCAGCCTACTCTGCCCACTGGGATGCCCAACCCAGGCCTCACCCGCTGAATTGTGGCCGGCACACTAGGCACGGGAAGCTTGGGCAGAGATGTCTGGAAGCTGTAGAGCATGGGCCGCCGGCTGGACAGAAGGCGGACACAGATCTGGGGGTACAGAGCAGAGAGTGTTGGAGTGGGAGCCAGAGGAAAGAATGGAAACAAATTAGCAAACACTTGTGGAGCTGGGCCCCAGATCCTCAGAATCAGGACAAACCACGTGCCAGGGACCAGTGCCCCAAATGCCCCTCCCCTTCAGCTCAGAACCCTAAATGAGGCTCGCCCGGGGTCTCAAACCAGATGCCTAAACCCCTTCACTGGCTTCTACTCACAGCCCAGACTTTGGTAAAGTGGCTGGTCTGGCCATGCATCTCAAACATCCAACCGTGGTAGGAAAGAAGCAGTTTCAGGGTTTGGCGGAAGAAAAAGATACCCGTCATCCAGACCCCCGTGGAGAAGATGGCCATGCTGAGAAGTGCCCGGGTCTGCGGTGTCTGGTAGGGGCCACATCTGTCACAGAAAGGGAGAGAGCTGCAGGGGGTCCACGCAAGGCCAGCCTTGGGGAAATTCTGACTCTGCAGTCTTGGTGGTTGTGAGCCATCTTGGGGGAGGCGTCAAAGAAGAAGCTCCCTGGGCACACTCACATCTGAGTATACCACTTACGAACGTGGGATTGAGATGATGGTGGTCCCCAAGGAAGGCTGCCCCTATGACCTCCAATGGCTATTGTCCTGTATCAGCCCAGCTCAGGAACCCTGGCCTTGCAGCCCACCCAACCCTCTCTCCTGGCCCCGCTTCTTACCCCTCAGGGAGGCATCTCTGGATATGACAGACTAGCCCCATAGAGATGTCCACGTTGCAGTAGGAGGAACCCACTGTTGCCATGATGACAACCAGCCAGCTGGTAGGGCTGCCAGGGTATACACCCCTAAGGATGCCATTCTGTGGGGTCAGAAACAGGCACACTTATGGAGCAGGAAGGACTGTGGTAAGCAGGCACATGAGGTCCAGGTCTTTGCCTGGGAGGCTTTCTCCCTTCCTCACCTGCTGTGTTCTTATTCCTCCTTCATGCCTGGTCTTCCCTCTTCCACACTGCCACACCTGCAGTGCCCAATTACTCACTGTGTTGCACTGTCACTTCTTGCACACCCCTCTCCCCTCCACACCTTGAGCACCCCTCTGGTTTCTGCACTGGTAGAGCCTATCACCCAGCGGAACTGCCAGCTAAGGTGTGAGTGAAGGACCTTGACTATGGGGTAGCAGCTGACACCTGGCCTCTGCCTCCCTGGGAGGCTCTATTCTGCACCTGCTGGGAGGAAGGGGCCAGGAGAACCCCCTGCGCCCACCTTGATGCGAATCAGACGTTTTTTCCAGGAGTTGATCCCGGACAGATAAACGTGTTTCAGGGCCTCCCGACTGAGCTGGAAGTCGACCCCATCTGGGGTCACCGTGAACTGAAAGGCCACGGCTTGGTGTGCTTCCGCCATCCTGGGGGTTGGCTGGCACCTGGGAGGGAGCAGGAGGGTGCAGGAGGGTGTGCGGGGCGGCTCAGGTCAGCTGGCCCTCGGCCGCCCGCCACGCCCAGGCCCCGCCCCGCCCACGCCCCCCCCCCCCGCCCCCCCGCCCCGCTCGCCAGCGCCCACCCCTAGCACGCCCGTGGCTGGTCCCCCAGCCCCCGCCAACGGCCGCTGAACCGCCGTGCCGGCGTTGCAGGGAGGCTCCGCCGCAGTGATGCAAGAATCGGGGCCTTGAAAACCTCACGAGCCCGGAGGACACTAAAGGGCGGCCTTGGGGTGGGGGCAAGAGGCGCCCCGGGAAGCGGAGTCCATCCAGGACCCCCCACCCAACCCCGACCAAATGGGATCCCGGCGCGCACCTCGCCCCGTGCACCGCCCCAGGACTCCGAGAAAAGTAGGTAGCCTTGTGCTGCCCCCCACTCCACTCACGGCTTGGGTTTGCTCCTGTCCGCGTCTGGGGCCAGTCGCTCTGGCCCGTGTCCCCACGTCCTTCAGGACTGACCATCCACGCCCCGCCCTCACTGGGAACCTGACACCCACTCCCAAATTTGGGTTGAGAAAACAGATGGGGGGCGGCAACCAGAATCCCCTCCCCTCGGTGGTGGAAATGGGGGGGGGGTCGGGTTTCTGCAAGCCCAAGATTGCTCAAAGGTCTGGGAACCTGGGGGGGGGCCAAAGGGTCTCACGTGAGGGTGGCTGCATTAGAGCTAAAAATAGCCAAATGTAGGGGAAAGGTCATCAGTGTGTCAGCTGTGCTGTCTGTCCCTTGATCTCCAGTGCTCAGGGTTGGGCAGTCTCACCCCAGGCCCTCTTTGTACCCCCAATGCTCCCCAGTCCCCCACCCAAGTCCTCTTAATATTTATCACTTCTAAGCTGGAGCCAGGGAGTGAGGAGGGCAGCTGGTTCCAATGAGCAGAGAGGACCCTTAACCACTTTCAAGCCCAGAAGCACTAAGCAGCCACACTTTTCAGGAGGGGAAACTGAGGCTCAGAGCAGTGGTCACTTTGTCAATCTATGTGCATTTCTTGGTTGGTACTTTCTGCTGCACTCCAGCAGGGCTAAGACAGAGTGTGAGGGAACGAGCTTGTTTATTGTCTTTAGGTACACAGCCCAGGGGCTCCCGCCCGCTCGCCTGCAGTGAGGACCTGCTCAAACCTGGGGTGAGGTCAGCCTCCTCAACCCCAGTCTGACTCCGGGGGGCTCAGCCCAGTCCCCAGGGCTTCCTGCTCTTTGCCCCTCCCTCCAAGGTCCTGCCCTGGAGGCTCCGGGAGAAATCCAAGGAGTTGGGAGGTAGAGAGTCAGGACGAGGGATGGAAGCTGGTCAGCTGCCCCTTCTGCTGGAAGTAGAACTGGAACCGAGACTGGGCATACTCCTAGGGAAGGAAGCCCATCACATACGTCAGTGAGAAGGCATGGGACTAGCACTCCAACCCCACTCAGCCTGCCCATAGGCCACCCAGGACTGCCCAGATTTTCTGGAGAACAGATGCCCCTGCTGCTTCCCCTCCCCCGACTTAGCCCCCCCACCCCAGGTTATTTACCAAGTAACCAAATTCTATGGTGGACATGGATGCCTGGAGGATGGACCAAAGACCCCAAAAGAAATGGGATGCCAGAGCATACCTGAAGGTACAGAAAAGTAGAGTTCAGAGGACATCTGGCATTGCCTGGATCCCCTCCTCGAGGCTGGTCAAGCCCCGCTGCCCTAACCCCTACCCTGTCCTGACTCTTACCACTCTCAAACTGTCCCTCCCTGTCAGCCTCATACCTCATCCTTGCTCCCTGCCCCCACTTTGCACTGCACCCTTACCTGTAGCCCCGTGAGTCTGACTGTCTGCATCTTCCTCTGCCCCCTGCTCCACCCCCACCCCACCCATCTTTCCTCACCGATTGACCTCTACCAGCAAATCTTCTTCCAGTTTCTTCTGCTCCTCTCGGGAGATGGTCTCACCTTTTTTTACCTCCGCCAGGTAATGGCGAATAAAATGAAGCTGACATCAACAGATGAGAGTCAGGAAATAAGCAGACTGTGGAGCATTTCCCAGTTAACACCCCTTCTCATCATTTCGTTCAAACTTCACCTTCCTCATCCCTTATAGGCCAGGTCCTGCTGCCCAGCCTCTAGCCCACATACCTGCTGTCCCCGGGTGGGGTAGTCTGCAGCCTGTGCTTTGTAGAAAGGCCACTCCTCGTGAGTATAATCATAAACCCACTCACAAAAATGGTTCGCGATGTCAAAGCCCCTGAAGGAATAAGGTGGATACTCAGTCCCTAAATACCCTGGGTGGCTGGGATGCACAGATGAAAGCTAGGTCTGTTTTCCAGGGTACTGAGGGAACAGACCTATGGGAAGCCGTCCTCTCACCCTCACCTGTAGTTATAACTGCTGTACTCAAAGTCGACCAGCATGAGACTGTCGACATCTTCTGGCTCTGAGAGCAGTAAGATGTTCCCTAGGAGAATGTGGTAGGATTCTGGTCACTCCAGGGCCCTCTGGGCCTCCTCACCTTAGGCTGGGAAACTCAAGACATGTTTTACCTTCCTGAATGTCGTTATGGCAGAAGACCACTGGTGATGGGGTAGAATCTAGCAACTTCCTGCAGGGAAACAGGGGCATGGGTCCTGAGCAACAGTGACTAGAGGAGGGTCAGAGCCACCCTCCCTGACCCCAGCCTTCACCAAATCTTGGGGAGGACCCTGTGCTCTTCTGCTCGCCATCCTGCCTGCCCTCACCTGAGGCTGCCCATCTCATCCTTCAGTCTGTACATCTCCAGCAGGTTCATCTGGGGGAGGCCAGTCGGGGGCAGATCCTGGATCTGCTTTAAGTACCTGAAGCCCAAAGAATAGGATATAGTCATCCTACTATCCCTCCCCACCCCTTTCCTATCTACCCCAGGCCAGGCTATCCTACCCGTTTTCCTGTCACTATGACTTGTCTGGCAAACGTCTGGAAGCCTGTTCTGTGAGACCATGCTAGACCCGGGGACACCTGATCCACACAAGTGGAGGGCTGGACAGAGTCATGTACGCAGCCAGTCACAGCCCAGGGTGGTAAGTGCCAGCATGAGGGTTCAGCCCGGGTGTGCAGGAGCCTTGAGGAGGCCCCTGACTCACCGCTCCATGGTCCCAAACAGCCAGTGGGGCTCCTTAGTGAAAGGCATCTCCATGCCGTGGAAGCGGGCCATCTTCGTGGCAATGGCGGCTGACAACACCGGATCTCGAAGCTCACGCGTTGTCAAGGGCCGACTCTGCACCCAGGAACCTATCAGGGTGGTGAGGGGGCTGGGGCAGGAGGGGAGCGGGGTGGCGGAATGGGGGGAGGTCAGGGTCTTGGGGAAAATTCCCTACCTGGGGCGAGGGATGTGAAGGCAGACACTGGGAAGGGGGCTAGGGGCTGGGGAAGGAGGTGCCTTGGGGAGGTCAGGGCCGGGCTGGGCTCGTACTGGGATGTACTGCTCCAGCCGGCCCTCTGGAAAGACTCCGTAGAGCTGGGGCCCCAGTGACCGCTCTGCGAGGATGGCGAACATCACGCTTTCGAGGACCAAGGAATCCACGCCCTGAAGGAAGACGGACAGCAAAGGGGCCGGAGGCAAACCGGCACCGACACACAGGAGGGGCTGCCTTCTCCTCCCACGGCAGCCGGCGCGTCCTCTGCCTGGAACGCCGTCCCGGGAGCGGACAAGGCCCCGCCCGAGCCTCGGGGTCCTGCCCCCCGGGCCGGCGCCGGCCCTCACCTGCAGGATGGCCCCGTACAGCCGCAACAGCACCTCGCGCGGCTCCGCGCCCACGCTGGGCAGGTGGTCCGGCAGCGCGCAGCGGAACAGCAGGTTGCTGAGGCCCCCGCTGCAAGCCACGGCAGCGCGTTCAGCCCCCGGCCAGCCGCCTGGGACCCTCGGCGCTCCCGCCCGCACACGCCCCCTGACCTCTGAACTCCCACCTCACGGGGTCAACCCTCAGCTCCTCCGGCCGCGCTCGGCGCCAGGCGCCGCCCAAGTACTCGCGGCACCACTGGTAGGCTCGGCGCTCGGCGTCACGCGACCGCGCTGAGCCGCGCCGCGCGTTCGAGGCCGCGTCGGGGCACTTAGACCGCAGCAAGCTGTCCTTGGCCAAGCGGCCGCCGACAGCCCCGCCTCCGGCCGCAGCTGTCCCTTCGGCCGCCATAGCGCGGGCTTGGCCGGGCCCAACGCCCAGCCGAGCTCAGCCCACTTCGGACGGGTTCGGCTTCTTCCGGCTGCGCTCGGCTCTGCTTCCGGCTAACCTGAGCTTCCGGTCACACTCGGGTTTCTCCGGCTCTATTCGGCTCTCTGCGGCGCCGCTCGGCTCTCTCCGTGTGCCTGGTCCGGGGGCCCTTTCCGAAGGCCAGATTCCGCGCGTCTCCGCCATTCCCCGCCCCTGCTCAGGGCTAAGACCAATGGCCTCTCTCTCTGGGCGGGGCCGCTCGAAAGGCAGGCTGCTGTTGGATTGTGAGCCGGAACTAAGAAACAGCGTGGGCCAATCAGAAGCGCCATGAGGGGTTGGGCCTGCCGCCCTGCAGCGTGTCACGTGGGTAAGTCACGTGGGCAAATCACATGGGCAGCTGGCGTGTCCGCGGCTAGCGTGCGAATTGGTCTCTCCGCGGGAGTGGAGCGGGCAGAGTGCTTAAGGGTAGGTGTGCCCCGGAAACTGCCGGTGAGGGAAGATGGGCCTTCGCCTGGGTAGGGGAGTGGGCGGGACAGTGGAGCAAGGAGTTGAGCCACTGAGTGTGGCCAGCCCTGAGTGCGTATCACACCAAGGGGAGGAGAACGTGTGTGTGACTCACCTCTAGGGCTGGAGAGTGTGGGGCACACGGTCGGTGCCGAGTAAATATCTGCTGATGAGTGAATGAAAGATCGGGACCCTTGGGACAATCCCGATGGCTCCAAAACCCTTAAATCCCTAGTCACCGCCGAGTGGATTGGAGCGCAACTCTGGGAGGTGGGTCTTGTTGCCCTGAGTGACACTAACATCTCCATACCCCACTCTACTCCCCTTCTTGCCTCTAGACCTAGAACCAATTACAGAATCACTCCCAGGAGGAGTAGGCTCACACCTTAGAGCAGACACCCGGGGCCGCACCGCGTCTCCTTGGTTCACCGAAGAGCGCTCAGACTCACGTTGATGGGGTCCCGCCTGAGGTTCGTCTTCTGCATTTCTGCTTCTGCCCCAGACTGGAGTGGCAGCCAGCATGACCTGACCCACAGGGATCTGTGGCAGTGCCTGTTGGACCATGGTGTTCTTTGGGGTGAAATAGGTAGGCAGCTGACTAGAGCTGTTTGATTTGAGTAACCAGAAAGACATCAAGAGTTGTTGATCAGAAGGCGAATGTCAGTTGCTGCAGTGGAAAATCACGATCCCTCACTCTATTTAAATCTAGTTTTGACACCTAGAGCTCACTGGTCGAAAAGGACCTTGGTCCCTTCCAGGAAGGATTCTACAATGCCACGATAAGTATATACAAAACATACTCCTCCAGTCCTTCCCCAAAGGGATCTAGAGCCACTTAACAAAGCAACTAATTGACTTTGCAAAAGCGACTCTCCAGATCTTTCAAGGACTGTTAGATACAGGATCTGAGCTGACACTTATGCCAGGGTACCTGAAGCATCGTGAGCCACTGGTTAGAATAGGGGCTATGGAAGTCAGGTGATAAATGGAATCCTGACCCATGTCCTGTGGTTACTTCTCTGGTCCCAGTGCACACTTGGGATGATTACATGTAGCAGTAGGAAGAGCCTGTACATTGATCTCTTATCTGTGGAATAAGAAAGATTATGGTAGGAAGAGCAAAGTGGAAGCCCCTGAAACTCCCCATCCCTCTGCCACCCCCTCCAGGATACTAAATCAGAAACAATGCTGCATTTCAGGTGGGATTGCAGAGGTTGTGTCACTCTTGAAGACAAAAAAGTGGTTGTCCCCTTTACATCCCCTTCAATTCACCTGAATGGTCTCTGCAAAATCCAGATGGATTCAAGTAAATAATGGTGGTGTACCACAGACTTAGCCAAGTAGTATCTCCAATCACAGCAGCTGTGTCAGATGAGGTATCTTTACTGGAACCAATTAATGCATCTCTGGCACTTAATAATGCAATTATTGATGTGGTTAACATTCTTTTCAATTTCCAGTAATAAAGAGTAAATTTCCAACAGCAGTTCACGTTTATATGGGAAGGACAGCCAAACATATTCGTTGTCTTGCTTCAAGGCTGTTTTGACACTCCTGCTCTCTGTCACAACATAATCCATTGAGACCTTGTTCATCTGGATGTTCCACATAACATTGATGACATCATGCTAGTTGGACACCATGAAGAAGAAAGTGACAAGTGCTCTGTCCTTGGTAAGACAATTCATGTCAGGGGGTGAGAGAGAAACCCTCAGAAGTTCTGGAGCCTGTCATCAGTGAAGTTTTCAGGGGTGCAGCATTGTAGGGCAGATCAGGGCATCACCTCTTAGATAAGGACAAGTTTTGCATTTGGTATCCCTATCACAAAGAAGGAGGCATAGCGCTTGACGCATGTTGGGATTTTGGAGTTAGTGTGTACCACACTTGGGAATACTGTTCTGACCTATTTATTGGGTAACTTGGAAGACTGCTAGTTTTGAGTGGGGCCCAGAGTAAAGGAGGGCTCTGTTGAAGATCCATATTGGAGGGTGAGTTCCCTTGCCACTTAGCAAAACCAATGGGTTAGGGTTGGGCTTATTTGTGGTAGGTAGGGACCCTGCATGGCACCTTTGGCAGGCTGTAACAGGAGATTTGCAGCGCACACTCCTAGGATTCTGAAGCAAGACGATGCCTACTGCAGTGGAGAACTACTCAGCAATTGAAAGCAGCTCCTGGTACACTGCTGGACCCAAGTAGAGACTGAGTGCCTGATTATGGGGCATCAAATGACCATGTGACCTGAGCCAGATACTGACAGACCCACCAAACCAATAGGTTAGGCAGGCTCAGTAGCAACTCATGGCACAATGAAAAAGGATAGGACCCAAGCTTGTATAGAGGGCACAAGTCGTTTATAGGAAGAGGTGGCTGTGGCCTCCACATCTCCTACCTTGTTGCACCGATGCCTCTTTTTTAGCAGACAGGAAGAAAAATTCAGGTCTGGTTCAGAGATGGATCAGCTTGATGTGTTGGTATGAGCTGAAGATGAACCATTGCTGCATTGCAGTCCCTCTCAGGGTGGCTCTAAATGACAGTAATGAGAAATCCTCCAGAGGGCGGAGCTTCAAGCAGTATGCTTGGATATCCACTTTGGAGGGAGGGAGTGGAGTGGACACTGTAGTGGCGTAAGGAAGAGATGCACATGAACATCTGGGTTGTGACAGATGTCTTGCTAGTTGGTCAGGCACCTGGAAAAAGCAGGAGGGGAATATTGGAGACAAGGAGGTCTGGGAAAGAAGATGGATCTCTGCGAGTGATCACAAGGCTGTGAATCTTTGTGCCTCATGTTAATACTCACTGCAGAGGGGTCACTGAGCAACAAAGGGGGCTAGATAAAGCTCAGCCAGCTTCTGTCCTTTTGTGCTTGTGCATCAGGCCCATGACTGGAGTGCCATCGTGGTAGGACTGCAGTTTATGCCCACCAACACGGGGTCTCTTATCAGGGCTTATCTAATTATTATTGCTGCTGAATTTCTGACCTGTTAGCAGCCAAGAGTAGTGCTGAGCTCCTGATATGGTACCATCCCTGGATGAGTTGGCGATGGGGTGGTTACAGCAGATCCTTTCCACCCAGGAGGGAGCATTAATTCATCTTACTGGAATTGACACATGCTCTGGGTACGGGTTTGCCTTTCTGATCCACGATGTCTGAGTGGCATCACTATTCAGGAGCTTAGAGAATGCTCGATTTACCAACGTGAGTTCATGTATAACATCACTTTGGGCCAAGAAACTCATTTTACAGTGAAAGAGGTACAATGGTGTATGGATTGCCAAGGGATCCACTGCTTCTCTAATATCCTGCCTTGTCTACAAGCAGTCAGTCTAACTGAAAGATGTAATGATCTCTTAAAGACTTAGCTAAGTCCTAGCTCTAGGATGTATCTGAGGAGTTGGGGTATATAACCTGAATCAAAGCCCAGTATATGGTGCTGTGCCTCCAGTGGACAGAATATGTGGATCCAGGAACAAAGACACAGGTCCAAGAATCCAGGGGTTGAGATTAGCTCTCTGTCACCATCATTCTCTGTGCTCCACTTGTATTATTTGCACATTGTGTCTCTACAGCATTAAGGTCTGCTGGATTAAAGCCCCTGGTTTCCAGGTAGGGAACACTTCCATGAGGGGTCTTCCACTGCTTCCAGGGAAGGACACCTCTGCTGAACCTGAATCTGCGAATTCCACCCACTTTGAACTCCTCATGCTGGTGGACCAGCAGGCAGAGAAGGAGGGGATAATTGATCCTGATTATTACGAGGAGATAGGGTTGCTGCTAATTAATGGGGCAATCAGGATTTGGTCTGGCACTTGGAGGCTTCACCTGGGTCTGTCTGCTTGCTTCCATGCCAAGTGACAACAGTGAAAAGGCATTTTCAGCAGCCACAGCCTGCCAAGGGCAAGGCAGCCAAGGGCTCAGACCCCTCAGGGATGGAGATCTGGGTAAGGCCATCAGGCAAGCCATGTAAGCTAGCTGTGATGTTGGCTGAGGATGAGGGAAGTCTAGGACAGGTGGAGGAGAAGGGAGATAATAAATAGCACTTACAGCCTCAAGAGCAGCTGCAGCAGTGGGGACTGTATTTGTTTTAACCCTCTTATATTAAGTCTTTTGTAAAGGTTGTAACCAGCCTTCACCTCAAAGAATCATGACAGAACGGACTTAATATGGTGCCCAAGTAGATCTGAGGGGTGCAAGTGCTGGTGTCTTGACTGATGCCCTCATCACACCTTTAATTGCAGTGGACTTACAGAGCTGCCTCTCTGGCACCTGCTGTGTGTCTCTGCACCATCTGCCCCAGGGCTTCTCTGATGCCACAGGAGCCCACTTGGCCTGCTTACCAACACAGCTTAGGTCTCTGGGGGCAACCTCAGGGACTGGAGACAGGAGTCAGTGGATGAATAGTTGGACAACCCTAGGAGGCATCCTGTATACTTCTCAGGAGGTCCTGGTGAAGTCAAAGTGCTGTTACCCAGAGCAGTAACCTCAGGAACACACTGCTATGTTTTGATACCTCCTTTCCTGTCTCACTGTCCCCCTCTGTCACTTCTGTTTCATGGGATCATATCCTGAACAAACCACTTATACCCAAGTCTTTGTCTTAGGCTCTGCTTTCAGAAGAACCCAAAAAAGACACACTAAAAGAAAGGTTATTTCCAGTTTATATCGGCAAAAAAATCTGGGGGAATGTGTGTGGGAATGGATTATGAGGCGAGAAAGCCAAGAATTAACTGTACTTCAAATTTATCGACTAGGGTGTGCTCCAAAGGGATTCTGGACTCAGTGTTTTGGTTAAAGTGCTGGAAATAGTTGTAACTGTGCTTTCTTGGCTGAATGAAGCCTGGACTCATTGGCATCTTACTTGATGAGAAGATAAGAATGTACTGGAATAGACTTGTCATGTATATGACCTGGCCCCAGTCTCTATATTTTTCTTCGTTAGTCCGTTATGTTGATTTAAAAAATATATTTGATAGATTATGTCTTGAATTTCTTTTCCAGGAGGTGAAGGGTTGTAAAGTATTTGATATGTGTTGGGTCTGTTGGGGTTGTAAACCCTGATTGGTCTCATTTATGCCCACGACTTCAATTAGTATCCATATGCTTGTGATTGGATAACAACTTGACTAGGTAGAATATTCTTGGGTCACTGTCAGTTGCCTATTGCCACTGTAACAAATTACCACAACCTTGGTAACTTAAAACAACAAATTTATTCTCTCTCAGTCCTGGAGACCAGAAGTTCAAAATCAGTATCACTGGGCCAAAATCAAGGTGTGGGCTGCATTCTCTTTGGAGACTCGAAGGGAGAATCCATTCCTGGCCTCCTCCAGATTCTGATGGCTGCACCCATTCCTTGGTGTGTGGCTGCATCACTCCAGTCTCTGCCTCCATGGTCAATATTGCTTCCTCTTCTGTCTGTGTAATCTCCTTCTGCCTCTCTTGTAAGCACACTTGTGATCACATTTTGGGCCAACCTGGATAATCCAGGATAATCTCCTCATCTCAAAATCCTTAATTTAATCACCTCTGCAAAGATCCTTTTTCCAAACAAGGTAGCATCTACAGGTTCCAGGTGTTAGTACTTGGATATCTTTTGGGGGGACCATTTTTCAGCCTACCACAGTCACTGTTGCTTTCCCTCACAGCTTTCAGTTCATCATGCCACTGTGTCCTAGTCCTTGAATATTGCAGTTGAAAAGTTCTGAGTCCAGCCTGATTTTTCTGCCTGAATCCTTGAAGAAGTATGGTAATTTGTTTATTCATTTAAAATGATGATAAATCCATGGAACAACAAAAGACCCCAAATAGCCAAAGGATTCCTGAGGAAAAAGAACAAAGCTGGAGGTATCACACTCCCTGATTTCAAGTTATACTACAAAGCCATAGTAACCAAAACAGCATGGTACTGGCACAAAAACAGACACACAGATCAATGGAACAGAACTGAGAGCCCAGAAGTAAACCCACACGTTTATGAACAGCTAATATTCGACAAGGGAGCCAAAAGCATACGATGGAGAAAGGAGAATCTCTTCAATAAATGGTGTTGGGAGAACTGGACAGCCACATGCCGAAGAATGAAAGTAGACAATTCCCTTACACCATGCACAAAAAAAACCTCAAAATGAATTAAAGACTTGAATGTAAGACCTGAAACCATGAGACTTCTGGAAGAAAACATAGGCAGTACGCTCTTTGACATTGGTCTGAGTAGCATTTTTTCAAGTCCCATGTCTGACCAGGCAAGGGAAACAAAAGAAAAAATGAACAAATGGGACTACATCAAACCAAAAAGTTTCTGCACAGCAAAGGAAGCCATCAACACAACGAAAAGACAATGTAACAATTGGGAGAAGATATTTGCAAACCATATATCAGATAAGGGATTAATATCCAAAATATAGAAAGAACTAATACAGCTCAACAACAAAAAAACCAACAATCCAGTTAGAAAATGGGCAAAAGATCTGAACAGAGATTTCGCCAAAGAAGATATATGGATGGCCAACAGGCATATGAAAAGATGCTCAACATCATTAGCTATCAGGGAAATGCAAATCAAAACTACAATGAGGTATCACCTCACTCTGGTCAGAATGGCTATAATTAACAAGACAGGAAACAACAATTGCTGGCAAGGATGTGGAGAGAAGGGAACCCTTGTTCACTGCTGGTGGGAGTGCAAACTGGTGCAGCCACTATGGAAAGCAGTAGGGAGTATCCTCAGAAAATTAAGGATAGATCTACCATATGATCCAGCTGTTCCACTGCTGGGTATTTATCCAAAGAACTTGAAAACACAAAGGCATAAAGATACTTGCACCCCTACGTTCATTGCAGCATTATACACAATAGCCAAGACATGGAAGCAACCTAGGTGCCCATCAAGGGATGAAAGGATAAAGAAGATGTGGTATTTCTACACGATGGACTACTACCCAGCCATAAGAAATGACGAAATCTGGCCATTTGTGACAACATGGATGAACCTTGAGGGTATTGTGCTGAGTGAAATAAGTCAGAGGGAGAAAGTCAGATACCATATGATCTCAATCATAAGTAGAAGATAAAAACAACAACAACAAAAAATAGCATTGGAGATTGGATTGGTGGTTACCATGGGGGAGGTGGGGAGGGTAAAAGGGGTGATCAGTTCTCATGTGAGGGGATGGACTATAATTAGTTTTCAGGTGGTGAACATGATGTACACAGAATTGGAAATATGATGTACATCTGAAAATAAAAATAAGTGATTACATCAATTTGCTGAAAAAAAATGATAAATCCTTACATGTTAACATAAATACTCTTATAAAAATAACTTTTATAAAATAAAAATCTAAGAATAATAGCATTGTTTTTACGTTTTTGTAAGTTTCTTTAATATTTGGCTTAGTTGAAGATAGCTGGTTCCCCATATCTGTTTCTGCAGTCAGTCGCTTGCTATATGTTGTTTTGGTTGAAATATACACAGAAAATCCAGTTTCACATAGACGTGTAGTTGGAAACATTTTCAATAGCTTTTTCAGGTACTTGTGGATCTTTGTTGATAACTACACCAAGACTTGACAAGGGGTGGTTTCTTAAAGGTTAGTTGCAATTTGGAATTTGAAACCTTATCAGTGAATTTTTGTCTTCTGTTACATGTAAATCCATTGGTCTATCTTGCACGCTGAATGGGTCTTTTACTCATGCATAATTTTGAAACATCATGCATTCATTGGTCATTTGGAAAACATCAGTTCACTGAATTGTGTAGCTCCTCCAAATTTTGACTTACTTTATTATGTAATACCCAAAAATCATACTTGTTAATGTTACCACCAAGTTCATCAGGAAAATATTTAAGTATTGGGAAACTTAAAGCTCATGGTGATGGACACAGGTTTTCCAAAATTCTAATTTTTACTTAAAACTCAAATTTTATCATTGGCAACAAATACCATCAGTTATTTTCCTTGAAGTGATATGCTCACTCTGTGCATTTTTTTCTTTTTAAAGATCGGCACCTGAGCTAACATCTGTGACCAATCTTCTCTTTTTCTTTCTTCTTCCCCCCAAAGTCCCCCAGTACATACTGTATATTCTAGTGTAGGTCCTTCTAGTTCTGTGTGGGACGCCACCTCAGTGTGGCTTGATGAGCCGTGCTAGGTCTGCGCCCAGGATCCGAACCAGTGAAACCCTGGGCCACCAAAGTGGAGCACGAACTTAACCACTTGGCCACGGGGCTGGCCCCACTTTATTCATTTTTGAGAAAGTGTCTGCCACATACCCAAGTGCGAATAACCATAGTTTGTCAGTTTTGTTTCAAGTAAAAAAGTGTTTCATGAAAAAAGTGGTTAGTTCAGCTGCCAACTTAAACAGTTGTGTAAGTGGTGGTGACAACCACAGTATCTTAGTGTGTAGGGGTTTAGTCATCACTCTGAATATGAAGAATTGTTAAGTAATTAAAAATTAATTTTTATTGCTTCATCAAGAAAATTCGTAAGTGAAACTGCGCCCCCTACACTGTAGGCATGTGGCAGTGAAGAATGTGAGGATTATTGGTACAGTTTGGCGCCACCACCTTGACTTGTGCCAAGGAGCCAGCAGTTTTTCCCACCATTGCTTTTGCACTGTCAGTGCAAAGGTCCACACAGTGGGAAGGCAAATAACATCTTAGTATTACACAAATAATTTTGACTTCGCTGACCTTTGGAGACTCCACTGTCTTTGGAGACAGACTATATTTTGAGAACCAATGCGATAATATATTGTAGCGATCATAGGATATGTGTATTTTCAGTTTTATTAAATATTGCTAAATTTCTCTCTAAACTGGTGATCGCAATTTGTACTCTGTAGCAATTAGGATAATATTTGGCCATTAATCACAAAGGCCCAAGATAACAGTGACTTAAAGGGAAATTTTAGTGATGCTGTGTGTGGTTGAACACATAGAATACACTAAATGGGGTCCCTGGAATTACACAGTGCACAGCCTGTGCAATCCTATGCAGTTTACATGAGATAAGGGCTTGAATGGTGGCTCTATTCCATGAAGTCCTTAAGGATCCAGGTTTCTTTTATCTTGTTCTGCCTTTATGTCCTCCATTCCCAAGGTTACTTTATGATCCAATATGACTGCTCTAACAAGTGCTTCTGATTTTTAGCCAGCAGTTGGATAAGGATGGGCTGAGTAAGAAGATCAAATGTCTTGTGCCAGCAGTCTCTTAAGGGAAATACCTGGAAGCTGCCACATGCCACTAGCTGCAAGGGAGATTGAAAAATATATTTATTTTAGAGGGCTAAATGGCCAATTGAAAATCAGGGATTCTGGGGCTGGCCTGGTGGCACAGTGGTTAAGTTCGCACGTTCCGCTTTTCTGCGGCCCAGGGTTCGCCGGTTCAGATCCCTGTTGTGGACATGACACCGCTTGGCAAATGCCATGCTGTGGTAGGCGTCCCACATATAAAGTAGAGGAAGATGGGCATGGATGTTAGCTCAGGGCCAGTCTTCCTCAGCAAAAAGAGGAGGATTGGCGGTAGTTAGCTCAGGGATAATCTTCCTCAAAAAAAAAAAAAAAAAAAACCACAAGGATTCTAAAATTATAGGAGAACAAGCGAATAGATATTGGGGGGGGGGGACGCAATTAGCAGTTTCTGCTACACTCCACTCCCTTGGCCATTTATATATCTATGCACCCTCTTTTTCCCATATATGGAACACACCCATCTTATCCCTGAGGGACACCATTTGTAAAAGTTGCAGCATCCAGGTCAAAGTTTAGATTCTCTGAGTTATATGCTGTTTCTTCCAAAAGGTCCAGATGTAGATCCTTGTGGTCTGGTGCATTAAAAATGGAGATATATTATTTGTCCCCCCAACATAATCCATGAACTATAGTTTACAAATTCAGTGATTTATAAACAAAGATATTTTATGTGTCCTAAACATACAATGAGAGAGTAAGAAAAAGATAAATACAATGAAAACTGCTATTCAGAAAAGGTAACAAGGGAAACATATAGCAGTCTCTGGTCTATGGCAATTTCCAAATCCTATTGAGCATGAACAGTGAAGACCCCTTCCCTGGCAGGAGAAGAAGTTCCTTGTTTTGACAGCCCCTGGCTCTGTCCTCTGGGATGTTCCTCCTGTGTTATGCATCATGTCCACATCTGAGGAGGGCACTGAAGAGCATACCCTACTTGGAGTCTGCACAGCTTTTTCTGTGGGGTCGGATGCTTACTAGCGTTTGTAGGGATTATTCTAGGAGTCAATGGTCACAGATTTTGGCAAACCAGGATCATAGTTTCTTTGGTAATACAGTTTTCCCCAAAATTTCTGTAATGACTAATTCTAGATCTGTAACATGAGATGGGAAGGATTCCTTCCTCCTGTTTTCTGAAATGTTTTATGTAAAGTTGGTGTTATTTCTTCCTTAAGTGTTTTTTAGAATTCACCAGTAAAGCAATCTGGGTCTGGAGTTTTCTTTGTGGGAAGTTTTTAATTGGGAATTCGATTTCTTTAATACCTATGGGGCCATTCAGATTTTTCTCTTTGTTCTTGTAATTTGTGTCTTTCAGGGAATTTATTCATTTAATCTAAGTTGTCAAATTTATTGGCAGAAAGTTGTTCATAGTATTTTTAATTATCCTTTTAGTATCTGTTGAATCTATAGTAATGTTCCTGATTTTATTCCTGATACTGGTAATTTGTGTCTAGCTACTCACTTTTTTCCTTGATTAATTAGAGGCTTAGCAAATTTATTGATTTTTTTCAAAGAACCAGCTTTTGGTTTTATAGATTTACCTCAATTGTTTGTATGTTTTTTATTTCATTGATTTCTGTTCTTTCCTTCTAATGCATTGGTTCTTTTCTTTTCTTCCCAGTTTTTACTTTTAGCCTACCTTTGTTTTCATATTAAAGTTCATTTCTTGAGACAGCCTATAGATGAGTCTCACTTTTTTATACAATCTGACGGTCTCTGCCTTTTAATTTAAGTATTTAGAACATTTCCATTTAATGTAACTATTGACATTGTTGGGCTACCATCTCACTACTTGTTTTATATTTGTCCCATCTTAGTTTTGTCTATTTTCCCTCTTTGCTTTCTTTTGTATTAACCAAATATGTTTTAGAATTCCATTCTATCTCCACTCTTAGCTAATTAGCTCTATCGCTTTGTGACTTTTAAAAATGTTTTCTCTAGGGTTTGTACTATGCATTTTTAGCTTATCATAGTCTACCCTCAAGTAACAGTATACTGTCTCACATATAATGTAAGAACCTTACAGCAGTGTAGTTCCATTTCTCCCTCCCATCTTTTGCTATTCTTCTTATATGTTTTACTTACACATATGTTTTAAACTCTATCATACATTGCTGATTTTTAAAATTTATACAGTCAATTGTATTTTAAAGAAATTCAAACATTAGAAAAAAGCCTTTTAGGATTTCCCTCAGTCCTCTTTATTACTTTTTGTAGACCCAGGTTCTCCTCAGGTGCACTCTTTCATTCTGCAGAACTTACATTAATATTCTTCGCATTGCAGATATGCTAGTGAAAAATTATCTCAGAGTTTGTCTGAAGTTGTCTTTATTTCACATGCACTTTTGGAGGACATTTCCACTGCACATTGATATTCTTTCTCTTTCAGCACTTTAAGGATGCCGTTTCATTTATTATGGTTTGCATTGTTTCCGATGAGAAATCAGAAAGAATTTTTGTCTTTGTTTCCTGATATGTGTGTCTTCTTTTTCTGTTTTTAATATTTTCTTGTTATTGCTAATTTTCAGCAATTTGATCATTATGTGCTTTGAAGTAGTTTATTTTGTGTTTATCCTACTTGGGATTTGTTGAGTACTTTGGACCTGTGGGTTTATAGTTTTGAAAAAGTTTGGAAATTTTTCAAGCCATTATTTCTTCAAATACTTTTTTTTTTTTTTTTTTTTTTGCTGGCCCTTTGTTTCTCCAATTATCCACTTGTTAGACTGCTTGATATTTTCCCAAATGTCAATGAGGCTTTGTTATTTTTTTCAGTCTCTTTTTCTCTCTGCTTCAGTTTGCATAGTTTTTATTACTCTGTTTTCATGTTCACTGATCTTTTCTTCCTCTGTGTCTAATGCACTGCTAATCCCATCCAGTAAATTTTTAATTTCATATGCTGCACTTTTCATCTCTCAAAGTTCCATTTGGTTCTTTTTTTTTTACATCTTCCATTTGTTTGCTCACTGTATTCATGTTTTCTTTAAGTCCATGGGTATATTCATAATAGCTGTTCTAAAGTCTATGTCTGTTAATTCCGTTGTTTCTATTCTTTATGAATCTGTTTTTACTGATTTTTTCCCTCCAAGTTTTTCCTGCTTCATTGCAGGTCTTTTTATTGGATGCAGGACATGAGTGCCTGCGTTTCCTTATCTTCCTTTAAAGAGTATTGAAGTTGCTTTTGGCAGTTAAGTTTCTTCTGGATCAGCTTGATTCTTTTGAGGCTTGTTTTAAAACTTTGTTAGCGGCGGTCTAAAGTGGCCTTTACTCTGGGGCTGGTTTAGCTCTACTGAATGTGCCAGGTGTTCAATATGGTCTCACCATCTAGCTGTTGGATCTTGAATATCTCCGAGTCCTACACGAGCTCTGGAATTCCCACCTTACAGTTCCCCCAATAGTTTTTCTCTATCCCACCTTATGGAATTTTATTCTACACAAGCACAATTTAGTATTTACCAAAACTTAGGGGGATCCTATTGTAGATTTCTGAAACTCTTTCTCTGAGTAGTTCCCTTCTCTGTAGTACTTTTATCTGGAGATTCCAAATAACTCGGTCTCCCCAAACTCTGACTTCTATCTTCTAAACTCATCAAGACTGCCTCTCTCTAAGTGCACTGCAGTCTGGAAATGCCTCCATATGGAAAACCAAGACAATTGTAGGCCTTTGTCAGTTGTTTCCCTTCTCTCAGGGATCACAGGCCTGTACTGTCCTTTGTCCAAATGTCTGAAAATAGTTTCTTCCTATATTTTGTTCAGTGTCCTGGGGTTTTTTCCCCCCTTGGCAGGAGGGCAGGTTCAATAACTGTTATTCCATAACGGCTGTAAGCCATTAAAAATTGTAATTGTTGAATGTTTTTAAGTTCACATCTATTGACATGATCATGCAGTTTTTCTTTCCTAGTCTGTGAATATGTTGGATTACCATTGAAAGTGAAAGTGAGATGTTGAGCCATCCTCGGATTTCTGGGTTAAACCCCATGTGATCAGAATGCATTTACAAAATTAAACTGTTGAATTTCGTTAGCTAATATTTTGTTGCAGCTTTTGTATATATGCTTATAAGTGAAATAGACATATAATTCATTAATTTTCTTGAGCTATTCTTATCGCATTGTAGCTTGATAAAATAAATGGAGATGTAATATGGCAAACTAGATTCCTAAATAGAACTTTCTGCTAAAAACAGTTAAAAGTCCAGGATAAGCTACTTTCTAAAAAAGTGTTTTCTAAAATCATTAATGATCTAGTAAGAGAATAAGGGACTAAGTAAAATGTGAGCCCCGAGGAGCCAGTGGAGCACTGCACACTGCTTTTGATCAGAGGCGTTTGGTGAACCAAGAGAACTTGGATTTGGGGTTTTAAGCTTATGCTGCGTTGAATAGGCTATAAAATTCACATCCACCCAGGACCTCAGAATGTGACCTTATTCATTGCGGATGACATTAGTTAAGATAAGGTCACACTGGATTAGGGTGGGTCCTAATCCAATGACTGGTGTCCTTATAAGAAGAGGGAAATTTGGACACAGACATGGAAACATAGGGGAGAAGTTCACATGATGATGGAGGCAGAGATCAGAGTGATGCATCTACAAGTTAAGGACTGCCAGCAACCACCAGAAGCTGGAAGAGGCAAGGAAGGATCCTCTCCTAGAGCCTTTGGGGAGAGCGTGGCCCTGCTGACACCTTGATTTTGGACTTCTAGCCTCCTTTGGCAACTGCAAAGAAAATTGACTATTTCAAATTTGAGGGCAAAGTGGTGTGCGTGTGTGTGTGTGTGTGCGCGTGTGAGTGAGTGAGTGAGATAGATGCTGAAAATTTAGGATAAGAAGCTGGCTCTCACATGGGTGGGCAGATCAAATTCATACAGTCAGGGTGGTCCAAGAAACCGTTGGTGGAATATTGAATATAGAGTGATCTCAGGTTGGTAATGCCTATAGGTGCCTGGTAGAAGCAAATATGAATTCTCTCTGAAGGTACCTACCTTGTTCCTAGGCCTCAGAGTTTCTCATAAAGACAATCCCAAGGCTAACAAGTATCTCTAAGTTAAAAAATATAAAGTCATTAAGCAGCAAGATAGCGAGCAATCATGAGAGCAAGCCAGCAGTAACCACAGACAGCACATTTCAGATAATGGAATTATCAAGCAGATTATAAAATGCCTGTGTTCAATATAATTAAAGTAATAAAAGGCAAGGTTGCAAATATGTGCAGAAACTAAGAAACTATAAAGACTAATCAAGCAGTTTGAAAAATTCCAAATTGAAGTTCTAAAATGAAAGTTTTAATTTAGTTGAAATTGTGGTTGCATTTTAATTTCAACTAAATTTAAAACTCAGTACATTGTTTGTTTGTTTGTTTGTTTTTGAGAAAGCTTAGCCCTGAGCTAACTGCTGCCAGTCCTCCTCTTTTCACTGAGGAAGACAGGCCCTGAGCTAACATCCATGCCCATCATCCTCTACTTTTTTTGTATGTGGGATGCCTACCACAGCATGGTATGCCAAGCGGTGTCATGTCCACACCTGGGATCCGAACTGGTCGCTGAAGTGGAATGTGTGTACTTAACCACTGTGCCACTGGGCTGGCCCCTAAAACTCAGTACATAGTTTTAACAGCAGATTATAAACAACTGAAAAGAGAATTAGTGAACTAAAAGAGAAATGTGAATAAATTGTCTTGAATATTGCCTGGAAAGACACAGAGATGGAAAACATGAAAGAGGTTAAGAGGTATGGAGGCTAGAATGAGGAACTCCAACATGAGTCTAATCGGAGTTCCAGAAGGGGAAGAGACGCAAGGGAGCAGAGGCAATATTTGAAGAGAGAATGGCTATAAAATTTCTAAACTGATAAGAGAAAAATCCATATAGTTAAGAAGCTGAGTGAACCTCAGGTGGAAAAAAATATGTAAAATAAATATACACCTAGATACACTGTATTGAAACTTCAGAACACCAAAGACGAAGAAAGAAGTCCTAAATGCAGCTGGGAAGGAAAGAGAAACGACCTTCAGGGGAGTGGCAGCTGAGAGGTGACTTCTCATAGCAACAAGAGAATTCAGAGGAAGACAGTGGAATGACTGACGCCTCTGAGATGATGATGGAAACTACCCAACCTAGAATTCTATATCCAGTAAAAATATTCTTTAGGAGTCAGGGCAAAATAAAGACATTTTTTATATAAACTGAGAGTTTACCACCCAAAGCTCTCAATAAATAAAATTCTAAAGAACATACTTCAGGCAAAAGGAAAGTGGTATCACAGGAAGGTCTGAGATTCAAAAAAGAATGAAGAACACAGAAAGAGGTAAGCATTTAGGTAAGTCTGAGTAAACATTGACTGTTTAAAGCAAAATAAACGATTCCTTTTGGGACCTTGAGAAAAATTTAAGTACATAATAATAGAATTTAAGTTGGGACTGGAGTAAATAGAGTCAGAGTCTCCTAGGGTCCTGTATCGTTCAGGAAGAAGGTAAAGATATTGGTTGCCTTTAGGGTTTGTTAAGTTCAATGTGGGTTTCATAATTAAGAGGGTGCCTTAGATTGGATTCTTTGGGAAGTAGTGGCTGGGACAAGCATTCAAGTGCAAGTACTTTATTTAGAGATGCAGGAAATACAGGTGCGTGGGTGAGAAAGTGAGGCAGGGAAGGGAAGAAGTGCCAGCTGCCTGCTCATTATTATCTAATCTGTGGTCTATGTAGTAATATTTTACCTAGAACCTAGATGTTAGGGTGGGGAGACATAGCTTGATAAAGGGAGTTTTTGTTAACCAAATAAGGTAGTTATGCTGGAATTCCAGGGTGACAAATTTGTGGGTATAACAGGCCTGGTAAGTCCCTACTCAGGGCCTTCCACAACCTATTAGGACCTCTCCCTGGTCAGGCAGACCACCATTGCCATCAACTTTAGTGCATCTTTGGGAGGAACTGGGCAAACTTGGGAAGCCATTCTTACCAAGCATTCCCCAGCCTGACATTTCCTGGAATGCTTTACCAAGGGTGTTCTCTTTGCCTGTATCACAGTAAACAGGAAATTCTCTGATTCATATGTCAGAGAGAGAATTTTTGTCAAGGCTCCAATGCAGTCCTATATGGGACTATGACATTGGTCCAGTGCAAAGACTTGTGTGAAAATGTATAATCCTGTTCTGTATTTGATTATTATATAACTGTCTTTGGGCATGTACATGGCATGAAGGAGTTTTTTTAAGATGTTTAGATTTCAGAGATTGTTGGTCTTTCCTAATAGTAACAATCCCTTTAAAACACTCAAATTCCCATTAATTGTCATAATATTTTTCCTCATTGGTAGAAATCTGTTTTCTGAAAGGTATAACTATTTGTGAGATTTCTTTCTTAAACCAGAAGGATTTTTTTTTTTTACTGCCCTTTCCTTTAAGACATAACGGTATTGTAAACCCCATGAATTTGGATTCCTTATATGGACAGGGATGAGAATATACCATTTATTTTAACACTAGATTATGCTAATTTGCTGATGGAAGTGATCCAGAAGAGAAGGAAAAGCTGATGATGCAAGAGAGAGGGTTAATTCCAAGCAAAGGACTTGAATTGGTGATGAGAAAAATGGGAGGACTGGAGGCCTGTGGTGGTTTGTAACACAGCCCCCAAATTTTTTGATACTCTTCTCATTGAGAGGTGGGGTCTCTGACCTCTCTATTGAATCTGGATGGGCTTGTGACTGCTTTGACCAATAGGTATGCATATGACTTCCAAGGCTAGATCAGAAAAGGCCATGCAGCTTCCAACTGTCCTTCCTAGGACACTCACTGTGACGAAGCCAGCCATCATGTAAGAGGTCCCACTACCCTGAGACCATCATGCTGGAGAGGCCAGGTGTAGGTGCTGGTTGACAGCCCCGCTGAGCTTCCATCAACAGTCAGTGTCAATTGCCAACCTTGTGAGTGAGCCATCTTGGACATCCAGCCCAGCTGACCTCTGGCCAAACCAAATGAGAAACCCCAGACAAGAACTTCCTACTGGAGTCCTTCCCAAATTTATGACCCTAAAACTGTAAGCAGAGTAAAAAGGTAGTTTTAATTCATTAAATTTGGTGGTAATTTGCTACACAGCCATAGTAACTGGAACAATTTTCTTATGGAGTCAGAGAATTGTGGACGTCATGGTAATACAGTAAGAAAACAAGAAAAATAGGAGGTGATGGTCAGAAAGTTGGATGCTTAATATCAAGATTCAGGAAGTGGTGAAGTTATTGATTATGACAGCATTCCCAACAAATTATGGCTGTTAAGCTTTTCATCTTTATTATATATTTCTGTTCACAGTTTTAGCCATTGGCATTTTTACTTTGTGTTTGTGATTTCTGTGCTATTTGAGTAGAATAAAAGACTGATAGTTTGCATTTACTTATTTTCTTATCTATGAGAAAATTGTCAGGAAAATGACCTTTGACTTTTAAGGATTTGTCTGTGGTCAGAATCGCTGAAACTGTTGCTACTCTAATTTTCCCATATAAGTCCAGTCAATTTTATTTTTTGTACTATCGGTACCATTAGTGGACCATAGAGCAAACCAAAGTATTAAGATGGTAGATTCAAAACATCTTGATTTGTCATATAAGGGAAGGAAAAGGAGTCTGGAAGGACATTGACAATGCGTGGTTAAGAAGGTAGGAGGAAAAACAGCATGGGGCCCACAAGCTGAGGGAAGAAAGAACTTCAAGGAGGAATTGGTCAGCTCCCAGTGGATCCCACTTCTTTCATCCATACAAGGATGGTGTGAGGATCACATGATGTAACACATATAAATTTGATAAAATGTGCAAGATGTAAGGAGCATAAACCTCTTCAGGAAAAGGATTTTGTCTTTTCATCAATGTATCCCTGAGCTGGAAAGAGCAGAGTCCTGAGGGGTTGGGAAGAGATGGGCCCCAGTATGAGGAGCAGGGGGAAGAGGAACATTGAATGTTCATGAATAAGAGCTAGGGCCTGTGCCTGAGGCTTTACACGCATATCTCACGTGATCCTCATAGCATCAGTGTACAGATGAAGAAACTGAGGTCCATAAAATTGAGTAGCGTGCCCACGTTCAGAAACTTGATGGAAAAGTAAAGATTGGTACCACAGTCTCTCAGACTCTAAGACTGGTGACCTTCCATCTGTGCTCTGGGGACAGATGGAAGACTTCACAGATAAAATTGGAGGTGGAAGCCCCCACAGTTCATGACTTTTGTACTCCTGGAATCTGAGGGTGAATCCTCCGATAAGAGAGAGGGAAGGAAGGGGAGAGGCTTGAGGAGGGTTGTGGCAGTGATGATCTGAGATGGGATTTAGGAATATAAGGCTTCAGGTTGGTGCAATTCCAGGTGGAAGTAAATCTGGAGGCTCCTAATGGGAGAGGTCACTAGAGTTGAGAGAGTCAAATACTGTTGTCTGGTCAGAAGTCAAGGAGCTGACTGACCAAGGTGTTGGATGCCTCATTTATGTGGATGTCCAAGTTAACCAGTTCAGTGACAAGACTCAGGATTGAAAGGAAGTCTGGGAAGTTGGGGGTCAAAACTTTTCATGAATTCTGGGAAGAGATCTGGAATTTTGTGGTAAAAGCCAGGAAGTGGTTGATATGTCCAGGTTCCTTGAACCTCAGAAATGGGGAATGTTCTTAATGCTCCTAAAATGGAAAAGACAACATGACAACAAGGACTTAATAGCCCAGACCTGGTAGAGCCCCTAAGCCCTCTCACTCGTTCGTTCCTTCATTCGCATGTTTACTGAGCACCTAGTGTGTGCCAGGCCCCGTGCTTGGAGCTTGGAAGTTCAAAGAGAGATAGGATAGTGTCTCCATTCTGCAGCTCTCAGTCATTAGGGAGGGAAACATAAACTAGTAAATGCCATTCTTGGGAAAACACTATAATTGAGATAAAATGTAAATTGTAGTTGGGGCACAAAAGAGGGCATGATCTGCCCCCTGGCCATAGGCCTTCTCTCCGAGCTGAAATGATCACCACCCAAAGAATGATGTTGCCCTTTGCAACTTGCACACACTCCTTCTGCCCTGCGGTTTCCAGGCATTAATCACTCAAGTGCCTCATTCTTCCCTCAGAAATAGTTTTCCACAGAAATAATTTAGACAAATGTCAGGGCACATCATTTTGATCAAGGGGGAAAAAGGATAATTTCACTGCACTCTGGTTGAAACTCCAACCTCCTTCCTTAGCCAAATCTTATCCACAAAGTCCCTAACCTGCTCCTCCAACCTGTCTTTATCCACTGTACTCACAACCTTGATCTGCCCTTCCCCAACTCTAGCGCCAGCTGACACTGACCTAATCTGACTCCTTGAGCTCAGTTTCAACCCTCGTTCTCCTACATGGCTCCATATCAAGCCAGAACATGCCAGTGCCCTAAACAGTGCCAGTCACTTGGTGCTCAAGAAACAGTTTTTCCAATTGAATGAACGTAGTCTTCACCCAATGCCCACCAGTACCTCTGTCCAGCCTGCGTAGTCTGTATTGTGTGCTGAAAGTCCAGTGTTAGCCCTTCAGCATCCTCTGTACGGTCAACTCCGAAATCCAGCCTGGATCAGCATTCCTTGGGCAGATGTCTCCGTCCTGCACCGATCAGCACCCTTTGGGGGAACAGCTCCTCCAGCCCCAGTCAGCACCTTCTAGGGAGAAATCTCCGTCGGCCCAATCAGCACGCTGTGTGGGACAGCTCCGACCATCCCTGATCAGCACCTAAAGGCGGACAGCTCCGCCAGCCTATTTCGATGCGTGCCAGGCTCAGCCCTAACCATCTTTGCTCCAGGCTTGGGACCCCAACTCTTCCGTTCTGATTCCTTGGGACGTCTGTGCAGCTCCTGGGGCCGCACCCACCCCTCCATGAGTCCCTCCCCCTCCAGAAAAACCAGTTAACCAGAGATCTGCGGACCCAGACCGCTGCCTTCCTCCGACTTCCCGACCGCAGATTCCTTATTTAAGGCTCTCACGCTCATGTCTCCCCACCCGCAGATCCTCCTGTACGCGAACCTGATCACCTGAAAGAGACCAAACCACACAAACCCCGTGCTTCGCCAACCAAAACCTGTCAGTCAAACCACTTTCTCTCCTCCAACCAGCGTCCCCTGCCCTGCCCTGTCCCCTCCCCCGTTTCCCGGTCCCTCCCTCCTGTTCCTCCCCCTCCCCCGTCCCAGCCCCTCCCTCCTGTCCCTCCTCCCTTCTGTCCCTCCTCCTCCCTCCTGTCCCTGCGGCGTTGCCACTCGCGCTGCGCGAAGTCTGCGGGGCGTCGAGGTGCCGGCGGGCGGGTGTCGCAGGGCGTGTCACGAGGTGCGTCGGGAGGCGAGGACGAGGGAGGAGCCGTCTCTCGGCCCCCCCGCGGTCGGCAGGGCTCCCCGAGAAGATGGCGGACCGCGCGGACATGTTCTCTCTCTCCACCTTCCACTCGCTGTCGCCGCCAGGCTGCAGGTACGCACTTTGGCGCTCTGGGCCTTGGCATGCCCTTTCCTTCCTGCAGCCCCCTCTCTGACCCTGTCCCCAGACCCCTCCGACCCACCCTGCCACCCCTCCCCCATCACCTTTGGGGACCCAAGCCCCAGGCCCCTCTCTGGTCCTGAGGCCTCTGACTCCTGCTCCCCATCCCCCAGCCTCGGTTCAGGGTCTCTCCAGTCTTGTCCTCCCCTTGTCTCCCCCCGTTTCCCGCTGGGATCCATTGCCGCACCCGGCCTGGGCAACTGACCCCTCCAAGGGTGGAGGTCCTGGGCCAGAGCCTCTGAGGGACAGCCTGCCTGGCAGGACAAGAAGCACGTCCTCTGTGCTTGGCAGTGTCCTTTTGGTCTCTTCTCACTGGCGGCCTGGCCTGGCCTGTAGGGCTCAGAGAGGGAGAGAGCTGAAATCAAGCCTGGAGCCTGGGGGAAGGGGCTGGGGTGGGGAGAGGGCTGGACCTCTGGGTGTAGGCCTGCCTTGGGCTGGAGGAGGGAGACAAAGTGGCCAGACTTTGCTCCTAGAACACTCCTCCCTCTCCTGCTGCTGCAGCTTCTGCTCACCCCTCCCCCTGCTCTGCTCAGCCTGACTCCCCTGAGGCTGAGGCTGTGACCCAGAGGGGCTTGGAGCTGAGTGTGGAGGGAGGAGAGGCTGCTGGCTCTGTGAGGGAGGAGGACTAGGAGAAGGGTTGGGGGGACAAGTGGCTCCTCTGGGCTGGTCATGGCTCAGATTGTGGGGGGATCCTTTGGAGAGCAGATCTTGTGGTTCAAGATGACAGCAGGATGCGGGTCTGGGAGTTGGGGGCTCTGGACACCATGGGGCCCAGGGGCTGGGGGTCTCCCTTGGCTCCTCCTTAGGACAAGCTCCCTGGCGGGGAGTTCAGGGTTGGTGGCTCTCTCAGGAGCCCTGCCCTTGCTCTCTGACCCCGGTCTCCTCCAGGCCTCCCCAGGACATAAGCCTGGAAGAATTTGACGATGAAGACCTGTCTGAGATCACCGATGACTGTGGCCTGGGCCTCAGCTATGACTCGGACCACTGCGAGAAGGTGGGGCAGGGGCTGGGGGCTCTCAAGGGAGAGCCTCACTTTGGCTCTGCTTAGCATTCACTTGGGGTTATAGGGTGGGTCTGCGCTCAGCTTTGAAACATGGAATCCTCTAATTTGCCTCCTTTCTCTTGGCCTCTTGGCCTGGGGTCTTCTTTGATATCAAACCTCTTTTTCTAACAGACTGTAGGCCCTCCACAGAGGGCCTTCCCCAGCAGTCCTCGCCTGACCCCTATCACCTGGCTAGCTTGGGGGAGGGGAGCTGTGCCTCTGCTTTGGGTGCCCTCTGTCCTCAGATCACTTCCCAGAAAGATCTAACCCCTTCCAGCTGCCATCTCACCTCGTCTCCTCCCCAGCTCTGTCCCCACCTCTCAAGCCTCCCTCTGTCCGCCTCGTGTCTCCACCCCTGAAATCTTTTCTCCCCCATCTCCTGCTGCTTCTCCTCCTTGCTGCCTCTCCATGTTTCTCTTTTCATTCATTTAAGAATATTTCTGAGCGACTGCCATGTGGCAAGTGCTGGGGGCTTCCTGGTGCTTGGGAGGAGAACAGGACAGATGTGGCCTTTGCCCTCGGGAGCTTATAACCTAATCGGGGGGAAAGACACTAAGAGGGAATGGCTGCCTGAGTGTCGGGGACTGGATTCCAATAGGAGGACACTAGGAACCCCACCGAGACTGAGACTGAGCCTTTAGGGAGACTTCCCAGTGGAAATGGCACACAACCCTGCCCTTAGGGAAGACTAGCTGGAGCTGGGCAGATGAGGGAGGTAGGAGGGAATGGAGGAGAGGAATTGCCGGCAAAGGAATTAACTGTGTCAAAGGCCCTGAGGTTGATGCAAGCTTGTTGAATCCTGGGTGCTGGCCGTCTCTCCCTTCATACATTTATTTGGTATTTACTGAGCATCCACATGGCTAGGTCCTGTTCTCAGGGGTGGGGTACACCAGTACCCATTATGGAGATGGCCCTGCACTGGTGGGGCTTGCAGCTTGGTGGGGGAGACAGACCAAAGACTGTGCAGTAATCGTGAATTGCATTAAAATGCTGTGAAGGAAAGGATTTGGGGGTGAGATGAGGCTGGCAGTTGGGTTGGGGCCACTCTGAGAATCTATCACCAAGGCTTAGGAGTTTGGTCTCTTACCAAGAACTGGGGTGATCCTTATGAATCTTAAGCAGATTTTTTTTAAAAAACTGCTGTTGGTGGGGAGCAGAGTGAACTGGGGGCTTCTCTCCCTTGACTTATTGCTTCCTGTTCTCCCCTTTCCTGCCACCTGGGACCACGAGTCACTGTCACACTCTGGCCCAGCTCTGCCCTAGCTCTGCCCTGTCCCTCCTTCCTGCAGGACAGCCTCTCCCTGGGGCGCTCGGAGCAGCCGCACCCCATCTGCTCCTTCCAGGATGACTTCCAGGAGTTTGAGATGATTGATGACAATGAAGAAGAGGAGGAGGAGGAGGAGGAGGAGGAAGAGGAGGAGGAGGAAGAAGAGGAAGAAGAGGAGGAAGGAGAAGGAGAGGGAAAGGAGGGAGGCGGCCCTAGTTCAGAGGCCCCTGCCCGGGAGCCCCTGATCCCCTCCCCCTCCCTGGAGGAGCCCCACAAGCACCGGCCCACCACGCTCCACCTGACCACGCTGGGAGCCCAGGTGAGCTCCCAGACCCACAGCATTCTGGAGCTAAACTTGGGTTCCCAGCATCCGGGACTCTTCTTCTCATGACAGCCTGCCCCTCGTACCCCTGAGAGCTGGAGCCTGTCTTCAGCGCTGGTTTCTTGTCCCTCCCCCAGGACTCCCTGAACAACAATGGAGGCTTTGCTCCAGCGCCTCCAGCCTCCTGGCAGGAGACAGTGCTGCGCTCACCCCCCCAGGAGCCCCTCAGAGGTGAGCGGGAGGCTAGGGGCACACGAGCGGAGGGGGAGGAGTAGAGGGGGTAGGCTGGCTGACGCATCTCCCTGCTCCGCAGAGCCGCCAGCACCCCTCCCACCCACAGACGGGAGCTCCAGCGGGGCACAGTCGTCTGTGCCCCCAGGTTGCGACTGCGAAGGGAACCAGCCCGCGGGTCCCCCAGCGCCAGATGGGGCCTCGCCCTCCTCGGATCCCGGCATCGAGGCGGACCTGGGGAGCCGCTCCAGCGGGGGCCGCGGGGACCGGCGCAGCAGCCAGGAGCTATCGTCCCCGGGCTCCGACTCGGAGGACGCGGCGGGCGCGCGCCTGGGGCGCATGATTTCCTCCATCTCGGAGACGGAGCTGGAGCTGAGTAGTGACGGTGGCAGCAGCAGCAGCGGCCGCTCCTCCCACCTCACCAACTCCATCGAGGAGGCCTCATCTCCTGCCTCGGAGCCCGAGCCTGAGCCCGAGCCCCCGCGCGAGCCCCCTCGCCGCCCTGCCTTTCTGCCCGTGGGCCCCGACGACACCAACAGTGAGTACGAATCGGGGTCCGAGTCGGAGCCAGACCTCAGCGAGGACGCGGACTCGCCCTGGCTGCTCAGCAACCTGGTGAGCCGCATGATCTCCGAGGGCTCCTCGCCCATCCGCTGCCCCGGCCAGTGCCTGTCTCCCGCGCCGCGTCCTTCGGGGGAGCCTGCGTCGCCGGCCGGCGGGGTCCCCGAGACACCCAAGGCAGATGTGGGGCCAGGCGGCGTGGAGCTGGTGGACATGGAGACGCTGTGCGGGCCGCCGCCCCCCGCGCCCTCCGCACCCCGGCCTGGCCCCGCGCAGCCCGGGCCCTGCCTCTTCCTAAGCAACCCTACACGCGACACCATCACACCGCTGTGGGCCGCTCCGGGCCGCGCTACCCGCCCTGGCCGCGCCTGCTCCGCCGCCTGCTCAGAGGAGGATGATGAGGACGAAGAAGAGGAGGATGAAGCCGCGGACAAGGCTGGGCCCCCTGGGAGCATGGGTGCGGGCCCTGCCGCGCCACTGGACGCCTCGCTGGTGTACGATGCGGTCAAGTACACGCTGGTGGTGGATGAGCACACGCAGCTGGAGCTGGTGAGCCTGCGGCGCTGTGCAGGCCTGGGCGACGACAGCGAGGACAGTGGTGGTGAGACAAGCGAAGAAGAGACTGGGGCTGCACTGCTAGGTGGTGGTCAGGGCCCTGGGGACGCCTCCCCAGACAGCCCAGACCTCACCTTCTCCAAGAAGTTCCTCAATGTCTTTGTCAACAGCACATCTCGATCTTCCAGTGAGTGGGCGGTAGGGAAAGGGGGATGGTCCCAGGGAACAACAGGCTCCCAGGCAGAGTGCCCAGGGCAGCCTAAGGATCTGGGGGAGGGGGGGCCCGTGGTCAGGGCTGGGCACTGCTGTCTTACCCAGGACATGGGCCTGGGGCTTTCCCTAGACCCCCAGTCGGGGAGGAGTGTGGTGGGGAGGGCTGCTCTGCCTCCAGTCCCTCATGGGTGGGTTCTTGCTCCCTCCCTGACTCAGGACCACCCACACCGGGCTGCTGAGGGGAGGAGAACTTGGCCAGGCCTTGCAGGACTTTCCTTCCTTTCTTTCTGAGTCTCTGTCTCTCCTGTCTCTGTGTTTCAGGCACCGAGTCCTTTGGCCTCTTTTCCTGCCTGGTCAATGGCGAGGAGAGAGAGCAAACCCATCGGGCTGTCTTCAGGTACAGCCTTCCCCTTGCCATAGGTGCCCCTAGCCTCAGTCTACAGACATTACAGAACACTGCTGGACACAGTCTGGACAGTCCCACCCCTCCCCCAATGACCTCCCACCTGTGACTTGATCTCAGGTTCATCCCTCGCCATCCCGATGAGCTGGAGCTGGATGTGGATGATCCCGTGCTGGTGGAAGCTGAGGAGGACGACTTCTGGTTCCGTGGCTTCAACATGCGCACAGGCGAGCGTGGGGTCTTCCCTGCCTTCTACGCCCACGCAGTGCCCGGTCCTGCCAAGGACCTGCTGGGTGAGTCCCCCTTCCCAAGGGACGTCTTGTTACTCCTGACCCCCCTCACTCCTCTGACCCCATCCCCTTGTGACCCCCACCCCCAGGGAGCAAGCGGAGTCCCTGCTGGGTGGAGCGATTTGATGTGCAGTTCCTGGGCTCTGTGGAGGTGCCCTGTCACCAGGGCAATGGCATCCTGTGCGCAGCCATGCAGAAGGTCAGTCTGGAGGTGTGGCACAGTCCCTGGAGGCCCCAGGCCTCCCACCTCCTCCATGGAGGGTTCAGAGGGTATCTCAGGGGCTTCAGGGGGCAGGCCCCCTGGAGCCTGTTTCAGAGGCCTGTGCAGACGTGCTTAGGGCAGAACTCAGCAGCCGTCCTACACCCCTTGGGCTCTCTCAGCTGGTTCAGTGGGGTCCCAACCTTCCCACTGGCCCCTCCTCCCCTTCAGCACATCCTCCTCTTGTCTGAAAATCAAGACCAACTTTCACAGAGTCCCTTTCTTGGGACTCATTTGCTCACTCATTCACTCAGCAGACATTTCGTGAGCGCCTGCCATCTGCTGGTCCTGTGACTGAGTTGGAGAGCAGCAGGGGCGCAGGACAGCTTTGCACCTGATCGCTTCACCAGCTTATGGGCATGGGCAGTGAGGAGGCCGGGGGTGGCAGGGGCTGTGGTCCTGGCTGGAGGAATGGAAGGAAGATGAGGCACGCTGAGTGCGAGAGGTGACCGCTGGTCCTGAGACTGAGGAATGGCCAAGACCACCAGCTCCCATCTTCCAGAATCAGTGCCAAGAGTCTCTAAACATTTTCTAAAATATTCCTCCAAGAGGAGAGAAAGACGCCCTACAAGGCCCTTGAGACCCTCTTCTCAGACCCTGACTTCTTCCCCAGATTGCCACTGCTCGGAAACTGACCGTCCACCTGCGTCCTCCTGCCTCTTGTGACCTGGAGATTTCTCTTCGGGGTGTCAAGCTGAGTCTAAGCGGAGGACCAGAGGTGGGGGTGTGGGGGGCCTGAGGCACAGGGAAGGCTGGGTGTGGGGTAAAGCAAGAAGGTCTGACCAAAGGACGTCCACAGGGGTGGCAGGAGTAGCCCAGGTCATCTCCGTCTAACTCGGCGTGCTTCTTCCCCTGTGCTCTAGTTCCAGCACTGCAGCCACTTCTTCCAGATGAAGAACATCTCCTTCTGCGGCTGCCACCCCCGTAACAGCTGGTGAGAGCCTTACCCTCTTCAGAGTCCCCACAAACCCTGAGGGCTGCCCATACACAATCCCTACCTTCCACCCCCCAGACCCCCACCTGCACCCACTGGGCTCAGGAGACACGGATCAAACAGGCTCCCATCTGGTCTGGGTGGGGAGACAGACACACAGACAAGTAAGTGCTAGAAGCATCTGTGAGAGGTCTGGTGGATGGCTCTCTGTGGCCCCAGCGAGCAGTTCCAGCAGGGAGGCAGGCGGGTGAGTTCTGGGATTCAGGAGGCAACTGCAACCTGAAAGGACAAGTAGGTGCCAGGGTAGATCTTCTTGGCAGGAAACCAGGTGAGCCAAGGCTGTGGGCAAGGGGTACTGGGGGTCTCCAGAGCAGCTGGGATGAGGCTAGTGGGACACTAGGGGTACCTGTGCCCTTCTGACTATGCCAAGGAGCTTGTGCTTAATCCAGTTGGCGATGGAGCCGTGGTGTGGCACAGTCAGGTTGACACACTGGCTTTGGCTGCTGTGCGGAGTGGATGGACTCAGGTGCTGCTGGCAGGAGGTCAAGTGGCCACTGAGGTTATCTCGGTGCATTTAGGAGGTGGAACAAGCAGCACGTGGGTTGATTGGATGTAGAAGCTGGCGTGGAGGGAGAATCAAGGGTGACATGCCACCTGGGTGATGGACAGATAGTAACCCACACACCAAGAGAAGGGGCACAGTGTGAAAGGGCCTGACAGCCTGGAGATGCGGCATTCAACTGCAGAGGCAGGAGATTAGAATGGCCATTTGTTAACATCGGTCTGGAGTGTAGGAGGGAGACCTGGAGGAAAGGAATACGTTTGGAGCAGGTAGATCCCTGCAGGCACAAGATGGGGCAAGAAGAGACAGGAGTGAGAGCGGAGCGATAGTACTGGCATTGTAACCCGCGGGTTTGTAGGGGGGCTGTAGTCTTCCTGCCCAGCCAGACTCCTGCCCACTGGATCCCAGTATCCTGAATGAAGGAGATAGGAGGAGGTAACCAGAGAGCAGACAGGGCCAACCAGAGGCTCAAAAGGACTCGATGGAGTGTTGGAGGAAGCAGGTCCTCAAAGGCAGGTGAGATGTAAGAAGGGCACAGTGCAGCTGGGGCTGAGGCTTGTGACAGACGTTGAGGCTGCCATGTATGTCATTGGACACTTTTGTGGCAAAGAGAATGAGGAGGGCTCTATCTGCTGGCTGGGGGATGGTGTTGCCCTTCAGTAGAGTCAGAGCCTAGTGTGGCTGCTTCTCCATCGAAGAGGGAGATGGTTGATGGAATCCCCCGTCTAGATGCTGCTCTGAGGGCTGAAGAGATGGGATAGAACACCAGGGCTCAGACCAGACAGCGGGGCCACTCGGAAACCATGAGGACCCGTCTGCATGGCAGCCCACAGCCCATATTGACCTGGGCTGAGGATAGCACTGTCGAGAGGGGAAGAGGAAAACTGGATGTCACAAGCTCAGGCCTCCTGAGCTGGACACTGACCTGGGAGCAATTCTATGGGAGAAGGATGGTCAGGCCACTGGTTCAGGACCACGACATGGCAGGGGAGGGGGAGGGGACCGAGGAGCTGCTGTCCTGGCCCATTCCTTCCTAATATTTGTTCCTCCAGAACTCAGCCCAATCCCTCACGGTGTTAGGCAGATGGTTCACTCTTTTCTTTGTGAAGTAATAGTGGGTCAGCAATATGCTGAGGTGCTGTGTTTGCATGAGGTGGAGCCTGTGACCTTTAAGATTACAGATGCCACAAGTGCTCCTAGCACTGCTGCAGACTGGCTGTGTATCCTTGGGCAAGTTTCCGACCTCTCTGTGCCTTAGCTCCCTCATCTAGAGATGATAGATAGGGACACCTCCCTGAGAGCACTGCTTGAGGTTTGTGTGAATTAATGTCAGCTGCTTAGGCTGGTGCTTGCGGTTGGTGAGCAGCATCTAAGTATCAGTGACCGAGTGTGATTATTTGAACACAGCATTTAAGACAAGGCTGTGACGTGTTCACAGACAACATGAACACGTGGTCCTGGCAGCAATACTATCACGTGGATTCCACTTTGGTGGAGCCATGAAACCCTAATCTGACCCGATGTGGATCAGATGGGCCACAGCTGGGGAGTCTCGAGTCTCAATGCTGCACGACTCCAACAGATCATCCCTCTGGACACTAATTTTTATTAATGGATGAGAACAAGAAGGGCGAATTCAGGAAAGGCACATATGAAGCAGAGTTGGAGCAGGGACTAAATGAGTGACAGAGCCAGGGTGTGAGGTTCTTCTCCGGGAAGAGGATTGTGCAGATCCAGCGGGGATGTTAAGACCCACATCAGAGCTCGGAAAATAGCTGTGAGTTTGCAGGACCAGAGGTGGGACCAGGCAGGCTCAGGGTACCAGGAGACACGAGCAAGGCGTGAGTCAGTCGAGACATGGCACCCAGAAGGCAGGGAAGAGGCCTTGCTCTGTGGTGCAGGGGCAGACTGGGGGGAGGTGGGCGCAGCACAGAGGCCTGTGGTGCTGGCTCTGGAGATGGAGGATGCAGCTGGACGCCATTGCCATGGAGGAGTCAACCCAGATCACTGTCTCCTCAGAGGTGCCCAGCACTGAGTTTGGACTGGGACCCAAAAAGGCTCCCTCAAACCTTGAAATCGTGTGACACACACATTTCTCCTGTCCCACTCCCGCCCCGAGCCCTGCTTCTTCTCTCCAGGTGCTGGGGGGCTGCGGTGTGGGTCCATGCTCTGACACCCTCCACACCGACTCCCGCTGCAGCTATTTCGGCTTCATCACCAAACACCCTCTGCTGAGCCGCTTCGCCTGCCACGTCTTCGTCTCCCAGGAGTCCATGAGGCCTGTGGCCCAGAGTGTGGGGTGAGTGGTTGGCAGGGTGATGGAGAATTAGGGTGGACGGTGTGGAGATGGATGGGATGATGGTGGGGAGACTTGGGAACAGGGAAGGGGTGGAGAGTTTGGGCAGGAGTGAGAGGGAAGGTCAGGTGGGAAGCAGTGGAGGTAGGGAGTCAGGAAGATGTGGGCTGGAAAGCTACATTGGAGGAGGATACTAGGGGTGGAAGTGGTGCAGGCACATTGCCCAGCTAGGGGGTGGGGGTGGGAATGGAGCCTGGAGGCCAGAGAGCGAGGAAAAGGGCAGGTCACTGGCCAGGAGAGCTGAGGAGTGAAGTCTAGGGGCACATGGGCTGACCCAGGTGGGTGGGGAGGGAGGAGTGTGAGCATGGGTGGCTCAGACGTTGAAGCCACACCCTAAATGGCTGGTGAATGGTGCTCTCTCTCCCAGCCGCGCCTTCCTGGAGTACTACCAGGAACACCTGGAGTACGCCTGCCCCACAGAGGACATCTACCTGGAGTAGCCGCCCGCCGCTCTCCTGCTCCAGGTGCACCTGGAGTTCGCCTGCCCCACAGAGGACATCTACCTGGAGTAGCCGCCCGCCGCTCTCCTGCTCCAGGTGCAGCTGGGCTGGGGGTGTCTCAACAGGCCACTGCGGCTTTGGCAAGGACTGGATTGGGGGCACGTGGACCTGCTGTCCAGGGAGTCTCCGGGGCTGTGCTGAGGACTCTCCTCCTCATTCCCAGGGGCTGCGGGAGAATGGAGCCTGCCCCTCCCCACTTCCCCTCTGATCCCTTCTTCCTCTGCCCCTTGACTTCCCTCCTTTCTCCTCGTGTCTGTCTCTGCCCCTCTCTGTGCCTGCAAACTCTCACCCTCTGCTCTTTACTTTGGGGTCAGAACTGGGAGGGGGGTTTGGAGGATGGCGAGGCTGTAGGTGGCCAGTGACATCAGGCTCCTGGGTGATCCCCTCCTGCCCCTCCTGTGATTTATAAAGGAATTTTAATTTTTATAGTGAACCTCAAGGGATCATCCCATCCTTGACCACAAGGACAAAGAGAGGGATCCCCTATACCGTCCTGCACGGAGCTCAGGGGGAAGCAGGGAGGGGTTCCCCAGAAGGGCCTTGGGGGAGACTAGGAGTAGTTCTTGATGCTCACCCCAAGCCCCCAGATGCTGCTAGGAGGAGGGCACCCTGCCCCGGGTCCCGGCCACACCAGCATCCGCTTTGCCGCTGCAAACACTCCCCGCAGTCTAGCACCTCAATAAACTCTCTGCTTGGTGTGACCCTGGCTGTCTCTGGGTGGTGGTGGTTGGGGGCAGATACGAGGCCAGGGGCCATGGGGACCAAGACCCCAGAGTGATGGAACTGAGAGAAGTTTCACCCCTTCAGTACTCTCCAAAATCACACCAGGTGCCCAGTGGTGCCCTCTGGGGCCCCTGGGGATTCTCCCCAAATACACTTACTTGGCCAGCGAGGAAGCTGAGGCTGGAGAGGGAGGGCCCTGCCATGAGACGTGTGTTCCTTCCACCTACAGTGGAGCAGGTGTGCAAGGGAAGTTGGCATGGCTCAGATCAGTGTGTGCATACTGTGTCTGAGTGAGCATGTGTGTGTGTGTGAGAGAGCAAGGGTCAATCTGCTTAGATCTTAAAATTAGTATTTAAAAAATTCTTCACAGAAGGAGCCGGCCCGGTCGTGCAGCAGTTAAGTTTGCATGTTCCACTTTGGCGGCCCGGGGTTCACCGGTTAGGATCCTGGGTCTGGACCTACGCACCGCTTGTCAAGCCATGCTGTGGCGGGCATCCCACATATAAAGTAGGGGAAGGTGGGCACGATGTTAGCTCAGGGCCAGTCTTCCTCAACAAAAAAAGAGGAGGATTGGTAGCAGATGTTAGCTCAGGGCTAATCTTAAAAAAAAAACCTTCTCCACAGAAGCCAGAAGAAGAGGTAACTGTTTTCACCATGTCCTTAGGTGAGTGTAGACATGATCTCCCAGAGAAAGGGCTTCCCAGGCTTCCCTGGGGTGAGCCCTGCTCTCAGGTGCTGAGGTAAGCATGGCAGTCAGCACCTTCCTGAGGGTGACCTGGGTGCCTCTCCTGACTTGGGGACTAGTACAACACCAGGAAGACAAGGTGAAGGATATCAAATGAGAGTGAGTACAGACAAATTCACTACATGAAAGTTTAAAACTACTATCTATAAAAATCACACTCCTCTACTCAAATTAAGGGCAGCCAGCAAACAGAGAAATATAGTCGTGGTGTTAAGAGTCAGTAAATGACCCAGCCCTTTAGCATGCAGACAGCCCCACTAACAGACCAGGGACCAGACCCTGGCATGGTGGAAACAGCTTGTTAACCAGCACATGGAACATTCCAACTCCACCCGTCAAGAAGACAAAGTAGAACATCTCTGAGAAAACTCTCACTAATTAAAGTCGCAAAGAGGCAGAGAGCTCCTGGATGTGTATCTTTGAAACCTGCACCCCCTCTGCACCTGGGCATGAGGGGCATGGCCCCCAGACCCCTACCGCTGCACCACCACGGGGACCCACCACCCACCCACCTGCTCCCTCTGCACTTCCTTCACTCTCAGGCAGGTGGGAATTCACGCGCTGCCCTCCCGCTACCCTTGTCCATCTCAGGGAAGGCACCCCCCTATCCCTGTTGGGCCTGGCCCCTGCCTCCAACTCGTCTCCCCATTTTTCTCTATTGTTAATCTTTCCCTCCTGGCTGGCCCTTTAGGACAGCGGTTGGACATGCTGGGCATCCTTTACCTGGAACAGCTGCCTCTTGGTAGGGCCCTTCCCGCAACTGCCCACCTTTCTTCCACCTCTCTAGCCTCCTTTCCTGCACCTGGTCAGCTGCACCTGCCTACTTTCCTTCCCCTCTCCAGCTGTTCCTTCTCAGATCTCACGGTCTCCTCTAGCTCAGCTATGCTCCAGACCCTGTCCCTGGCTCAGTCCTGGGTTCTCCCTCTCTGGCTTCCTCCCTTCCTCAGACTGGATGCCTTCCTTGTGCCGAGGGCCCCAGTGTTCTGCCTCAGCACGGCTTGGCTCAGCTCTGTGCCTTGTGTATTAACTCACCAACCCCAGCTGACCACCAGGGGCACTCCCTCGGCCAGTCACTGGGCTGGTGCTTTGCAGGATTCTGTAAATATAATGACCCTAACAAGGGGCACTGAGATGCAGAGAGCCTACACTGCCTAGTGGGTGCTGCAGACACTTCAAACTTACATGAGCCTTTTCCCCACCTGCCCTATTCATCTGTGTTCTGTGTTTTACATTTTTCTCAGTCACCTGAGTTGGAGTCCGGAAGTCACCGTAGACTCCCTGCTACACCCCCGCCCCTAAGTCTGTCCTTCCATCCCCCCTTCTCTACCTGATCAAACTACCCTGAGTTTCCTCCTGGATCTTTGTGCATCAAACAGCCTCCTCCAGGCTCCCTGCCTCCACCTACATCTGGGAATTCACCTGCACCTGCAACCAGACTGAGGCTTTTAAACAGAAACATGAGCAGGCCACTCTCCCTCAAACTCTGCAGTGGCTCCCTGTCGAGCCTCAGCCTGCCCTGTCCCTGCCCTTCTCCAGTCCCCTCTTCCCTCCACCCCACCTCTGCCCTTGGAACCTCTGAGCTTCCTATGGGCATCTGCTGCCCTTCACTGTACATGGCTGGGTGACCTCCTCTTCTTCTGGGTCCTGGGGGGTTCTGGGCCCTGGAGTTGGGTGAGGTGTCACTCCCCCTTGCTCCCCTGGCAGAGGCTGCTGACTGTGAGTCCGAGAGAGCAGGTGTATGGCTGATGCTCCCTGTCCTCCCAGAGCCTGGAGCAGCCTGGCACACATGCTGGGGGCCTGCAGAACCCTGTGTGATGAGCAAGTTAACCTCCAGCACCGGGACTGACTTCTGGAAATCTAGTCATGGGTAGCATCCTAAATAAAAAGCTTTGTACACATTCTTGTTTAAAATATTGAAAGCATAAAAATAGTCTAAATATTGACCATCAAGTAGGGTTAACTAAATTAAGATATATTTACCTAATTGAAATATTGGGCAGATGTTAAAAAATGTGCTTACTACATTTAGTAATAATACAGAAAATATTTGTTTTGCTGCTAAGGGAAAATACATAAACAGAATCTATGCTGGAAACTATATGTTGAAAAACTGAAAGGAAATACAAAGAAGGCTAGCAGTCATTGTCACTGGGGGTCAGTCAGAGGGTGTCTTCCTTTTTTTCTGAACATGTCTTAATTGTTTCAAGTATTATATGTGGCTTATTAGAGACCTCCAAATACAAATAGAAACATCCACAGAAAAACTAAAAATAAAATAAGTAAACATATATTAACTAAACTCAAACCAAAAAAGTTGTTTTGGTCACAATAAAAGTACCCATCTCAAAACATTGTTAAGAGGCTTAGACAAGTTTACCTGTCAGACAGGCCTGGAGCAGTGCCCTATTGAATTAGTGCTCATCACTGTTTTATAAACGCCAGACAGTACGATTTCTCTGTTTTATTTTTTTAAGTATTATTTATCCATTATAAAGAGTAGCACATGGTCATTATAGAAATTCTGGAAACTGCAGAAAACAGAAGGTAAAAAATCTTTATATCTTTTCAACTCAAAGACAACTATTTGCTAATATTTTGGTGTATTTTTTTTCAGCCTCTCTTCTATATATGGGTTTTATTTGATTTTGTTTGAGGCAAGAGGAAGATCAGGGGAATCAAGGAAGAATTTAAGGCAAAAAGATTAAAGCAAAGTAGCCAAGGCTGAAATGACACAGGTGCAATGAAGAATGATGATCTTAGCACCTGAGTCTCTAGTTATGAAACTACAGACTAACAAATACTTGATTCAAAATGTCTGTGTGGTTGGGGGCCAGCCCTGAGGCCTAGTGGTTAAGTTTGGTGTGCTCTGCTTCAGTGCCCCGGGTTCGGTTCCTGGGTGTGGAGCTACACCACTGATTGGTGGCCATGCTGTGGCAGCATCTCACATAAAATAGAGGGAGATTGGCACAGATGTTAGCTCAGCAACTATCTTCCTCAAGCAAAAAGAGGAAGATTGGCAACAGATATTAGCTCAGAGCCAACCTTCCTCAGCAAAATAAAAAATGTTTGTGTGGCAAGAAAAAGGAGAAACACATAATCATGGCAATGGATTTGAATTTCTCTTGATCAGTTCACAAGAAAGAAATGTAGAGCTAAAAATGTAATTAATAAGGTAAAACGAATACATGTACACTCTGGATTTTATATTCTACATATAGAGAACAATATGCTTTTTGGATGTTAATAGAGATATTTCAACCATGGATCATGTAACAGGTGTGAGGCAAAGCACTCACCTCCAAGAGAAAACCCAGGAGGAGAGTGGAATCAGTCAGGGCAATTCTTGTGCAGCAGGAGTTTTGGAGGCTGGCGTGGCTGCTAGAAGGCTCCTCCCTGGTCCTGAGGCCTTTGTCCTCATGACTGCCTGAAGGTTGCGGTATCTCCAAGCATTGTGTTCAGTTCCAGGCAGGAGGAAGTGCAAGGGCAAAGGGGCAGCTGGCTGATTTTGCAAAAGCCCCACTGAGTGCTGTAGTGAGGAGTGGGCAGGAGGCAGGCACAGCCCATCCTCAAGGCTGGGTGCTCCTCCGAGAAGCATGAGAGTTCCTCCCTGAACCGTCCACCCAAGGATGGGACGCAGGAACATTTACTGCTGACTCCTGGCCCCCATGGGTTGAGAGCCACCCCAGGTGTGTTCACCCCTTCAGAGCAGCTCACGTGCAGGCTGAGAGCACAGTGAAGGAGCGAGATCCACCCTGGCTTCTGATCCTTTAGAGCTGAGTGGTGGTTCTGATCTGGAAAGAGGCACAGAGAGCATAACCTGTGACCGGGGAGCCTGGTGGAAGACCCACCTCTGCCCACCAAGGGGAGGTCGAAAGGCCCCGACAGGGTCAGGGTGATGGAGAAGTAAGTGGCACCCCCCGGAGAGAGCTCATTAAGCCTTGGTGCTGAGCAGAGCAGAAGTGTAGGCTCCTCACCCCTGAGGCCACCTTATGAGCTGGCTCACCTTGTTGCAGTTGTGGACACAG
The DNA here is from genome assembly GCF_037783145.1 of Equus przewalskii. Classification (NCBI taxonomy): domain Eukaryota; kingdom Metazoa; phylum Chordata; class Mammalia; order Perissodactyla; family Equidae; genus Equus; species Equus przewalskii. The sequence goes on from NC_091859.1 coordinate 46,722,418, forward strand.
GAGTGGAGGGATGTGTGGGATGGGAGTTGATACTCAGCATGGGGTCTCTCCCTGAATGTGGCCCCCCCAAGCCTGGGTCATGTTTTATGGAATTGGCATAAAACCCAGCATACATGTCCTGGTTCCTGTCCTGTGGCAGCACCCACAGAATCCAAAGTCAGCTGCACTGAGTACTGCACCCTCGCACCTGTGAATGAGAAGTCCTCTTATACATGGAGCTCTGCAAAGAGGAGGATAAAACAATCTAGCCCTAAAAACTATCTCAGCTATCATTTGAATTGCTGACAAAAGGACAACTTTGATTTGATTTCTCACTTCCTTTGTGCACATTGGAGCAGATAAGAGCAGCTGGTCCCTGGCATTTACCTGGTATGTACAGGCCTGGTGCCTGCCCTGTGCAAACCTCCACCTCTGCAGAACCCTGCTCATTGCTCTGTGGGCCCCTTACTCCATGGCCTTTGTCTGGACAGAACCTGCTCCCCAGAGTGCATGACACACCTGCTCTCTTCTGGGGCGTCCTGCATGAGATTTCATGGAGAGGAGGCTCATGCCCCCACAGGTGTCGGCAGCATTACTCTTACATCAGCTGAGGGGCATGGAAGAAGCTCCTGGGAAGGGGAATGGAGTGAGCTGCCTCAGCCCCACCACCACTGGAACCTCGCCCCGTCCTTCTCAGGGACCCCCAGTGAGGGACTGGACTGTCTATTCACACAGGAAGGTGTCTCAGGGCAGGTGACCTGTCCAGTCAGGGGTGGCAAAAGAGGGGGAGGAACCCGTTCAGATGAGGCTCCTCCCCCAGGAGGGCACGTCCCTGGGAGGGGATGGCAGGGTGGGCACAGGCGGACCCCCAGGTTTCCGCCTCAGTGTCTCCTAGAAGCAGTCCCCCATCCTCCACCTCCCCAAAATCAGCACATTACACTGAACCCAGCTGTGGTAGCATCCATCCCCATGGATGGCAGGAACCATGTCCCACTCCTCTCACCCTAGCCCATTTGCTGAGATTAGTGGGGTGAGGATTAGTATTTAATTTCCTTCTGTATCACTTGGCATTCCATGGTCACAACCAATCCATAGAAACTGACTCTGGGTAACTTAACCAAAAGAGAATTTATTGGGAGGGTGTTGAGGATTCCTAGCTTGGAAAAGAAGGCAAGACCAGGGACACTATAGGGGGCAAGTGGCCACCTTGGGGATGAGTGGGTAGCAGCTCCTGCCTCCAGCCTGGCCCAGCTCTGCTGTGGGCTGATGAACTGACCCTCTTCCCCGACCCTGTGGGTCCCCCCCACCTGGAGATCCACTTCTGGGCAGGGGCGGGCAGCTGGACTGACAGCCTCTCCAGGCTGGAGCGGGGCTGTAGTCCTCAACAGGGAATTGGGTGCTCCCTGGGAGGGGCAGGCTCCAAGCACCCAATGTCTAACGTGGCCGCTTGTTCCATATTTTTGTGTTTGCAAAATGATGAGGAAGTGTTTCTGCTCTTGCCGTGGAATCCCGGGCACAGCCTGAGGAGAGGGACTCAGTTCTCCCTCCTTGCTGAACAGGGTGCTGGGCTGTCCAGGAGGATGCAGGTTGTGCTGGAGGGGGGTCATGCCTCCGACCCCACAGCTGTGACCACCCTGAGGAAGGGTCTTCACACAAAAAAGCCAAGGAGGCTGGGGGTGCCTAAAAATGTGCACCCTCCCTCTGTGATTGCTGCCTCTACATCAGGCCAAGGAGGTGACGGGACTTACCAAGCATCTGAAAGGCAGCGAGCGTCTCAGGGGAGATGAGAATTGAGTTGAAGGCTCATGGTTAAAACACATGATTTGCATGAGCACAGAGAGTGGTGTGAGGTACACACACCCAGCGGACGGCGTTGCCTACTTCGGACTGAGGTTGCAGGCGCTGCCTGGGGTGCTCTGATGAGTATATGTTACTTTTGTAACTAAAAACATTCAGAGAAGAGCTGAATTTAAATATTGTCCCATGGAAACATCCCCTTTACTCCCTCCCCCTTCTGGTCACTTGGGGGACAGGGGAGCACGTGAGCAAGGAGGGGGTGATGGGGAGGGGAGGATGGTCTTCCTGCTGGTGCAGTCCCTCTGCCTGCTGGTCATTTGGGCTCCAATATCTCCTCTTCCTTCCTAGTGCACCTGAGGGGAAACCATAGCACCGTGTTTGTTCCATCCGTTCCAAACACACTTAGTTCCTTCCAGAGGATTCCAGGCTCCCTGAGGAAGCTGCTCTGTGGAAGGGAAAGCTGTCAGCCTGCTGGATTGATGATCTCAGGCTCACAGGAGAGAGAAGGGGAGGTGCAGGGACATTACAGACAGCATTTGGGGCCATGAGAAGTGTGTGTCTGAATGTGGCTGCATGTGTATGTGTGCTAGTGTGCACACACATATGTGAGTGAGTGTGTGCATGTCTCTGTGCCTGTGTGTTTGCGATTGAGTCTGTATGAATACAGGAAAGTGTGTGCACACGACTGCCTGTATGAGGGTGTATCACGCTAAAGCAGCCAAAACAATGAGAAACAAGCATTTCTGCACATAAAAGCATCACAGCAAAACCAAAAGTGGAATGGGAGAGTGGGAGAACCTGGTTCTCTCTCCAGTGGGGGTGCAGAGGGTAGGTCTGAACAGCCTCCTCAGTCCTCAGCATCCCTGGCCAGTTTAGTTATCTGCCCCCACCCCAATGATTATGCTTTTGTGGGACCAAGTGCTCTTCCTCTGTGGCATTTATCATGGTTAAACTTCTATTTCTATTCAAGCATAAAATACACATGACATCAAGTGCACAAATTTTGTGTAGCATGATTGCTTTGCACATATGTATGTACAACGTTCCTACCCCCAATCAAGACCGAGAACATTTGTAGCACCCAAAGGTTCCCTAGTGTCCCCTCCCAGGCAATATCCACATGTCCCACCTCATAAGAGGTAGAGGCTTCTAGCACACTGGAATTCCACACGTGTCTGAGATCCCAGGGTCGATGCTCATCTCCTTTGCTAGACAGTAAGCAGGCGTGGGAGCAGGGATGGGTCCCCTCTGATGATCTGGGCCCCAGCACAATGCACAGCATAGGGTGGTGAATAAACATCTGTTGAACTAACAAGTGATGCTCACCACCCAGGTGGGGCGGCAGACCTGGAGAAGGTGCCTGCAGGTTGTGCCTGGGTATCAGCACTCATTCAGTTCTTGTGGAGTGTTGGTCTTTGGATGTGATGCACAGAATGTGTGCCTGCATCAGTTCCTCTCTGTCCTCAAGAAATCTGAAATCAAGGCACCCTTAGGTGACTGCAGGCCCCACTGGAAGAGAAGTTGCAGCCTGCAGCGGGGGGCGGGGCATGCCCAGCCCATCTGGGGCCAGTGCCTCCACTAGGACCAGACTTGCACGTGGGTCCTCCTTATGCCAGCGTCAGTGACTACTGGACCCCTCCCAAGGAAACCACTCCCCTATGGGAGCAGCCCCAAGGCACAGCAGGATTGGGGGGCATAGTCAGTGCAGCCCCCAAACCAGACTAGAAGTGATGGGAGAGTCACACGGAAAACACAAAGAGGCCTTCAGCATGCTGTACAGTCTGACTCAGGAGGCCACCTGCGTCTGTGCATGTGCCCCCCCCCCCCATGTGTATCCCATTCACAGGTCATTCCAGCAAGAGTGCTTTCGCCTGCAAGTAACAGAAAACCCACCAGGAGTGGCTGAGACAGGTAGCATTTATTTTCCTAACTGTGAGCTCTGGAGACAGATGGCTAGAGACACTGGTTTAGCAGCTGCATGACCATGGCCAGCAATGCCACAGCACCATCCTCACTGTTCCCAGAGGACAAATGCTGGAGGGGACCCAGGGATCCCAGTGAACTGCCCCTGACCTTTTACTGACCATGATTCTCGGTCACATGCCATTCCAGGACTAATTGGATTGTAACTGGTTCAGACTGGCCACTACCCTCCTCGGGAAGGGAGAGGCTACACCCCTGAGGTTAAGAGGCCACTGCCTACCAGTGGAAAGTGGGGGTCCATTAGTAAGGAAGGAGATGGCTGTTTGGTCTGCCATGATGAAGACTACCCACTTTGAGGCCAAGAGCACCCAGACAGTGCTCTTCTCATTCAACCATGTGAAGGAGCATGTAGTGTAGGACCACCGCTCTGGGAGCACACATAGAAGACAACCCCACAAGGGCTAAACACACCATGCAGATGTGGGCGGGCAGCCAGGAGGTCCTCTCTGCAGAGGAGGCCCCAGGCAGAGCCAATGGTGAACACGTTGACTGGATGAAGCTACAGCCAGGCTAAGACACTAAGGCTGAGGAGCAGGGGGTGTCGGGTCGGGGGGTAGGGCAGGCCACTCTAAGGAGTTTGGATTTTACTCTGAGCATGATGGGAAGGCTGCAGAGTTTTCAGTAGGAATGCCACCAAACCTGACATATGTTTTTAAGACATCACTTTGTCTGCTGGGTGGAGAATAGCTCATAAAGGGTCAAAGCTGAAGCCAGGAGACAGGAAATGTGTGTGCAGGTGGGAAATGCAGAGCTGTGGAAGTGGGAGAGGTGGGGGGGGGGGGTGTGGGGTTGGGGGCTGTTTCAGGTGCTGCTAATGTGCCTTCCTGGGAGCTGGCAGGAGCCCCCAGCTCAGCTCCCTACCTGGAAGGTGCTGGCCTTCAGACAGGTCTCTGGTAAGAGCCGGGACGGGCTGGAGCCTGTGCCTCTAGGAACGCTTCTTCCAGGAGAAACCTGGCTCTCACATCTTGTATCTTTAGGACCTTCTGTCCACCATGCTCACGTGCCCTCCCACCCTGTTCCTGGCACATAAAAGCACCCAGTCCTGCTCTTGTGAATGGATATGCTCATGCTCATGCCCCAGGCTTGCATGCACTGACGTATGTGAGCACCTAGGTGGGGGGCAGCTCCAGAGTCAGGACGCCTGGGTTCAGATCCCAGCCCAACCTCTTACTGGCTGTGTGACAAGTCGCTGGACCTCTCTGTGCCTCAGTTTCCTCATTTGTAACACAGGCAGAGAACAGTCCCCACCTCGGGCTATCACAAGAATTAGATGAATTATTAGACCTACAGGTGTCAGCTGGTGTTATTCACATTATCAGGTACAAACCACCTCCACACACCCAAGCCACAGCAATGAACCATGTCTCTGGGCAGAGCAAGGGGCCCTGGGCTGGCCTCTGCCAGTGCCCTCAGGTATGGGGCTCCGGGCAGTGGCAGCAGGATGGCCAGGGGGTGCAGCTGGGCTGACAGCAGATCTGCAGGGCAGGGTCTTCGCCCCGGGCCATCTGGCTGGGGCTGAAGGTCATGGTAGCATCAAACTGGGCCTTGAGCAGCTGAAGATGCTTCAGTGCCTGCAGTGTCTCTGAGGTGACCTTGGCCACACCCTCCAAGAGGTTGTAGTTCTCACTGGGGTCCTCAGACAGGTCAAAGAGCAGCGGGGGCTCATGGGCGGTCAGAGGGCTGGAGGCGTGGCAGGCAGGGTCCGCTGTGGTGTCACTGTGGGCAGAGCCTGGGGAGGGGGGCTCATCTGTGCACAGGGCAAGAGGGAGAAGAGGGGCCAGGCCTGGCCCCTGAGGGGGTGGGCAGGGCTGGGGAGAGGCAGTTACCCTGGGTGAAGAAGTGAGCCTTGTACTTCCCACTCCGCACAGCAAAGACCCCACGGACCTCATCTGGGTTGGCCGGATAGAAGAAGACAGTCTGCCGGGGGCTCTTGGGAAAAGGTCAGGGGTCATGAGGTGGGGAGGGGCCCCCAGGCACTGATCTGCACATACCCAGAGTCGTCAGCCTGCGAGAAGCTCTGGATGTGTGGCTGCTCCCTGCCCACTCAGGAACCCCAGAGGCAGCACCATCTGGATGCCACTCAACAGAGGGTCTGCCCAGGCCTAGGGGCTCGGGTGCTGCCCAGGCTCACTACTGGCAAGGGTAAGCAGGGGTGGGGGAGCCAAGGGTGGAGGGTCGCAGGGTCGCTGGCCTTACCTTGCCTGTGCCCAGTAACAGGGGGCTGAGGTCAACGCCATCCAAGGTGATGTTGGGTAGCGGGGCCCCTGTCAGGGCTGCCAGGGTGGGCAGTAGATCCAGGGAGCTGGCCAGTTCATGGGTCACACCTGGGGGCAGAGGGCTGTGCAGTCACTCCATTCACCATCAGGGTTGGGGAGGTGGGGCCAGGAGTCCACAAGGAGAGGGCCTGAAGACTGACCGGGAGCGATGTGGCCTGGCCAGAAGGCCAAGGCAGGCTCTCGGACACCCCCTTCGAAGGTGGTTCCCTTTCCGCATCGCAGGAGGCCAGAGCAGCCACCGCGGGACATCCGCATGGTCTCAGGTCTGGGACACAAGGAGGTGGTCAGCAATGAGGAGCCCAGGGACTCTGATCGGACCTGGTAGCCCCAGCCCCAGACTTCTAAGTTACATGCTGTGCACAGAAATGGCCAGTATATGCCTGTCCCTTCCCTGTCCTACCAAGACCAGCACTTCCACATACTCTGGCCCCCAGCCTCCCACATACACCTGTGGGTCACCATAACATATCTCTGGCATCTCCCAAGACCCCTTAGCCCACTATGTCCTCTTATCCCTTCTACGTCTGTGAGGGATCAACCAGCATCCCCATGCCCTGGGCTGGCATACCCGTTGTCTGCAGCGAAGATGACCAGTGTCTCTCCAAGCAGTCCCAGGTCCCCCACAGCCGTCATCAGGGCCCCCACAGCCGCATCCAGCTCCATCAGGGAGTCCCCAAATGGCCCGCGGCCTGAGCGCCCTGCAAAGCTCTGCCCACTGAACTGGGGGTAGTGGGTGTGCTGAGGGCAGAGACTGGAGTTAGCCTTGGGTAGGGGTCATGGGCAGCCCAGAGAGGGGGCCAGGGTCACTCACGTGAGAGGCGTAGTACAGGAAGAACGGGCGGCCCTGGCGCTGGGCATCAGCCATGAGGTCACGGGCGAAAGCCACGTAGCGGGCCTCAAGTCCAGGCAGCCAGGGGGGCTGCACCACCACGGATAGGTTGGCCAACAGTGGGATGGGGACCAGGCCCTGGTCACAGCTGCCATCACAGGGGGTGGCCGGTGGGAAGCAGGTCAGGTTCTGGCAAGGGCCCTGGGGGAGCAGCTCCACTCAGGTGTCTGGTCCGGGGGGCCAAGAGGAAGGGGACTGATGGGAGGTGGGCAGGAGGGTAGCTGAGGGCCCTGGCAGTTCCTACCTGGTCATGGGAGTATGGGATGCCCAGGAATCGATGGAAGCCCTGGTGGGGGGGCAGAAAGGCCCCCTCAGGCCCCACCCCAAGGTGCCACTTGCCGGCCATCCCTGTGAGGTAGCCTCGGGCAGCCAAGACCTCAGCGAGGGTCACCTCCTCCAGGGGCAGGCCCCCGCGGGAGCTGGGCTCCAGAACTCCAGGGTACAGGCCCATCCGAACTGGGAGTCGGCCAGTCAGGAGGGCAGCCCTACAGGACAAGTCACAGAGTCCGTGAGACAGAGAGAAACTAAGACTGAGATGAACACAAGAAGAGGAGACAGCGAGAAAGACAGAAAGGCGAGCTTCTCCATAGAGAGGGACACACACCCTCTTCCTCCCCCACTGCACTCAGAGTGACTCTGGGAGGAACTGGATGGGTGGAGTGGGGTGGGGTGGGGTGGGGTGGAGGTGCAGGTGCGAGCTCCCCTGACTCTCACTCACCGGGACGGTGTGCACAGAGACACTGGCACATAGAAGTCCGTGAACCGCAGCCCGCCTGCGGCCAGCTGGTCTAGGTTGGGGGTGGTGGAACTAGGGTGCCCATAGGAGCCCAGGTCCCCGTAGCCCAGGTCATCGGCAAAGATCAGCAGGATGTTAGGTGGGTTGGCAGCTGCCAGGCCTGAGGCCAAGGCCAGAGCGAGGGCCCACGGCGCCACCATGGCTCACAGCACAGATGGGCCTATCACCAGACCCTTGAGAGGCAAGGCAAACTGGCTCCAGCAAGCTCTACCCCTGAGACCCCAGAGCCAGGCGCTACCCTCTCTTGAGACCCCAGACGCAGGCGCTTACCCTGCCCTGAAAACTCAGACCCGGGCGCTACCCTCCCCTGAGATCCCAGACCCCAGACTCAAAGATACCGCCCACCCCGACAACCCTCTTCCTTGAAGTCCAAGCGGACTCGGCACCCAGAAACCCCATACCCCAACAAAACCCAGGAGACCATGGCCCGGGATATACTCCCCGGAGACCCTCAGGGACCAGAACACCTTCAGATTCTCGGGCGGAGATCTGACCCGCTGCACCTAGAGGTCCCGGCCCAGGATCCTGGTCACGGGCAGAAGTCACATGACACTGACCCACCGGGTCTAGCGCGGTGGGACGAAGGCTACATACGGCCAAGCAGGCGTCGCTGCCGAAGACCTGGCAGCAGCACCCTCCGCAGGCGCTTCCGCCTCGGCCCAGCCCCGCCCCGGCCCGCCCAGTGGTCCCGTGACCCCTGCGCGGCGGCCCAGGGGCAGGGAGGGGCGGGGCGGGGTTGGGCGGGACCTGCGCGGGCCGGGCGGGGCGCCGTCTTGGTCGTGCGCGCGCGCGGACTCGCTCTGCGCCCCGAGCCGTTGGCGCCAGGAGCGCGGGGCGGGGCCTGACGGGGGCGGGGGCGGGCTCCGCGGAAGTCAGCGCGGGGCGCGCGGGGTGTGTCCCGGGGACGGCCGACTGCGGGGTCCTGAGCACCGAGAGCCATATGCGCCCTCGGTGAATGAGCAAGTCGAAGTGAAAACCCTGCAGCCAACGGACTGCTAGGTTTTCCTTCAGCACTACTTTTGGTGCTTTTCGTGAAACACGAGATAGCAAATTCAAACCCTTTCCCCTCTGTGCATGTGTGTCGGTTTGTGTGTCAATGTGTGTGTGGTGTGGTGTGTCATGTGGTGTGATGTGTGTGGTATGTGTGTGTGGTGTGTGTGTGTGTGGTGTGGTGCATGTGTCAGGTATCTGGGGTCTGGTCTGCGTGTGGGTTACACCAATGGAAAGAACCCACTGGGAGAGGAGATGACTGGTCCTGGCTCCGTCCCTGGACAGCCTTGGATAGCCTCCACTTTCTGGGCCCTAGTCTGTTTAGCCATCTCCAAGTAAGGGAGAGTCGGCCGAGGGTGGGTCGGTGGTTATTTTACTCAGTGCGGCTGAGTGCCCCAAGGTGGGTGCAGTCACTAGCTGCCCAGAGCAGCTCCTCATACCCTCACTACCCTATGGCAACTCCCTGCAGCCCAGGGAACCCTGCCCAGGGCCTCAGGTTCTCCCACAAGCTCAGGTACCTCAGGAAGAGCAGAACCTGGGCTCCTGACTGGGGAGCCACGATTATTGGAACTATGATTACTGACCCAGGAGCCAGTAGGAGAGTGGACAGGGCCCTGGAAAGGCCTCTGGGGAGCAGGGTGTGGGGGCCAGGACACAGCTTCCACTGAAGCCCAGTCCTGGCTGGGGAGCTGGCATTTTCCTGATGAAACATGAAAGCTCAAGACAGGGGCAGTATGGGGGAGCAAAATATGAAGGGCAGGGACTCCCAGAGATGGGGCTGGGCCTGGGACTGTGCTCAAGGCTGACCTCATGGGGAAGAGAAGGGGCCAGTCTCCAGTGAGCCATCCCCTTGGCGTCACATTCCAATGTGGTTTCTGGGCCTGTGCGTAGGAGCGGTATGGGGCTGGTGGCCAGGACAGAAAGTTTTTCTGTGGCCCAGAAATCTTTGAACCTGTAATTGGAGCTATCACAGCTGGTTGGCGCTGTGAATTGGAGTTTAAAAGGAATCAACCAAAAGCACTTTCTTCCCTTTCAGCTGCAAGCGATGGAGGACCTGCCCTTCTTCTCAGGAAGAGCTGCCTGTGGTTGTAATGTTATGCAAATAGCTGGCACTTTCCCCTGTGGTTTCTGAAGGCTGCTCAGGTGTGTGCACACGGGATAACTGAGCCAGCCCAGTCCTGACCTCTGGACGGGGGAGGGGGTGCATGTGCTGCCAGCTATGTTTGTTCAAAGGCAAGCCGCTGCAGGTGTCTGAGTCTTTTGGAGATGTGAGTTCTTTTTTGGCATTGCTGTGGGAGCCAGCAGGAGGGTCAGCTTGGGACAGAGCCCGGATGAGAGGCAGCCCGCCAGGGTGCGGAAAGTGACTCTGGACGCCTGGGACATTGCTAATTTGGAACTAACGCCCACAGTTAGGAAAGGGGCCTTGCAATGAGTGTTGTGGGTCTTGTCTTTCTGCAGCTAGGACAGGGGTGAGAGAGGTGTCCATCTCCTGGGCCTGCATGGGGTGGGTGGGGTGGGCGAGCTGCTTCAGTGAGAACACTTGGCCCACAGAAAGGCGTTCTGCAGCAGAGCCTGGGACCAGCTGATGTGGGGACCCAGGACACTGGAAGCCATCCACCCAGGCCTCCACCTCCCCCCTTGGGTCAGCTCCATCCTCTTTGCTCTCAGCATGCACGTTCCTGCTCCCCAGCCTGGCCCACCCAGGTTGTATTTCCTCCCCTCAGCCCCCTTGAGGCTATGTGGTTGGTCTCAGTTCCAGAAGGGCTCTGCTGGCAGGTGCATGCCTCATCTGAGGGGAGGGTGGCAGGTGGACAACGATTCTTTGCTTGATCAAGCTTTAGTTAGGCTTCACAACCTTATCCTAGGCCCATCTGTGCACTTCCTTGTAAAACCTAGTTTTGCAAGAACCTTGCTAAGTCAGTTTATCAAGAACCCTCCACCCTCATGTCTGATCAGGTTCTTGACCCCCCACCATCCCCAGCTGATGCCTGATCACCCTGGTCTGCCTTTAACAAGAATCTTGGTAGGTCAGTTTAGCCAGAATCCTCCCTGATCCTTGATGTTTCCTCAGTAATTTTCTCTCCACTGACCCTCACCCTGTTCCTTGGCTATTGTAGTGGAGGAAAAAGTTTTCCGTGACCCTCAGAGGTTCCCTGGCTGGGTCTGAAAATTAAACTGACAAAGACAGATTAACAAGAGAAAAGCATACAAATTTGTTTAATTTTTCTAAGTTTTATGTGACATGGGAGCCTTCATAAGGAAATGAAAACCCAGAGAAAGTTACGTTTGAATATTTTATGCTAGGTTTGATGAAACGGGGTTCAGTTCTGAGCAGGAGGGAGAAGCACTGTTCAGGAGTGCTGTGGCTGGCGTGAGGTGGTATGGCTCTTTGTGGCGCTGCCCTCAGCATCCTGCTCCAATGACTGCAGATCAGTAGGCATCTTCCAGCCTCAGGCTTCTGAGCTTGCTGTTCCCTGTCTGGAATTCTTGACTCCATATTAGCTGGCTCCTTCCTCTTCTTCAGGTCCACTGGGATGTCACTTTCTCACTGAGGCCTTCCTTGACCCCCAAGCTCCCTCTCCCACCCCTCTGCCCAGGTGTGAGCTGCTGCTCCTGGGCTCCCATAAATGGAGGATTACAGTAGTATCCACTCATCCCTCATCCCATTGGTGGGAGGCAAGACTTAGTCCCAGCTGGCTTGTGGCAAGTCTGTACTATTATTACTGCTATTGTCATTATGTGGGTGATGGGTGGTGCTGGGCAGGGGCCATGAGAGCTTCCAGCTGGGGAGGATCTCCCACAGGGGGCATCTTAGCTGAGGCCTCGGGAAGATAAGGGTTATCTGGGTGACAATAAAGAGGAGAGGTGAAGACAACTTGTCAGACAGTTGAATTACAAGCAGGGGTCTGTTTTTATTGCAATCTTGCAAGCAAGGGACAGGCGCCTGAGAGAACACTTCAGAGACTCATCCAGGGCAGGAAGGAGAATCACCGTCAGACTAGACACGGAAACAACCTCTGGTCACAGATCACTCGCCATGAATGTCACTCAGCTGGTTGGGTAATTAGTTCCCCAAAATGACATACCCTCATTGAAGTTCATCAGATCATTGCATGAGCATTTTGTTAGGAACACTAATTTCTTCTCAGAAGAAAGCTCTGCCCAGACCAGATGTGGGACAATTTTTCCTTTCCAGTGCTTTCAAGGAACTAGTTGGAGCTCAAGAAGAACATCTTCTTGAGCAGATCCAATATTTGGTCCCCAAAGTGGCTGCAGGCAGCAGACTCTAGATTCAGTGTCTACTGCAGTCAGGACGCCCCACTGCAGGGCCTGGTCCAGGTCCAGCTGTCGTGGGGTGAGAGGCAGCGGCCAGTGCAGGGGTCCAAGGGCTTGAGGAATGCAAAGAATGCAGGGCAAGCACCTAGGTGAGTCATAGTCCAGCATTCCAGGGCAGAACAGGGGCAATTTAAAGTAACCACAGGAAGAGAAGGCTTGGACACGAAGATAATTGCACCATTTTGCAAATCTCCTTCAGCAAAGTTCTGAGGAGTGGATATTGGAGGAAGACGATCCTAAATCAGGCAGAAGTGACAGTGAGCATAGGTTCTAGATCTGAAGGGCTGGGTGGTGTTGACTGTTTGGTAATTAAAACCAGGCTCCTGACAGCCCATGAGAATGAAGCTGAGATGCTGGAGACTCCTTGGTTTAATGGAGAAAAAGGGTATCCAAAGGTCAAGAGAGATAGGAATGTATTGTTCTTGACCTGCTCAGTTGTCCCCTAACTGTCCTCTGAGAGTGCCCGGAGGACATCCCCTCACTAAGACATTCAAGGGTATACTTTAGAGTAGGGAGGGGAACAACAACACCCTTGAGAGGCTCTGGGGGGCTGGGCATTGTAGGGTGGAAATGAAATGGGGTGAAGAGATAACAGGGTGGCAGGGACCACGTGTCCAGGCAGGTGTGGTCATCATCATGGTCAAGCAAAATGGTGTGGCCTCAGAGACCTTTGGTTCATTGGTCATGGAGTCACCCTCCAAGACAAAAACAGAGGGCAGTGCCAGTGGAGGTGGGGGCAGTGGTGGAAAGACCCTGGGTCTCAGGAACATGGCCCGGACTTGACTCATAATGCAGGAGAGTCATAGCTCCTCTTCCAATTCCTGGACATGAGTCACTCGCAGACCTGGAGCTGTCTGCTGGAGGGAAAGACCTGGCAGAAATACTCAAGGCTGTACTAAGTCTTCCCCCTGGCTTCCCCCGCAGGGAGGTGCAGTCTTTGGCCAGGATGGCCACACACTGGGGGAAGGGACATCCTGGCTCGCAGGCGTTGTTGGCCACTGGCTCTGAGCTACTGCCACTTCCCAGACACTGATGCCCCTGTAGTCCACTGATGAGAGGGGGGCTTTGGAGGTTAGGTGAGACATGCATTTTGAGCCACAGTCGATCTCACAATGGACACAGTGGGTGTGTGAATCTATCTTGTATTAATTTCCCTGGTACTGAAACATATGATTTGAATAGATATATTGACCAGCTGGCCAGTACAACACTACCTGCTGATCCAGGCAAGGACTCTCAAGGTGGGAAGCCCAATGGAGGCTCCTGGAGTTCCCCTCCTATGTTGGTTGAGGAAACACCAGCTACTTTGACAGATAAACCCCCAAATCTCAATGACTTAATACATTAGATGTCTATTTCTTACTCACAGAAAGTCCAGTTTGCAACATGGGCAGGAATGGGGGACTCCATACTCATTTGGGGGCCCAGGCCAAAGGAAGAGCTGCCATTTTGGACATGTGGATTTAAGGTCATCCTGGATGCCCACATCCAGCCAGCAGGAGGGTGAAGAGAGAGTATCCAGGGATCGAGTAGGAGGTATTTATGGGTCAGGCCTAGGAGTGGCACAGATCATTTCTACCTAAATTGATTCCAGAACTCTATGACATGGCCTTACCTAGATGCAAAAGGGGCTGAGAAATACAGACCTCAGCTGAGAGGGTGGTCTGTTGTAGTCAGCTGTTGGGGCATGGGCTTTCTGATGCCTCAGTTTGCTGTCTGTGGCAAAAAGAGTAACTCCCTGGGGAACGAGTTCTATGGTGGTATTGAGGGAGAGTGTATTTCTAGAAGCTCAGACTAGACACTTCTCTTTCAGTCCTTCCAATGACTTTGTAATTCCATGGATTAAATCTCTTTCTGCTCAGACTGGCCATACAGGGCCTGTCGTCTACATCCAAACCCTAGCTTTTACGGTCAGTGAGATGAGAGGTCAAGGAACTGGGAGGCCATGGTGTGAGGGATCACTTGGAGGGACATGGATGATGTCAGAACTTAGGGGGAGCAGGCAGCTTGTGATCAAGATGCTAAAGTCCTCAGTGAATGAGAGGACGTGGTTGACCAGGTGGGACCCTTCTAATCACTGCTATATTCCTAGTGCCTCATACTTTGGAGTATGTGTGTGAGTGTGTGTGCACGTGTGTGTGTGTAATAAACGTTTTAAAATGCAGAATGTTCTTCTGTTCATTTATGCATTCACTTAATATCTGTCCAGCAAACAATCATTAAACGTTTACATGTGCTGACTGCTCTGGCTGAATAAGAAAAACAGATTTCCAACAATGTAATCTAAAACCCCTCTATCTCAAAGCACTTGGAAATGCTGACTAAAATATAATAAGCATTCTTTTAAATGCATAGCTGAGCTTGAAAGAAAGCAAGGGATATCCCCAGAGACACAAAATGAAGTGGAGAAAGCAACAGGGTAAGCAAGTATGATATTGGGGACATTCTCAATACCGGGAACTTAAAGCTTTGGGTTTTAATGGTTGCATAGAAAGCAAGAGACAGGGGTTTGGGCGCATGCAATATAAGAAACTGGAATTCAGATTCTCACATAAAGTCAAGACTTCTAAAGATCTACAATTTCAGTGAAAGGATATAAAGAAAAAAATCTGCTTTCCAGGAAAGAGAAATGAAAGATTTTGTAATGACTTCACCACAAGATGGAAATCAAATCTCCCTTCAGAATTCATAGTATAGACTTACCTTCAAATGGATGTGGGTTTTAAACGTATACTACCCAGGTGGTTTGGAATTGAGTTGAAGTGGTGTGAGGTTGGCAGCACCGGGGCATCTAGCCAGAGCAAACGCAGATCGTCTCTGGAGGAGCACACAGTCCCTCCAGGCTCCCACAGATTGGATTAGCCAAACATGAGATCACAACCTAAAATCACAAAACATGTAAATGTGCTAAAAATGTTCAGAGAAAAAAAGATGCAATTGAAAACCTGAATAAGTAATAAGAAACTATCAGAAATGATCAGAAAGAAAAAATAAAAGAAAGAATCTGGTAGACTTAAAAAGGAACAAAATATAACTTTATAGAGGAAAAATATAATAATTGAAATTTTATTGGGCAGGTTAAATAGCAGACTAAACACAGCTTAGAATTATTAAACTAGAAGATGGGTCCAAAGAAATACCCAGCATACAAAATAGATAGACTAGGAGATGAGAGCATTTTACAGACGTTAGAATGAGAAGGTCTAACATATTTAAAAATCTTAAAAAAAATTTCACACTTTACAATTTCATTAAATATATTCACGATGTTGTAGAACCATCATCACCATCCATTTCCAGAGCTTTTTCATCATTCCAAACAGAAACTCTGTGCCCATTAAACAATTCTCTATTTTGTCCTTCCCTGAGCCCCTGGTAACCTCTCTTCTGCTTTCCGTCTCCATGAATCTGCCTATCCTAGGCATCTCACGTAAGTAGAGTCATGCAAAGTTTGTCCTTTTGTGAATGGCTTATTTCACTTCACATAATGTTTTCAAGGTTCATTCATGAGGTCTAATATATTTTTAATAGGAGATACTGAGGAGATACAATATTCAAGAAGAAATAGCAGAGAATTTCCAGATTTGATGAAAGACATAGCTCCTCAGAGTCAGGAATCATGACAAATCCCAAACAGGACAACTAAAACTAAAACAACACCCAGGCACATCATGTTGAAAACAAGGAATATTAAGGAAAACAGGATCTTAAAAGTAGCCAGAAAGACGGGAAAGTACCTACAGAAAGAAAAACAATTAAAAATAGCATTTATTTCAATGGCAACAATAGAACTCAGATCATAATAGAATAGTATGTTAAAAATATGAAGTGCAAATAACTGTTAATCTAGAATTATATACCCAGGGTTGTAGATTGCTAGTTGCCTATTCTAATATCCATTATGCCTTCTTCCTTATTAACAGGGCCCTGATTTTGTAGGGGTCAGCAATGTGCTCATCTAAGAAAGAACATTTCCTAGCCTCACTTGCAGCCAGACCCTGTTCTGGCCAATAAGATGTAAGCAGAGTCATTGGGCAAGGGTTCAAAAAAGTTCCTTAAGAGGGTCAGACATCTGTTCAGAGAAAAACTCTCTGCAGACATAGAAAGGAACTTTCTAAATTAGATAAAGGGGATCTACAAAAAACCTTCAGATAACACCATGCTTTAATGGTGAAATATCGAACATTTTCTGCCTGTGATTGAGAGCAAAGCAAGGATGCTTGCTCTTACCACTTCTATATGACACTGTGCTGGTGGTCCTAGCCATTGCCACAAGGCAAGAAAAAGCAATAAAAGGCATAAAAATTCAAAAGGAGGAACTATTTTGCTATTTGCTGATGACCTGATTGTTTACATAGAAAATCCTAAGAAACCTATAAAAATGCTACTGGAATTAAGTGAATTTAACAAGGTTACAGGCTACAAAGTTTATATACAAAAATCAGTTATATTTTTATATACTAGCAACAAACAATTATAAAATGAAATTAAAATTTTCATTTGCAATAATGTGGAATAACAAAATTCTGAGGAATAAATGTAACAGAAATGTGTGAGAAGTCTACACTGAAAACTACTAAGCCATGCTGAGATAGATTAAAGAACCTGAAATAAATGAGAGGATATACCATGTTCATACACTGGAAGATTCAATATTGTTAAGATGTCCATTCTCTCTAAATATATTTATAGACTCAATGCAATATCAATCAAATTCCCAGCAGGTTTTTTTATTTTTGTAGAAATTGACAAGCTGATTCTAAAATTTATATAGAAATGAAAATGATCTAGAATAGCCAACAAAATTAAAAAAGAACAAAGTTGTAGGACTTATACTGTCTGATTTCAAGATTTAGTATAAAGTTATAGAAATTAAGACAATGTGGTATTGGAGAAAGTATATAAATATAGATTAAAGGGAAAGAATAGAAAGTTCAGGAATAGACCCACATATATGTGGTTAGCTGATTTTCAACAAGGATACAAAGGTAATTCAGTGGGAAAGGAAAGTCTTTTCAAAAATGGTGTTGGGAGATCCCTACAGTCGTCAAACTCCTAGAGACAGAAAGTGGATGGTGGACGCTGGGGGGCTGGGGGAGGGGCATGGGGAGTTAGGGTTTAACGGGACAGAGCTTCAGTGTGGGATGATGGAAAAGTTCTGGAGATGGATGGTGATGATGGTTGCATAAGCATGTGAATGTACTTAATGCCACAGAACTATACACTTAAAAATGATTAAAATGGTAAGTTTTGTGTTGTATATATTTCACCACAATAAAAAATATTTTTAAATATAAAAAATGTGAAACAACTGGATATCCCAAAAGGGAAAATATGAACATCAACCTTTTCCTGAAACCATAAATAAAAATTAACTTAAAATTAATCATAGACCTAAGCGTAAAAGTTAAAACAATAGCTTCTAGATGAAAACACAGGAGAAAATTTTTGTGATCTTGTGGTAGGTAGATTTCTTAGATAGGACACAAAAACTACGAACAATAAAAGAAAAAAAATAGATCCTATAATGATGAAAAACTTTCGCTCTTTGAAAGAGACTGTTACAAAAGTGAAAAGGCAAGTTACAAAATTAGAGAAATTTTGCAGTAAGCATATCTTACAAAAAACTCACATCCAGAATATATAAAGAGCTCCTGAATTTCAATAAGTCAAATTAACCAGTTTTTTAAAAAAATGGGCAATAGACTTGAACCAATGCTTCACAAAAGAAGACATGTGAATGGCCAATAAGCACATGAAAAGAGCCTCAACATCATTAGTCATCAGGGAAATGCAAATTTAAACACACAAGGAGATACTGCTACATATCCATTAAGATGGCTAAAATTAAAAAGGCAGGCCATCTGGTGGTGTAGTGGTTGAGTTCCCGTGCTCTGATTCAGCAGCCCAGGGTTTGAAGGTTTGGATCCCAGGTGTGGACCTACACACCGCTCATCAAGCCATGTTGTGGTGGCGTCCCACATACAAAATAGAGGAAGATTGGCACAGATGTTCACTCAGGGCCAATCTTCCTACCAAAAAACAAAAAAAGGACAGGCAACCAAGTGTTGGTAAGGATGTGGAGGAAATGGAAGAAGCTGGAATGTAAAATGGTACCACCATCCTGGAAGACTGCCCATTTCCTAAAAAGTGAGCACCCACCTATCATAAGACATAGCTATTCTATTCCTAAGGATTTACCCAAGAGAAATGCAAGCATGAGTCCACACAAAAACTTGTACACAAATGTTCATAGCAGTTTTATTCCAAATTGTCTCAAACTGGAAGCAACCCAAATATGGATATCAACAGATGAACTGATAAGCAAAATGTGGTATTTTCCTAAAATGGAATACTATTCAGAACAAAAAGGATGAACTGAGTGGGATTTATCCCCAGGAGGGCTTCCCTTCAGGATGGAGGGCCAGGATTGGTGGGTGGAAGGGGACTGTGGCAGAAAGTAGGCCAGGGATCTCCTGTAATTGAGAAAGTGGAGAAGGAGGGGCTAGGAATCACCTTTTTTTTTTTTTTTTTAAAGCTAAGCCCTCCCTGCAGTGGCTGCTCCACTTCTCCCCTGGCCCAGGGGTGTCTCCAGCCCCTCCACTGTACTTGGGGAGCAGTTCTGTGCCCTGTGGCTGGAGTCAGCTGACCGCACTGTGCCACTGCTCCCTTTCCCAGCAGCCTCGTGTCATTTGGGCTGTGTGGCCAACTCTTCAGCTTCGTTGGCTTTTCCATCTTCTGATCCCATCTGCAGCATGTCTTCCAGAGATTCCTTTAAATTGTCGTTCCATCCTCAATTCATGTGCCTCTCTTCCAACACTGGGATGGATTTATTTTTAAAAAACATGCATTGTTCTTTTTAACAATACTGTACAGTACACTTAAAAATGATTGATAGTGAATTTTATGTTATGTATTTTCTCCCAAACTAATTTAAAAACCAGATAGTTACTGAATTGTGAGTGACCTTTGGGAGGAAGAGGGGCAAATGTGGGCAAAATTCATAGTCCTGAACGAAAAGGTAACTGGAATCCTGAAAGTGAAATTAATTAGGCAGATATTTTTCACTTTTACTTTCACTGGTAAAATAGTATTTTTAGGGGTAATCTGTTTTGTTAATAAGTATTGTAGAAATGAATTATATGATATATAATCTATTATATAATGATAGTATAATACTGAACCTTAAAGCTTCTTTTTAACCTTTCATTGTAAATAAACAATGACTAGGGGAGAAAGGGATTTAAAAGAATAGTCATGTATGTATTATTAAAGTAGAAATAATAAAACTTTCAGGATGACATTGTGTTTAAATAATAACCTTGTTGGAATTCCACATCTATCATTATCATGATATATTTATCTGATGAAGCTAAAGCGATGAGGCTAACGCTTGAACAAGAATAGCATTAAAAACAAATTTATATATAAAAAATCTTTGGCAAAATTCCACAGTTTTGTCATTTTATTTTTTATTTTTATTTTTTTTGAGGAAGATCAGCCCTGACCTAACATCTGCCACCAATCCTCCTCTTTTTGCTGAGCAAGACTGTGCCCATCTTCCTCTACTTTATATATGGGATGCCTGCCACAGCATGGCTTGCCAAGCAGTGCCATGTCCCTACCTGGGATCCGAACCAGGGAAGCCCTGGACGCTGAAACGGAACGTGTGAACTTAACCATTGTGCCACTGGGCCAGCCCCAGTTTTGTCGGTTTTAGAGCCATTCTTTCTTGTTTAGTCCAAAATTCATATTCCATCAAGCACTGTTACTTCAATAATGTAAAGCTTCATCCACTAGTGATCTTGATCTACACATTGCAGGTAGCATTCATGACATCTCCAAGTAAAACAATACCTCATTAACACTAGGCATTCTCAAAGCCTAAAGGCTGAAGAAATAAATTTTTAAAAACAATGGAAGTTAAGTGGTTCTGAACATAAAACGCTTGGTTAGGCTTTATTGCATAGATTAGAGTCACTTTCTTAGAGTCTGTGACACTAAATTGCCTATTGGGTTTACTGGCTTCCTGCATCAGCTCCTGCAACTGTCCAGTTTGTTCATCCCGAAAGTCACTAAGTTTTTCTTCTGGTAGGGTGGTCCCAAAACATGCTTTTTCAGTTGAATTTTGTCTGTTTTCATTAGCTTGTTGCCACAGAACTGCTGCATACACCTCCCATTCCTGCAAGAAACACTGGGCCTCCTCAGAACCAACAGTCTTATGTCTCCTAAATTCATCCTTCATGTACTGGTCACTAGGAGTTTTGAGCTCAGGGGCAGAACCCTGCGCAGCAGCAAGAGGCACCAGTACAAGGCCCAGACCCGTGAGACATGCCAGGCTGGCATAGCACTGCATATGGACTACAGACCTAAAATAATATTTCATGTCTAACGCTCTTTCTAAGAACATACAACAAAGATCAGCCATCCCTTCACATCACCCTAAATTTGCCAATACACGTGAAGAATGTTCATTAGAATGCACACCTCTGGTTGAGACGACAGAAAGCAAATTTGAACTAGCTTTAGGATGATAAAAAAATTTGAGTATTTACTATGTACTGGGCATATGGTGAGCACTTTACATGCACTTACCTCATCCAGCCTGCTGAATAGCCCAGGAGGTCAGGAGCTGACTTGTAAGCCCCTGATGGCAGGTGCCCTGCCTCATACCCAGCTCCCCAAGGAAGGCACGTGGCCAGAACGAATGAGGGGATAAAATAGTTCCTACTATTGTCCTCAACTTGCCAGAGCACACATGAAGGTGGAGGCTAAGGTTTCCCAGGCCATCTGGGTATTTGGTGGCTGAGCTGGAATTCTAATCCAGGGACCTGGTCCAAGTCCAGCCCTTCAACCTCTCCACTCTGTGGACTTTCAACCCAGAAGAAGGGAAATGTATTGGCTCTTGAAACCAAGTGCAAGAAAAGCAGAAGTGCTATCAGATTTCAAGGACTAAGTTTAGGGACTTCAACCCTTTCAGAACCTTTCTTGTCTCTCATATCTCTATTTCTCTCAGTGTCACTTTCTTCTCAAGGCTGGAATCTTGGTTACCAGCAGCTGCTGAGTTCATATCTCTCTTATGTATCCCAAGAGTGGACAAAGAGTTTCTTCTCTCAGTTATGAGAAGTAAAATCCCAGGGCAGGATTCTCATTGGCTCTGCTTGGGTCACATGCCCCCGCCAAGCTTCAAATCCTGGTTTCTCTAATGACTGGCCACACGTGACTTTGGACAAGTGAAGTTACTTACTCTTGTTTGCTTTTGTTTCTTCATCTGTTAAATGAGGACAACAGGGGCTTGCTCAGTGATTCTGTGAGAACTGAATGAGTTAATACATGTCATACACTTAGAATGACATGTAGTGCTCAAAAACCTTGCTGAGTAATCTACTTCCATAATTCTTATTGCACATTTCTTTCTTTTTCTCCCGGAGAAGATTCGCACTGAGCTAACATTTGTTGCCAATGTTCCTCTTTCTTTTTTGCTTGAGAAAGATTAGCCCTGAGCCAATATCTGTGCCAATCTTCCTCTATTTTGCATGTGGATTGCTGCCACAGCATGGCTGATGAGTGGTGTAGGTCTGCGCCCAGGAACTGAACCTGTGAACTCAGCCTGCCAAAGCAAAGCCTGCTGAACTTAACCACTAGGCTACATGACCAGCCCCCACATTTATTTTTCATTTAAACAATTTTCATAAAGCTTTGTGGTGGTCTCCCTGTGGGAAAATCTCCCTGTGAAGCTGTAACCATTGCCTGTCTCTATTGGTTTTGGAGTATGAATTATGTTACTCTTTGTAGTCCTCAAGACCACCAAGCCATGAAATTAACATAAAAAAGTCCTGGGCTAGTGGTACTCCTCTGGAGGGACATACCCAGGCTGCTCAGGATTCCCAACAAACACAGGCCCATCTGAGTTCATAACCCCAAACCACAGAATTCTTATAGAAATAATCTACCATGAGTGGGAGTTGGTAGATGTCACAAAGAGCAGGATTAGACCACCAAAAAGTTCACATATTAGAGCTATTGACTAGTAATTAAAAAATAAATATGTTTGAAATGATTAAAGACAAAAGAAGAAATTTAAAAATTGAATTAAATAAAAAAGAAAAAGCCAATATAAAGAAAGAGCAAGCAGATTTGACAATGTACCAAATAGGGCTTCTAGAAATAAAATCTATGGTTACTGAAATTGAAAACTCTATTAAAAAAAACCCCATCTCTATGGATGGGATTAACATAACAGCAGATTAAACAAAGTCAAAGAGAGAATTGGTGAGATAAAGTCAGAACTGGGAAAATTACCCAGAACACAGCACACAGAGAGAAAAATCTTCGAAGTTTTGAGAGGAAATAATTGCCAATTTAGAATTCTACACTGACTAAATTATTATTCAAGAATGAAGGTGAAATAAAACATTTCAAAGACTGAAAGAATTTGTCACTACCAGACATTCATTAAAAAGGTTTCTAAAGCATGTACTTTCAGGAAGAAGAAAATTCAATGCAGAAGGAAAGAGTGACATGCAAGAAGGAACAGCGAGTAGAGACACCAGTTAACACGTGGCTGAATAAGCTTCACTGTCCCATGGTGACAATAGCAGTAATGACGAGAATGATTAATCTGGAGGTAAAAACAACATGGACAAAAACCTGTAGGATGAGAGAGGTGACTGTAGTTAAAGTAATCTAAATTCTTATTATTACATGAAAGGAAGGTAGAGATACTAATTAACTTTAGACATTGTCAATTATGTATGTTGAAAATTGAAGTGTAGTTATGAAAATGATAAAAAGAGAATGCATAACTTCCAAATCAATGGGAGTTGAGGGAAAGGGGAATACAGAAAACTTGATCAACCCAATGGAGGGCTGAAAGGGAGGAAAAAAGAAGCACAGAGGAAAAAGATAGACAACACAAAATAAGATGGAAAAAAATCAATGAAGGGGCCGGCCCAGTGGTGTAATGGTTGGGTTCGTGCGCTCTGCTTCCACAGACCAGGGTTCACAGGTTCGGATCCTGGGCACAGACCTAGTCATGCTGTGGCAGCATACCACATATAAAATAGAGGAAGATGGGCACAGATGTGAGTTCAGGGCCAGCCTTCCTCAGCAAAAAGAGGAGGATTGGCAGTAGATCTTAGCTCAGGGCCAATCTTCCTTAAAAAAAAAGTTAAAAAAAGTCAATGAAAACATATCATTAGTCACAATAGACATACCACTAAAGGTTAAAAATTGTAAGTTTGTTTTTTTAAAAAAATCTAGGTACACACACTATTCACTAGAAACACATCCAACAATATAAGACATAGAAAGGGTAAAAGGAAAATGATGAGAAAAGATATATGAGGTCAATATTTTTTTAAAAAGTGCTGTGGCTATATTAATTAATTACTTTATGAAAAAATAAAATTAAGGCAAAAAAGCATTCTTAGGGATAAAGAGGGGTACCATATAATGATACAAGGAACAATTTATCAGGAAGTTATAACAATCATAAAGCTTAGCATTTAAAAACAAAGTCTCAAAATACATAAAACCAAAATTGGCAAAATTTCAGGGAGAGACTGACAAAGCCATGTACCATGGCAGTGGGATTTTTTTTTTTTTTTTGGTGAGGAAGATTGGCCCTGAGCGAACATCTCTGCCAATCTTCCTCTATTGCACGTGTGATGCCATGACAGCGTGGCTCAACAAGTGGTGCTAGGTCCGCACCCAGGATCCGAACCCATGAACCCCGGGCCACCAAAGCAGAGTGCACAAACTTAACACTATGCCAGCCCCACCACAGCAGTGAGATTTTAACCCACCTCTCTTGATAATTTATAAATCAAGCAGATGGAAAATTAGGATATAGAATATTTGAATAATACAATTAACAAGCTTGATATGATGGAGATTACTTATATATATATATATATATATATATACACATATCTCCTTGCATCCAACAATTCTTACTGAACAGATAGAAAACCTTTACAAAAATGGGCCACATGCACAGCTACAAAGGAAGTCTTCACAAAATCCCCAGGATCAGATTACGTAGACCACCTTTTCTGACCATAATGCGACAAAATAAGAAATCATTAACCAAAGTTAATCCTCCCTCCAAAAAAACCTAGTATACATTTGAAAACTTAAATAAGCACACTTTTCAGCAATTCTCAAGCCAAAACATATAATTGATATTACAAAATCAGAACGAGATGAAATGAACAACACTACTTATCAAGACATAAGGGACATAATTAAAGGGGCACTTGGAAATTTATACCCTTAAATGCTTTTGCCAGAAAATTTTACTTAACGAAAAATTGAGTTAAGCATCCAGCTCAAGAAATTAGAAAAGGAATCATAACGAAATTTTTTAAAAAGCAGAGAGAAATAAACAGAACAGAATAAAATAAAATAGAAAATAGGGATGATTAACAACATGAAAAGCTGATTCTTTAGAAATAAATTAACATTCTTGGAAAAGTAAAACTTAACAAATCAGACTCAAGATGAAACAGAACCTAAATATACTGATAGATAGTAAGTAACTAGAAGCAATAAAAAATCTACCCACAAAAGATACACCAGATGCAGACACTTTTACAGTCAAGGATTCCTGCCTCATACAAACTGCTCTGGAGTTTGGAAGAGGGTCTGATCTGGAGAGAAAGTTGGGTGTGAACAGCTTGTAGATGAAAGTTGAAGCTTTGATCTATCTGCTCAGCAGATATACATTGAGCATCTCCTGTGCACCAGGCACTATTCCAGGGCCCTGGACACATCAGTGAACCCAACAGGCAGAGCTCCCTCTCCACAGGGAGCCTGGTTCTAGTGGGAAAGACAGATACTAAACAATAAACCACAAATGAGTGAATTACAGAGTATGTTAGAAGACAGCAGGTGCTGCAGATGAAACAGAAATGGATCAGAGTAAGGGGTGGAGGATCCTGGGGGAAGTGGAGGAACCTGGGGGAGGTGGGTCCACTTGGGGAAAGAGTGCATGCTGGAGAGAAGAGGAAGGGCAGCCAGAGAGAGCCCAAGAGCAGGACACCCATCAGTCCCCCACCCGCCATGAGTTGTCACAGAAATCAAGGGGGTGAGGCCTCCAGAGGGCATCAGGTGAGGCAGGAGAGAGACCAGCCTGTGGAGTTAGCACGAGCGGGTGGTGTCTGTGGGGACCAGGCCACAGTGGGCTGAGGGAGGGCAGGGTTGGGACTGGGGTCAGGAAGTGGGCCCCAGTAGTGCAAAAGGAGGGAAGGACGGCATGATGCAGGAGGGGGCACATCTGAGCTAAAGTGCAGCAAACAAGCCACCAGGAGAAAAGCCAACCAGGAGGGCCAGGAGGTGGGGCTGGTGCAGGCCACCACAAAGGAGGGTGCTTGAGACCATGAGGGTATGGGCATTGGGCATCAGAGGGCTGAGTGAATGCTGAAGCAGAAGCCACAGGTAGTTGGGGTTTTGCAGTGTCCTGTCGGCCTGGGGGCAGCTGCAGGGTGGTGGGCAGTCCATCCAGGGCAGTGCCCCTGTGTCAGGCACTGATCTGAGTGCTTTGCCCACGTGAGCTCGCCCAGACCCTATGACATCTGTCTGTGTCTGAATGCGTGAGGTGGGAGAATGTGGGGAAGAAGTGGGAATGGTGAGAAGATGGATCTGTCTGGAATCTTGGCCCTGGATGGAAGCAGTGGGGAAGCAGAGGGGCCATGGGGTCTGGTGAATCCTCACCTTCGAGGACAGAGATAGGAGAGCAGAGTGGGGCGGGGCTGGGCCAGGGAGGTGGGCAGGGTCAGGCAAAGGGATACCCTGCCGGGGAGGTGAGTCTGAGTCTCGTGGACCTTCTGAGGGAGGGTGGCTCAGAAGGTATAGGGGAGGTGGTGAGGAACCTGGGGTTCTTTTATTCTCAACAAAATAAAGGGCAAAGACACCCCTGTCTCTTGGTTTCCTCCTCTGTAAACCCACCATGTTGCAGGGATGGAAGGATGTAATGTGGGTAAAGTGCTTCTGAGTGTTGTTATTTTTGCTGTTTGCCGGGGTGGTGGCGAAGTGGGGGAGTGCTGCAGACTTGGATTTGCTCATATGTGCCCATTCTATGTGCCAGGCACTCTGTGGACCCAGAACCAAGCAATGGCTCTGCTACCTACCTGGGCAGTGCAGGCCCAGCTGAGCCTGGAGACCATGAATCTCCTGGTTGCTGATGAGCAAAGATGTGAGGTTTTCATCCAAATGTTCAGCAGCCATGGTGTAGGACTAGAGTGGGGTCGCTGGATCCACCCAGGACAGGGGGTTGGTAGGGGGAGGCCTGGGGAGGCTGAAGGGTCCCCCATGAGGTCCAGGCTGGATAGCAGGTGGGCGTGTGGCCATCTAGGCCAAGGGCAGATTTGTAGAGAGAGCACAGAGGCCCAGGGCTGCTCTGAGTCTGGTGTGGGGAGAGGTGCAGGCTCCTCCAGGCCCTGGCCCCTTCCTTCCGTTCCATCCCAAACAAGGATTGGGGAGCATGTTCCTGGCCTTACAGCTGGCCACAGAGGGATGGAAGGTTGGTAGCTGGGAGTAAAGGTGGAGGTTGTGGTGGGAGGGACACAGGAAGGGCAGGGTGGGGGTGGGGTGCTCTTGGCTGGGTAGGGAGGTGGGGGCCTGGGTGACACCGGGAGGGGAGAGACAGGCAGGAAGGTGGTGGAGACACGAGAGGGGCCGGGAAGCACTAGTTTCCTCTCTCCAGGGCTGGACTACAGGAAATCCAAACCTCTGCTTCCCAAGGTGCTTCCTGCAGATAAGTGAGCTCCTGACTGCCCCTTCCTGCTCCCTCCACCCCCCCTCCCCGTTTCCCCACCCCTCCCATCCTGCCCCAGCCCCCAGGGGACCCTTGGCTCCCCCCAGGCCGGGCCAGTGGCCTTGGGAAGAGCCTGCACAGAGGGGTGGGAGGTCTGGGCATCCTGGGGCCACACTTCCGAGCTGGGAGGGTCCGCCCTGGCTTGGGGAGAAAGCAGGACCTGACCCACAGACAGCGCTGGAGATTCGACTCTGCGGGGTCAGTGGAGTCCTGGGAGGCAGAGATTATTCCTAAAGAGGCGGTGAATGGGGGAGGAGAGAGCCAGGGCTCCCTCAGGGGTCAGGGCTGGTGTTTAGGAAGAGGGGCCCCGCTCCAGGATCAACCAGAGGTTGTTCTGGGGGTAGCGGGGTGGGCATTGGGTGGGGGTGCTTGGTGGTGGGCATGTAGTGGTCAAGGTGGCTGTGGGGAGGGGGCTGTTCTTGGAGGAGGTGTCAAGCACTGTTAGTGTGGGGTTAAGGTGTTTCCAGGTTGTCGTGGGGAGGGGTAGGGAGGTTTTCTCTGTGTGTGTGGGTTCATTCAAGTTTATTTCTGGGAGGTTCAGGGGATCGTGGGCAGCTCTTGGAGAAAGTGGGCAGGCTGGGGGTCAGGGGCTGTTTTCAACTAGGGACCAGACGGTGTCCCCATGCTGGGTTGTTCTGTGAAAGTTATCGTGTGTCCTGTGAGAGTGTGAGTGGTTCCGCTATGGGGGGGTCAGGGCCTGTTCTTTGGGGGGGAGTCAAAGCATGTTGGTGGAGTTCTGCGGGAGTCAGCACCTGTTTCTTCGGAGATCAAGGATATGCTGACGTTTCGCGCTGTTTTTTGCTCTGGGGGGTCTTGGGGGCACAGGACTTCGCACCACTGGGGTAGTTCTGTGAAGCTTATGAGTGTCGGGGGGCCTGGCATGCTCCAATGGGGCGGTGGTGCCTGAGCCAGTTTCTTCTCTGCGCTCTCGGCTCCTCCACCCACTCATCACCCCCTCCCGCGTTGCCACGACAACGCGTAAAACTAAAATTCACTTCCCCTTGCAGGTGGAGACTAGTAGCGCCCCCTCCCCTAAGCCCTACCTCATAGGTCGCGCCCCCATCCTGTTGTCGCTAAGGTGACAGGGAGGGGGCTATAGGCGTCGGATCTAGGCGGACCAGGGGGCCTGGGGAGGGGGAGGGGAGGCAGGCCTCAGAGTCCGGAGCAAACTCCCTAAACTCGGCTGGAGGTGGGGTAACCCCGCTGAATACTGTTTGGCGGGGCCATAGGGGTTAAGTCGGAGGGTTAATTGGCTCTGGCTGTAGGAAACCCCCTGCCCCTCCCCGGCCGGGACGTCCCCACCGTGCCACCCCCAGGATTGGGGCAGGGTTGGTCCCGTCGTCTCCCCCGGGCCTTGAATGGGGTGGGGTGGGGAGGTCGATAGAGTAGGAGAGAAGCTGCCACCCACGGAAATTAATTTTCCTGTTTTTCTCTCCCCTTCCTGCCCTGCCGCTGGTCCTTGTGCCCAACGCAGCCCCCACCCCAGGCCCAGGACCCCTCCTCGCCGTATCTCGCTCAGTGGTCCGCGGAGGCTCGCCTGCAGCCCAAGGGCGGTGAGGCCCTCGCTGCCCAGCCACTCCCCCCACACCGAGGCCTAGGACTCCCCACACCCCCGGCACAGCCCCCAGGGCCCCCGCCGAACCCTCCCACCTCGCCCCGGGACCCCGCACAGTCTCCCTCGCCCCCGGCGCCCCGGTTGGCCCCGAGCCCTCTCGGCCCCCGCCTCCGGCGCGGCCCCTTTGCCACCCCCGCTTCCCTCCCGGCTCAGGCCCCCTCCCCCCGCCGCCGCCGCCCCCGCCCCCGGGGAAGGCAGGCGCCGAGCTGAGCCGGGGCCGATGCAGCTGAGTCGCGCCGCCGCCGCCGCCGCCGCCGCCCCTGCGGAGCCCTCGGCGCCGCTGTCCCCCGCGCCGGCCCCGGCCCCGGCCCCCCCCGGCCCCCTCCCGCGCAGCGCGGCCGACGGGGCTCCGGCGGGGGGTCAGGGGGGGCCGGGGCGCCGCGCGGAGCCTCCGTGCGCCCCGCTCCCGGCCGCGAGCGGCCCCGGCCCCGGCGCGGGGATGGACGGCCCCGGGTCCAGCGCCGTGGTCGTGCGCGTCGGCATCCCGGACCTGCAGCAGACGGTGAGCCCCGCTGCCCGGTCCTGGCCCTGCTCGCCCAGCCCCCAACCCGCCCGCCCGCTCCGAGCCGGGCGCGGGAGACCCGGGGCTGCGGCTACTCACCCCTCCCCCGCCGCCTCCGCGGGGACCCTCCCCAGCGCCGGGGCGGGGGCGGGGCCCGGGGAAACCCCGCCCTTGGGGCGGGGCCTCCCCCGCCGGACGCGGAGGCACAGGTCCGCGGCATGGGCTCCGGAGTCCCGGACTCCCGCGGGGGCCCGGACACCCGGGGCCGTGCGCGGGGCCGTGCGGGGCCCGTCCGCGCTCATGAGCCCACTCCGCCGTAGAAGTGCCTGCGCCTGGATCCGGGCGCGCCCGTGTGGGCCGCCAAGCAGCGCGTGCTCTGCGCCCTCAACCACAGCCTCCAGGACGCGCTCAACTACGGGCTTTTCCAGCCGCCCTCCCGGGGCCGCGCCGGCAAGTTCTTGGACGAGGAGCGGCTCCTGCGGGAGTACCCGCCCAACCTGGACACGCCCCTGCCCTACCTGGAGGTGAGCGGCGGGCCGGGGGCGCGCGGCCGGGGCGGGAGGAGAGCGCGCGGGGCGCGACCACCAAGCTCCGTGACAGGAGCCGTGAAGGGCACGGCGGTGAGGAGCACGGACGGGAGGAGTTAGTGTGGAAGCGATGGGGCCTGTGTGCGGCGAGTGCAGTGAGCGATGCGTACAGTGTGTGTAGCTTGCGAGGTGTGAGCGGCGTGCAGTGCGCGCCGCGAGCCGTGTGTGGTGTGCAGTGTGCTGTGTGCAGCATGTGTGGTGGGAGCACTGCGCGTCGTTCTGCGGGGAGGGGTGTGAGCAGGAGTGAGTGCCCAGAGTGATGTGGGGAGTAAGCCAGCCCGTGATCTGTGTGCACGTCTGTCCCCCTCCCGGCGGTGAGATCTGAAGGCAGACCTGTCTTCGTTTGCTCACCCCATTCATGATGTAACGCTGTCAAGTGCCCTGTCAGGCATGGGGACACAGACTCATAGTGTTGGGGGTGGCAAGCGCAGTGGGCATTGAAACAAGCATTGTGGTCAGTGAGCTCAAAGTGGGCTTGGCCTCCACGGTGGCACAGGGAAGTATGGTCAGTTCTGCTCAGAGAGGGGGTGTCTAGGAGGGTAACCCTGGAAGAGGAGTGGGATTTTCCAGGGAATCCTGGGGATAGGAATGAGATGGAAAGGGCATTGCTGGCTGCAGGACAGCTGGGCACGCGTCACATCTGGGCTTGGTGTTGGATCTGTGTCCACAGTGGTATGTATGGGATGTGTATGGCTGCAGGGAGGCAGGTTTTGTTGTCTAGGGCGAGTGAGCACTGTGAGGCCTAAACTGCAGGAGTAAGCAGGACTCGGTTTTGAGCATGCATTCACTCACTCAGCCCAGTGGATGCCTTTTCTCCACCTTTTCTTTACCTGAGCAGTTTCGGTACAAGAGACGAGTTTATGCCCAGAATCTCATTGATGATAAGCAGTTTGCAAAGCTTCACACAAAGGTAAGGAGGCAGCCACAGGGAGGGGGCTCCAGAACCCTCCTCCTCCTGTCCCCCATGGCCGGCATTCCTCTGCCCCAGCCTTTACTGGGTTTTGTGATGTCAAAAATGTCCTTTAAAAATGAGGGCTGGGTGTAGACTCTGGCACCATGGCTCCAGGGTGGGCAGTCTGGGGATGGGCTTCCAGTCAGATGAGACTCTTGCTGACCCTGCAGTGGGCCCCTGGCGTAGGGGGTGTCTTGGTGAGAACCTGGGTGGGAGAGAAGTGAACAGGCATCTGATGCTGGGGGAGCTGGGCAAAGCTGGGGCACAGGGAGCCCAGTACTTAGTGGCCACCCAGTGCTGGGCTGTCATAATTAGGTGTCTTGTTGATTTTCCCCTGGGAGGGAGTGTTATTATCCTGTTTCACAGATAAAGATACTGAGTCCCAGAGAAGTTAAGTGACTTACTCACAGCTGTGCAGCCAGTGAAGCTGAGACTGAACCCAGATCTAACTCTGGGGCCCTGTACCTAGGCACACCTGTGAGGTCTTTACTGCTGGCATCATTGCTAGGTGGGCCTGACCCCAAATGCTCTTTGGGGGGTGCCTCACTGCCTTCTCTGAATGTAAGAGGGACAGGGTGGGTGCCACGGCCCCTCCCCATGGCAGATTCCCTGAGCTCCCTCCCCAGGTTCCCATGGGCCAGTGGACATTTGCTTGCTGGATACTTTGTTGACAGCCACTGACACATTCTCTGAAGCCTAGGAGAGACATCCAAGCACTGTCACCCCTGTGACCCAGTGATACCTCTGTGACCCCAGAGCCTCCGTGCCAGACTTCTGGCCTGCCCCGAGGCACGTGGTGGTCAGCAGCCATGACTCTCTGGCTGGGCAGAGGCTGTTGTGGAAAGGATCCCCCTCCCTGCACTGGCCCTGGTGTGACCTGTCACCCTGGGTTCCTCCCATGGTTATATCTCCTCCAAAATTGTCCTCAGTGACCCACAAAACACTGATGACCCTTGACCTTCAGTGAGTCCCACTTGTTTTTAGGATGAGTTTCAACTCATTACCACAGCCCCCTTTTTCTGTCTGCCTGGGCACTGGCCAGCCCCCGCCATCACACTGTCCGCTCTGGTTCTGGCTGAGGTCTCTCCATTCAGTCACGAGCACCCTTTCTCTTGTTTCATTATCTTGACCCACCTGAGGAGGCCATCTCCTGTGGCACAGTCCCCATGGTTCCCTCTCCCATTTCTGATGTGCTTTGAGTGTTTCTAGAAGGCCTGAACCGCTGTCCAGGACAGCTTGCCTGTGCACACAGCATCTGTAGCACCAGCAGGGCTTGGTGAGGCTTTGCTGAGTGAACTGGTACATGATTGGGTGGATGAATAGAGGCAGTCAAAGTCCTGTCACAGGAGGGGCCCCCCAGAAATGGGGAAGATCCCCGAAGTGTGGATCTGCCATGGGGTGAGCTCATGAGGAAGATGAGCCAGAGAAGGAACAGGCTACCTTGGGAGTGATGAGGATGTGGCTGCCATGGGGCTGGCTCCTGCCTGGTGGGTTGGGCTCTTCCAGGCTGGGCAGATTGAGGTCCCAGGGTGAGGGAGGAGCTGGGGCAGCAGCTGAGTCTGTGGCAGGGAACTTGCTCAGGGGCAGGATCAGGGCAGCCTGGCCTTCATGAGGGACTGGCTGGGCCCAGGCCGACAGTCCTGGTGGGCTTGGAATGTAGGCAAGGACTTCAAGCAGCATATGGGCCCAGTTGAGCTGGGATCGGGGCCACAGTGGGAGTGCAGGGCTTAGGGTGATGTGAGTGGGGTAACAAGGTCATGGTGTAGGGTGACAGGTCAGACCGAGAGGATGGGGCGGTAGATGCCCCACAGGTGGCCTCAGGCTTGCTGTTGGAAGGTGGGTAATGGTCAGATGACAGTGACTGTGGTCAGGGCTGACCAGGATGGCTGGATGTTCCAGGCGAACCTGAAGAAGTTCATGGACTACGTCCAGCTGCACAGCACGGACAAGGTGGCCCGCCTGCTGGACAAGGGGCTGGACCCCAATTTCCACGATCCTGACTCAGGAGGTGAGCAGCAGAGCAGGAAGAGTATGGCCCTGGAGTGGCTGGGATCATAACCTTTATCTGTCCCTTGAACCCAGAGTGTCCTTTGAGCCTTGCGGCGCAGCTGGAAAACGCCACGGACCTGCTGAAGGTGCTGAGGAATGGTGGTGCTCACCTGGACTTCCGCACTCGCGATGGGCTCACTGCTGTGCACTGTGCCACGCGCCAGCGGAATGCGGCGGCTTTGACGGTCAGAGTGGGTGGGGCCCTGGCCTGGAGGGTCGGGTGGCCCAGGAGGGGGAGGAAGCTGGGCCCAGCCTGGATGCTGAGGCTCCTCGCCCTCAGACCCTGCTGGACCTGGGCGCTTCACCTGACTACAAGGACAGCCGTGGCCTGACGCCCTTGTACCACAGTGCGCTGGGGGGCGGGGATGCCCTCTGCTGTGAGCTGCTCCTCCACGACCATGCTCGGCTGGGGACCACTGACGAGAACGGCTGGCAGGAGATCCACCAGGTGGGCAGGGAGCATGAGGGTGAGGAGGCCCAGCCTCTGTTTGGGGGCGGGAATGGGTGAGGTCCTGGGCTCTGTCAGGGGTGGGGTGGGCGGCTTCTGGGCTCCACCTGTAGGATTGGGGTCCGGGCTCTGTCTGGGACCAGCAGGACCTCCCTCCTCCCCAGGCCTGCCGCTTCGGGCATGTGCAGCACCTGGAACACCTGTTGTTCTATGGAGCCGACATGGGGGCTCAGAACGCCTCGGGGAACACAGCTCTGCACATCTGTGCCCTCTACAACCAGGTGTGACTGCGCCTGCACACGTGTGCACACAGCTGACCCTGTGCAGTGACCGCATGTGTACATGTGTCCGACCCTGTGTGTCACTCCACGAGTGTGTGTTTTGTGTCCTGCAGTGAGCTGTGGCCTTGTAGGCCTACACGTGCATGTCTCATCCCTGAACACGTGTCACATGCGTGTTCTGAACAATCAGGTGTGAATTGTGTGCATCTGGGCCTTCTGGGCTGGGTGGGCCCTGTGTGTGGAAACCTGACCTGCTTGCCCCTGTGCTGAACACAGAGATGTGGGTGTGTGTGCCCTGCACCCCCGTGTTTGCACGTGCTGTTCTGTCCTGCCTCTGCTCCTCCAGCTGACCAGTTGTGACCCCTACTTTGACTGTCCCAACAGGAGAGCTGTGCTCGTGTCCTGCTTTTCCGTGGAGCCAACAAGGATGTCCGCAATTACAACAGCCAGACAGCTTTCCAGGTACAAGAGTGGTTTACAGAAGCATGAGGCTGGCCTGAGGGTGTCTGTTTGCCTCTGTGTGACTTGACATCTCTGACCTTGGTTCTTCCCCTGTAAGGCATAAGGGAGCTCTTACCCCAGGACTGCCCCAGGGTGAAGTAGAGGAAGTGGGTGGGCCAGTGCAGTGCCTGGCTAGGGGATGTGTGTTCCCTGTGGAAGATTCCTTCCATCTCCCTTCCAGGGAGAGAGGAGGGTCAGAGGGCTCTGGGGCAGGGGACCAGGTGTGGGCCTGACCTGCCAGAAACAGGCGGGGTGCAGAGGCCAAACCAAGGGCTAGAGGGGTAGTTCCAGTCCCTGATTTAATTTAGGTGATGTTTCTGAGCCCTTTTTCTGGCTGATGTTGGTTCTTGGCACTGGAATGACCAGGTAGACAGGTCTCTGTGTAGCCTAGAGTTTGTGGGGGCGCACCGCACGGAGGGCGCTGGGACTCTGTTCTCTTTGGGAGCAAGGGCCTTCAGAGGTCTCTGAGGGGATGTGGGGAGAATAGGTCAGGCCATGGCAATTGTCCAGTCAGGGGTGGGGCAGCAGTTGAGGGCCCGGTGGGTTTGAGCACAGCTGGAAGGGCCTGTGGGATGACTGGATGCAGGGACGAGGGGCGGGAAGAAGGAGACTGACGGGTGTGAGGCAGCAGTGGGCCACGACTGAGATGGGAAAGATGGTGTTTGTGGAGGGACCGTTAAGAGAATAGATAAGGTGACCAGCATGCCCTAATTTGCCCAAAACTGTCCCTGTTTTACCTCTGAAAGTCACATGTCACAGGAAACCCCTCAGTCCCAGGCAGACTGGGGTGGTGGGTTAGACAGGGGCCAGGGTCTGAGCCTGGGGCCCCCAACCAAGGACGACCCCACAGAGGAGCCCGAGAAGGAGCCACCAGGGGCCAGGGGTATTGAGTTGGTGCCACTGAGCCTCCCCTTCCTACCCCTCCCATCCTACAGGTGGCCATCATCGCAGGGAACTTTGAGCTTGCTGAGGTCATCAAGACCCACAAAGAGTCAGATGTTGGTGAGTTCTGCCCACCCTAGTCCCTGTGGATTCTGGATTTTGGGGTTGTCAGGGCCCAATGGCCAGTGGGGTGATATAAGGGAGCACTGCCCCCCCACCCCACCCCCCGCCCTTAGCCTCTTCCTGCAGCTCTCACTCCTTCTGTACTCTGTTGGTCAGTGGTCCATTAGTGGCCCTTGCAGGTAGGGGAATGTGCCAAGGGAAGGGCTTGTGTAGAGTAGACAAAGGGTCAGGGTCGGGGTCAAGGGCATGTAAGGTTAGGGTCAGGATTAGCATCAAGGGCGTGGTTAGATTAGGGTCAGGGTCAAGGGCATGATTAGGTTAGGGCTGTGGGTTGGTGCTGGTGCTGAGTTTAGGGATCAACTTAGTTTGAGAATGGAGTTTAAGTTAGGGTTAAGGTTAATTTCCCATTAGGTCGCATGAAGAGCCAGCAGGCAACATGGGGCAGTGGATCTTAGCCACTGACTCTCAGCGTTTCACTCTAGCCTGAAACAAGAACTAGTTTAAGTGGCCCATAATGTATCTCAATATGACAAGATCATGTAAATGTACATGTGAAGAAAGCAAAACACAGTGAGGAATGCAAATGGAAGAGGGTGGCAGCTACACTCAGGGTAGGAGCTCTGAGCTCTTGGAAGCCAGTGCGTCAAGGGGGCTGGGTATGCATGTGGTTCATGGTCCCAGCAGGAAAACCAGGAGATGCCATCCAGCCCAGGCAGGAGGATGGGCCAGCCATCACTTTGACCTCAGTGAGGTCGTCACCCACTCCCATGTCACTGGGGCTGGTCTGGGACCTGTCCTGGGGATCCTGCCATCCCTCCCCTGTGTTGCAGGGCTGGGGCTGTGGAAGAAGATGGGTCTCCCCTCCTGGAAAGAGTATTTTCTGGCCAAAGGCCACCCCCTCCAGCCCCCTGGCCACATAGGGGCTCCCTTCTCAGCTTCCTCTGTGTCCTGGGTGGACCAGGCTTTTCTGCCCATGTCTCTCTCTGGAATACAGACTCCCAGTCTCCCCTTTCTGCCTTGAGTGCAATATCCTCGTTTTAAAAATGTTTAAAGTGACAATGGACAGCAGAGGGTTACTGCTGGTCTTAGGTCAGAATCCTTCTTGGTTCTAATGTGAGGTTTCGATGAGGGCTGGGGCTGAATTTTCAACTGGGGTTGAGATTGAGGTCAAGTTCATGTTTAAGGACACTTGCTCTATAGAGTCTCCCCTGAACAGACCTCCCCTCAGTAAGGCTTGGTTATGAGGCCCTCACATCTCTAGTAGGGTCAGGAGACCATGATAGTTGATAGACTTTCCTGGGTATGGGCAGACCCTCAAATAGCAGCAGCTGGAGTACAGCCAGCATCAGAGACTCATGTTGAGTAAATGACTGAGCTGATGGAGTGGTGTAGGATGGGGATCCAGGTTCTGGTGGGGAGAGAACTGTGATAAGGTTTGGGTTTGAATTAGGGGCAAGAGACAGAACAAGGGCTCCAGTTATGGTCTGGTTGGGGCTGGTAGGGGTTTTGGTCGTTAGCCTGGGAGAACCCTGGTTTGTGGACGTGCGGGGTCCTCTTTTCTGCTGATTGTCTAACCATGGGAAAGCTGCTTAGGACCTCCATGCCTCAGTTTCTCTTTAGTAAAATATGGTCTTTTATGGTTATTTGCATCCCCTTCCCACCTCTAACCTCATGTGGGATTTGATTCTGTGGGTCTGGACTCTGGCAGGTGGCCTTGGTCCGGCTGATCGCAGGGAGGCCGAGAGGTGGGAAGGCCCCAGCTGCCCTTCATCTTATGATGTGGACAGAGAGGCTTGCACTCCTGGGGTCGCCATTATTGTGACTTACTGTCTGGCTGACCCAGAGTGTCCTTACCTGGTAGGTGTTAGGCATGCCGGCACTGAGCCAAGGTAGAGCGTGGGCATTCATAGTCATTAGTCCCAATGTGGTCATTGGCTCTGCTAGCCATTCACTCTTACTTGCTCAGGTGTCACACATACACTCAGATGACACAGTCAGATGTCCCTGAGCTACAGGGTAATGTATTCATGAATATTTACTATAAGCTTTGTTATCTTAATTCACCCTCTCTACAACCCCCCAAGTGATCATTATTAGTCCCTTTTTTCAGAGGAGGAAACTGAGGCACAGAGGGGGTTGATGGTAGAGCCTGTCTTCAGATCTGGGCAATCCATGGTTCTGTCCTTGTCACCCCCACTCCCTCTGCACCCATTCACTTCAAGGACACTCCCTCAGTGACAGTCACAATTCCCATGCCCCACTCCAGCTCAGGGACCCTGGGTAGGGCCTGGAACAGAGGAGCTGGAGGGAGGCTCTGCCCATCTGTCCTCCTTCCTCCTCCTCAGGGAAGGAGCCTACCGGGGCGGTCTGGTAGGCTAGGAACCTGTTACCCTTCAGGGCACAGGACACCTCAAAGCCTCTTGAAGCAAGGATGCTGGCCTGGAGCAGCTGCCTCTGCTCCCTTGCGTCTGTCGCCTTAGGCCACCTTTGGGTCCACATTCTCTCCCACCCTCTCTTACGCACACACTTTCAAGCACACATCCATGGAACTGCCCCACCGTGCTTTTGATGAGTGCCCTAGGGAAGTGCTTCTCACACAGTCACGTGCATTTGAGTCACCAGGGGTCTTGTTAAATGTAGATTCTGACTCAGTGGGTCTCGTGGAGCTGGAGATGGAGATGCTGCGTGTCTAAGGATCTCCAGCCCCAAGGCGAGGCTGCTGGTCCATGGCCCACACTTTGCGTAACAGGAATCTAGAACAGGGTTTGGCAAACGATGCCCCGCAGGCCAAATCCAGCCTACAGTCTGCTTTTTTTGTTTTTAAATTGAGGCTTTAAAATTGAAGATTTAAATTTCATTTAAAATTAAATTCACATAACATAGAATTAACTATTTTAAACTGAATGTCAGTGGTATTTAGTATATTCACAGGGTTGTGCAACCAACGCTATTGAATTCATCACCCCAAAACGAAGCCCCATGTACATTAAGCAGTTAGTCCTCGTTCCCCTCTTTCTCAACCCCTGTCAACCATTAACATACTTTCTATCTGTTTGGATTTACCTATTCTGGATATTTTATATAAATAGAATCACACAATATGTGACACTTGGTGTTTGGTTTCTTTCACTCAGCATGTTTTCAAGTTTTGTCCATGTTGTAGGATGTATCATTACTTAATTACTTTTTATGGCTGAATAATATTCCATTGTTTGTATATGTGACATTTTGTTTATCCATTCATCCTTCAGTGGACACTTTGGGTTGTGTCCATTTTTGGCTATTGTGAATATTGCTGCTATGAACATGTGTGAAATGTATTTGTTTGAATACCTGTTGTTTTCAGTTATTTTGGGTATGTACTTAGGAGTGGAGTTGCTGGGTCATATGATAATTCTATATTGAACTTTTTGAGGAACTGCCAAATTGTTTTCCACCATTTTACATTCCCACCAACAATGTTGGAGGGTTTCAAATTCTTCAAATCTCTGTCAACACTTGTTATTAGTTTTTTTGATTGTAGCCTCTAATGGGTCTGAAGTGGTATCTCATTGTGGTTTTGATTTGCATTTTTTCTAGTGGCTAATGATGTTGAGCATCTTTTCATGTGCTTATTGGCCGTTTGTATATCTTCTTTGGAGAAATGTTAAGTCCTTTGCTCATTGTTTAATTGCTCATAGAATGAGTTAGGAATGTTTCTTCCTCTTCTGTTTTTTGGAAGAGTTTGAGAAGGGTTAGTATTAATTCTTTAAATGTTTGGTAGAATTCATCAGTGATGCCATTTGATGCTGGACTTTTCTTTCTTGGGAGATTTGTGATTACTGATCCAATCTCTTATTATAGTTCTGTTTAGATTTTCTATTTCTTCTCGAGCCAGTTTTGGTAATTTGTGTTTTTCTGGAAGTTTGTTGATCTCATCTAGCTTATCTAATTTGTTGGCATACAATTGTTCTTTGTATTCTCATATTTCTCTCTCTCTTTTTTTGTTGGTGAGGAAGATTCACCCTGAGCTAACATCTGTTGCCAAGCTTCCTCTTTTTTCTTTTTGCTTGAGGAAGATTAGCTCTGAGCTAACGTCTGTGCCACTCCTTCTCTGCTTTATGGGATGCCTCCACAGCATCACTGACGAGTGGAGTAGGTCTGTGCCCGGGATCTGAACCCGTGAACATGGGCCACTGAAGCGGAGCGTATGGAACTTTAACTTCTCAGCCACGGGGCTGTCCCCTCATATTTCTTTTTGATTCTATAAGATTGGTAGTAATGCTCAAATTTTATTTCTGTTTTTAGGTATTTGAGGTCCTCGTCTCCTTTTTTTTCTTAGTCAGTCTAGCTAAAAGTTTGTCAATTTTGTTGATATTTTCAAAGAACCAACTTTTGGTTCCACATTGATTCTGTCTATATTTCTATTTTCTATTTTGTTTCTCTCTGTCTCTATTATTTCCTTTCTTCTGCTAGCTTTGGTTTTGGTTTGCTTCTCTTTTTCTAGTTCCTTACCATGTGCACTTAGGTTGTTGATTTGAGACCCTTGTCCTTTTTTAATGTAGACATTTACAGCTGTAAATTTCCTTCTTAGCATTGCTTTTGCTGCATCCTATAAGTTTTGGTGTGTTGTATTTTTGTTGTCATCTTCTCAAAGTGTTTTCTAATTTTCCTTGTGATTTCTATTTTGACACATTGGTTGTTTGAGTGTGTTAATTTTCACATATTTGAGAGTTTTCCAGGTTTTTTCTGTTTTTGATTTCTAGCTTCATTCCTTTGTGATTGGAGAAGATACCTTGTATGATTTCAGTCTTTTTAAATTTATTGAGACTTATTTTGTGACCCAAAAAATGGTCAATCCTGGAGAATATTCCATGTGCACTTGAGAATAATATGTATTCTGCCTTTGTTCTGTGGAGTGTTCTCTCTCTCTCTGTACCTGTTAGGTCTAATTGGTTCAAGTTGTCTATGTCCTTATTGATCTTCTCTCTAGATGTTCTATCCATTATTGAAAATGGGGTGTTGAAATCTTAAATATTATTGTAGAACTGTCTGTTTCTCCAAATGTGTCAATGTTTGTTTCATATATTTTGATGCTCTGTTGTTTGGTGCATATATGTTAATATTATGAATCTGTTTGTTGAATTGACAGTTTTATCAATATTTAATGTCCTTCTCTGTCTCTTATCACACTTTTTATCTTTAAGTGCATTTCGTCTGAAGTTAATATGGCTACTTAGCTCTCTTTTGGTTACTGTTTACATGAAATATCTTCCTTTACCCTTTTAGGTTTAACTTGTGTTTTCGGATCAAAAGTGATTCTTTTGTAACTAGTATATAGTTGGATCATGTTTTTTAAATCATCATCTGCTTTTTAAATAAAGTTTTATTGGAACTCAGCCACATCCATTTGCTTGTATATTGTTTGTGCCTGTTTTTGTGCTATAGTGGCAGTGTTGAGTCCTTGCAACAGATATTACATGGCTCACAAAGCCTGAAATAGTTACTGTGTGATTTTTACAGAAGTTTGCCAACCCCTGGTCTGGAACATCTTTTATGATTTCCCTGATTATAGTCAATTACAAATGGTCCCATACAACAGTCGTCTGGTGAGCCTTGTCACATGTAACCTGTTCTTGTCTTTCCTGGAGCCTGTGAAATGGGCAGTTCCAAGAGCAGATCTCAGCATCCCAAGACCTCATCTGGCTGACAGGAGGCACAGGCTTCAACCCCTGAAGCTAGAGTTGGAGGCAGTTTGGGATGTGGCCCTTGATGTCGCTTTAGTCATGGAGTGGCTAACTGTCATGGTTTGCCTGGGATTGAGGCAGTTCCTGGGATGTGGGATTTTACTTTTAAAATCTGGAAAGCCCAGGCAAACCAGGACAAGTTGGTCACCATATTTGGCTGCCCAGAGTCTCACCTGTGCCCCCCCTCCCCCAGTACCCTTCAGGGAAACCCCCAGCTATGCGAAGCGGCGGCGGCTGGCTGGCCCCAGTGGCCTGGCCTCCCCTCGACCTCTGCAGCGCTCAGCCAGTGACATCAACCTAAAGGGTGAGGTGCAGCCGGCCGCTTCTCCTGGACCCTCGCTGCGAAGCCTTCCCCACCAACTGCTGCTCCAGCGGCTGCAGGAGGAGAAAGACCGGGACCGGGATGGTGACCAAGAGAATGACATCAGCGGCCCCACAGCAGGCAGGGGCAGCCAGAGCAAGATCAGGTAGGAGAGAGCTGGGAGGCCCTGGCAGGGTCTAGGTGGGTGGGGTGGTGGGACCCGACCCAGGAAGAGCCAGCACGGGGAGGCAGTGATGGGCTGAGGCTTGGGGTGGGGGACTCCCAGTCCCCCAGATGGGCCTCCCTGGATGGGGAGCGGAAGAAGTTGAGATCCTGTGGTCTGGGCAGGCTCCCCCATGCTGACCTCTGTTTGGAGCTGGACTTGCCCTGGGGACAGTGGGCAGCTGAGGGAGCATGTTGGGAGGAGAGGGTCTGGGCAGATCTGTGGTTTATAAAGGTTCCTGCAGTATCAGGGAGTGGGGCAAGGGCTGGGCTGCAGCAGGTTGAATGTTGTGTGGTAAGGGGTTGGGAATGCAACTTCCTTTCCATGAGGGCTTGAAACCTACAGATGACCCCTAGCCCTGTCCCCAAGGGAGAGTCTTGGTCTTTCCCCCAACCCCTCAGCCACATATAACCACAGGACTCCATGGTTTCTTCTCTTCACCTCTCACCATGAACGTTGGGACCCTGAGAACCAAGGACATGCGAGGGACGTGGCATCTTTAGAACTTAGAGCAGGACGCCTGGGCTGGAGCCCCACTGTCCTCTGTGTGTGCAGTGGGGAGTGGAGGGGTGGGCACTGGCTCTGCAGATGGACAGTTGGGGTCCAGTGCAGTCCTTGCATCTGCTGACTGTGGTCTTGGACAGGCCAGCTGGGTTTATAAACCCTTATACCTGGGTTTCTTGTCAGTAAGGTAGGGCTAATTCTACCCAAGTTGTTTCCTTTGGGAAGCCTTCTGGAACCTGGGCAGGTAAGGGGTCACTACTGGGACGCCCTGGCCCGGAGCACAGGCCAGCTGCTGCTGGTTAAGGCAGCTCTCCTCCCTGTACCTCGAGGGCAGGAACTGTCTTGCTTGCTTCCTACAGTTTCCTCAGAGCCAGTCAAATAGAACGTGCTTGGGAGACATTGTTGAATGAAAGAGTTACGTAAACAACATTGTTTTCATGATGATAGCTGGGCATCCTGGGTGTGTCATCTCACTTAACCTTGACCACCTATGAGGCTGTACCCTATTAGCACCATTTTACAGATGAGAGTCCGGAGTGACTTCTCCAAAGTCACAGAGCGAGGAAGCAGTATAACTGGGCCCTAGGTAGACCTAATTCCCAAACTTTGTAAGCCTGAGTGTTCAGGAGAGGGCTTGGGCTGTGGCAGGAGCTTATAAAAGCCATTTGTTCCTTTGCCGTTGTCCCTGCTCATGCAGCCTCAATCTGTGATGGCTTCTCTGTTTCTCCATGTCTCTGTCCAGACTCCAAGGCTTCTGTCTTGCCCCAAAACACCCCAGTTCTCCTCTGAAGCTTTTGCATTTCCCATGGATTTTCTAAGGGATGGCCCAATGGCTAAAAGAACAAACTTGGGGATGTTTCAGTTTTGTAGAAGGGCCACTCCTGCGGATGCCCTGCTCTCATTTATTTTTTATATATTCATTCATCCTTTCAGGAAACACAAAAGTAAGACCTGCCGTGTTCAGGGCTCTAGCTCACTGCTCTGTGGGCATGGCAGAATTACTGTCATCATTTTCCTACAAACATTAGTAGATACCTAGATGCCAGATGGGGGAGCTAATAATGGGGGGTCCTAGAGGTCTCAGAAGGACACTGACAGCTGGGGCCCAGGGCTAAGAGGCAGTTAGGTGGGCAGTGATCCAGCTAAGGGGCCTCCTGGTAAGTGACCAGGAGGGGCCTGAGGAAGTTTGGTGCACGGGGAGGGAGAGGGGCCCAGCGGGGAGATCACCTTTGGTCAATGGAGAGAAGGTGGCATTTGAGCTGTGATTGGGACGTTGGGGGCATGGAGGGAGGTATCGGCTCCCTCTGGCGCCCTCTGTTGGCAGAGCGTGGCATGGAGCCCCTGACCGCCGGGAAATGTGGTAGCACAGCATCACAGCAGGGCAGAGAAAGGTGGGCTTGGAGCTGAGAGACAGTAACTTAATAACTGGCCCGGTGAGTGGGATTAGAACAGTTGAGGTGTTGGCAACAGCATCATGAACCGCCCAGAGGAGGGAAAGGAAGGTACCAACCATGTGACTAGAGTGTAGCTAATTCTCACGCCCCAGAGAGCCTGGCTATTGGCTGAGAATGTGGGCCTGGCCTGTCCAGGTACTAGGGAGCCAGTGCAGGCTTTTGAGCAGGGTGAAGGTGGAGGACCCAGGCCGCAGGCTTGGTGCTCTGGTGGAGGGAGTGATCCGGGGAAGGTGGTCAGCACGGAGTGGGCATGGGCATCAGGGGCAGGTGTCCTGGAGGATAGGACACAGGTCTGGAGGGTGATTCGAGCGGCCAGCACAGGGCAAC
This sequence comes from Equus przewalskii, assembly GCF_037783145.1. Taxonomy (NCBI): domain Eukaryota; kingdom Metazoa; phylum Chordata; class Mammalia; order Perissodactyla; family Equidae; genus Equus; species Equus przewalskii. Next base: position 46,765,757 of record NC_091859.1, read on the forward strand.
AGTCAGGGTGTGAGGAGGCCAAGGCCCCAGCGGGGTTGCGGGGGTGGGGGCGGCCCCACTGAGGAAGCTCCTTCTGGTCGAGAGGCGCTTCTCTGAGGTCTGAAGCGGCCCCAGGCCCCTCCCCAGCTCCCGCCGAGCGGCTCCGACTGCCTCCCTCCTCCCCGCCTCCTCAGCCCGACTCCTCACCCGCTCTCCGCGCACCGCAGTCCCCCTCGCCCGTGGCCTCTTCCCCCCCACCGTGGGGGCCGCGGGAGGAGCGGGCGGGAGGCCGCACCGCCGCCCGCAGAGGGAGGAGCCGCGGCCGAGGAGGCGGGGCGCGCGGAGCGGCCGCGGCATGGAGCGAGCCCGGCGCGCCCGGGAGCGCAGCCCCGCGGCCCCGGAGCCCTGAGCGGGCGCGGCTCGTGCGCTGGCGGGAGCGGGCCGGGCGCGGCGGCGCGGCCCATGGAGCGGCCCCGGGCCGGGCCCCCGGCGGGCGGGCGGGCGGCGACGGCGGCGGCGGGCGGGCGGCGGGCGCTGCGGCGGCGGCTGCGGTGAGGCCGGCGGCGGGGCCGGGCCGCGCGCCATGGAGGCCCCGGGCGCCGGCTTCGCGTGCCCGCTGCCCCCCGGCATCGCGTCCGTCACCTACGTGTTCGTTTACAGCCCGAGCGGGCCTGGCGGCCCCGGCGGCCCCGGCCCCACGCCCGGCCCCGGCCCGGCGCCCCCCGCGCCCCCCGCGCCGCCGCCCCGGGGCCCGAAGCGGAAACTTTACAGCGCCGTCCCCGGCCGCAAGTTCATCGCCGTGAAGGCGCACAGCCCGCAGGGCGAGGGCGAGATCCCGCTGCACCGCGGCGAGGCCGTGAAGGGTGAGGGGCGCGGGGGGCGGGGTCGAGGGGCGCGCAGCGGGGTGCGCGGGCCTCCTGGGGTTCGCGGGTGCCCCTCTGAGGTGCGCGGTCGGGGTTTTCCGCGATCGAGGAGGGGCTGATGCCATTTTGGGGGTCTCTGTCATTGGGGGTATCCCGCGGAACTCTGAGCCTCTGTGGTCATTATGGGACACATCTGCCTCTGGGGATTCCTTGTGTCACTGTGGAGGGCTCTTTGTCAGGGAGGGGTGTCTGTCTTCATGGGGTTTGTGTCATGTGGGCCCCTTTCGATCCTATGTCATTATGGGTTCCCTGTGTCACCGTAGATGCTCCTCTCTTCGTGGGGTATTTCTGTGCCCTGGGACTGGTGTCATTGGGGTTCTGTGTATTTGAAGGACCCTATCCCATTACAGAGCTTCCTCGAATTCCCTGTGTCACTACTGGGACTTCTTCATTGGAAATCCTTGTGATGTGTGGGGACCCTGTGCAATTCTGGGGGATATCTGTGACAATTATGTGGGTGTCTATGTATTATGAGGGTTTCTGTCACTGGGCTTCCTGTGTTCTGGGGGAATTCCGTGCCATGACAAGCTCCTCTCATTATGGGGGTCTCTGTCATCATTGGGGTCCTGTCCTCCTGAGTGCCCTATGTTCATGGGCGCTTGAGGAAGAAACAGTTGTGAGGGTCAGCCCTCCTTGGTCCATCATGTGATCTGATCCACTGGCCACAGCACAGTGATTCTGAGTTCTTGGCAGTGACCCCTCCAGTGGGTGACAGAGAAGGCTGGGGGTTGGTTCAAGAGGTGGGAGGAGAGGGGTCAGCTGGGAGGGCATGTGCAGGATTGTGGCCCCTGCCTCTGCCTACTGTCTCCCCGCGAGTGTGTCCATCTGTGTGTGTCTCTGTCCCCCACATGCCCATCCTGTGCTGTGCCCATCTGTTCATTTCTCTCTTCTGTGTGGATCCCAAAATCTTCCCAGAGAAAAAGTCAGGAAGATGAAGGAAGGGGAGGAAGAGAAGGAGGGAAAGGGTGAAGGGTGGGTGGGCAGAAGCTGAGCCTGAGGTGGTGGTGATGTGGCGGTGGTGGTGGTGGTGGGAGAGGTGGGTTCCTAGCTGCCCTGCCCTGATAGCCTGTCTGGCTTCTGTCCCTCCAGTGCTCAGCATTGGGGAGGGCGGTTTCTGGGAGGGGACCGTGAAAGGCCGCACGGGCTGGTTCCCGGCCGACTGCGTGGAGGAGGTGCAGATGAGACAGTATGACACAAGGCACGGTGAGTGACCCCCATGTCCCCCATGCGTCTCCTGAAGGGCATTGTCCCATCCAGCTCTCCTTTGGCCTTGCTTGGAGCTAAATCCACATACATATTCACAGAGGGAAGACTAGAGTGAACTCAAACACGTTTGAAGTGGGCGCAAACTGGTGTACATGAGACACATGGTGTGCACACACCCTGCACGTACTTATGAACACATGTACATGCAACCTGACACTTCACATCAGTGGAGACATGTACAATGTGCCCTCAGGATGGACATGTATGAATGTGCATCTGCCTGTGACCCCACACTTGGCTCCTAGTGACCCCCGCACCCCCGGTCCTCACACAAATACTGGGTGCTTGGAGTGTGCAGCTGGCAGACAAGTAAAGAGGTCAGTATGAGAAAGGAGGCATCTTTCCAAAGTAGACAGATTGTCCAGGTGGGCAGTGCAGGGAGGCCTGGAGCAGCCAAGAGGAAATGAGGCCTGTTGGCCTGGAGGGGCTATCGTGGGTGCCCTAGGGCCAGGATGGTCTGAGGGCAGCGGGTGGGGGCTGGCTGCATCCTTAGCCTGCAGGGAGGACGTGAGGACGAAGGCTGTAGCTCCTGGGGCTGGTGAGCAGCCTCAGTCCCACCCTGCTGACTGCCTGGGCCTCCAGGAAGGACCCCTCTGGGTGTTGGGATCTGAAGTGGTTCTGCTAACGGAAAGCAGCAGCTGGTCCTTCTGAGGCCCCCAGGCCAGGGTTGGCTGCATGTCTGGGGTATACCCTTGCAATGAGCAGTCAGGGGTCCTAGGAGGCCCCCAAACCTGTGAGTATTATTTCTGGCTCTGAGAGCTGGTGGAATGAGGGAGCCCCCTCCTAGTGGTGGCCAGTAGTGGTCACCAGTGGTATGTCTGGATTGAGGGTGCATGTGTCCCTCCCTCTGCACCTGAAAGGCTTGGGCCCAGGGCTGCTATGCTCCCTTGTCCTGGGTCAAGAGTTCCCAAGGGGAGCCTACCCCTGTGTGGCCTGGACCCCGTGTGGAGTGAGGCAGAGGCCCAGGGAGGCAGGAGTGTGGCTGCTGACCAGCTCCTGAGCAGGTGTCTTTGCTCCTTCATTCTGGCGTTCCTTGCCTCACCAGCTCTCCTGGTGGTTGATAGCATGGAAGGGACATGATCCCCTGTTATCTGCTTGTAGAGGGTAGGTGGGGTGGCATGTCCAGATGGGAATGATTTCAGAGGCTTGGGCCATGGTGCCAACTGGACAGGGGAGGGCAGGAGAAGAAGAGGGCTGCCAGCCCTGTTGAGTGGGAGTGGGTCCTGTGCTCCCCCATGGGGTGGGCAGTGAAAGTTCTGGTTTGAGAACTGTGTGGGTCCAGGGGCAGTTGGCCCTGAGTCTGAAGCTGGCGAGGGAGGGAGGGAGGTCTGGACTGGAGTCGACTTGTTATTTGAAGAATAGCAAATGTTGATTTGATGTTTGACGTGTGCTTGACCCTGTGTCGGGAGCCAGGATCACAGAGGCTGGCTCTGCCCTGAGAGGAGCAGGCATGCACAGCAGTTACAACAGAGGCATTAATGTATGGCTGCAATGGAGGCTTGAGAACAGGGGAGCTCTCTAGGTCGGCCTGAAGGAGTCAGAGAAGGCTGCGAAGTGGAGGCGTTGTTTGAGCTGAGCCTTGAAGGATGACCAGGAGTCCTCTAGGTGGTCAGCTGATGCGAGTGGGGGCAGATCCTGTCTGCCGGAGCATGGCATGGTGTTCTAGATCTGCACGTGCTGGCAGCTGGCATGCTCCCAGCAGTGTCAGGGTGCCTGGCATGGTTTTGAGCACTTTTGCATATAAGAATTCACTGGCTCATCCCAGCAGGTCTGGGAGGTGGGGACAGTTGTTGTTAGCCCATTTCTAGGAGGGCAGATTCCACAGCCCAAGGAGCAGAGTCTTATCTGTGACATAGGCAGTGGGCTGCAGGGTCCCTGCTGTAGCTGCCACACTTTATGGGCTCTGGCTGAGTGAAACCCATGTGTGCAGTGAGGGGTGGCAGGGCTGGAGTGGGGATCGTGAGGCCGATCAGGGGGCCATGGGACCAGGGCGAGGATAGTGGGACTGAAGTTTGTGGCAGTGTCACAGGAGAAGACTGGGGCTCTGTCTTCATTGTGCAGGTTGTTTAGGGTTGTGGTAGAGGCCCAGGCTGGGCAGAGCGAAGAGGTGGAGAGGGGCTGGGCAGTGGTGGGCTGAAGTCATGGAGGGAGAGGGGAGAGTACACAACGAAACCAGTGGAGGAGCTGGAGGTCCTCGGGCAATTGCATGGCTCCTGGACAGGGGTGGCTCTGGAGTTTGTCACCCAGGAGAGTGTCTGAAGGTACCTGAGTAGATGGGAGCGTTTCATGAGTGGGCAGAGGGAGAGAGGCCTACAGAGGCTGCCTGCCAGGAGGTGGTGGGAGTAACCTCTGTCCTCAGCTGCAGGCCTGGCCCCCCAGGCACTCTGGGCTGTCTCTGATCTGGGACCCAGGGGATGAGTTCTGCCAGAGGCCAGAGGGCAGCCCAGGAACAGGAACCTGCTTCCAACAGGCCCAGATCCAAAGAAAGATCTGTTTTGGAGATTGGAGTGGGGACAGAAAGGGACTTAGAGGCCAAGGAGGGGACACTGCGCCAGCATGTGTGGGCCATGCTGATGCCCAGGGTCACAGAGAGTGTGCCTCCCATAGCACCTGTCTGGAGCCGGTGGAGTGAAGGGAGGAGTTGCAGCAGGGTTGTGCTGTGAGGTGAGGGAGTGGTGCCATGAAGCCCTGTGTGCTCTGGAGGTTGGTTTGTAGGACACCAGAAAGCTGTGGCTCCCCACTCTTTCCTTCCCTTCCTCCTCCCTTTCTTTTCAGTACTTGGGGGTCATGCTGTGTGTTTTCACTTCAGCTGGTTTTAATGTGTCTGATTAATAAAACTGGAAAATGAGTTTGTGTTATGTAATAAACACAATTTGTTTGGTTGACAAAAATCTAAAAACGGGACGCTAGTGATCTGTGGAGTTTGGCGGGGGTGGGGGGGCGTCCTTCTGCAGGCAGGTGCCATGAACATTTCCAAAGTTGAGTTGATGTGGAGAAGGGTGTTGTGCCCCCCCTACCTCCCTGGGCCCCCTACCCTGAGCAGTGATGAGGCCTGGCCTGCTCTGGCCTTGGGAATGGCAGGATGGTGGATGGTTGGTGCTGGTGCCCTCAGAGGGTCTCAGTCCTGATGAGCAGTGTGTGGGAGGAGGAGAGAAGAGAGCAGATGAGTGCCTGGGAGGGTGCCAGGGTGATAAAATTACAGGCTATCAGAACCTAGGGCATCCTCCAAGGTGAATTTTCCTATTCTGTAAGGAGAGGCTCAAAGGGGCCTGTTGACTTTCTGAGAATCGCACAAATTAGTGGCAGGGTCCTGAAATCTGGACCAGTACTCACATCTGTGTCTTCTGATATTAGTAGGAACTCTTTCTTCTTTCTGTCCAGCCAGTTCTCCATCAACTCTTAGATCCATCTATCCTCTGACTTACCCACCCATCCTGCCATCCATCTACTCATCCTTCAACCCACCTAGTCAACCCAGTCCACCCCAACCCCTCCTTCCATCTATCCACCCACCCAATCCATCTGTCCATCTATTGATCCATCCATTCATCAATCCACCATTCTAGTTCTCCCCTTTCCAACAACCCACCCAGTCTGTCCATCCATTTACCCATCTTCTACCCTGTCACCATCCATCCCGCCTACTCTCTTTCCCTCCATTTAGTTATATATCCATTTACCTTTTTATCCATCCTTCTGTCTCTTGTTCCATTCATCCTTCCATCCGTCCTTCATATATCCATCTATCTACCCACCCACCTAGCCAGTTGTCCACACATCTATTCTTCCAGTTAGTGTTTGGAGTGCTATGTGCCAGCTATTGTGCTAGGTGCTAGGGTCCCAGAAATAAATAAGATCTGGTCCTTATCCAGCAGAAGCTCACAATTAGTGGAGAAGACAGGTCATCAAATATTATAGGTTCCCTCTCCGATCTCATTTCCTACCACTTTCTCTCACTCCCTCTGCTCCAGCTGCACAGGCGCTCACTGTCCCTTGAACACTCCAGGCCAATGCCTGCCTTGTGGGCTTTGCCCTGAGCACCTGGGCTCCCAGGAAGTCCTTTACCCATATAATCCGCGAGCTGCTCTCTTACGTCCTTGGACTTTTGCTCAACTCTCCCTTCCTAGTGAGGCCTTCACATGACCACCTAGAACTGCAAACTCTCTCTCATCCTGCTTGCTTTTCTCTTAAGACTTACTAGCATTTGACATGTTATGTATGTACCTATTTCCTGTCTCTGTTTTCTCTCTCTTTGGATAGATAATAAATTCCACAGGGTAGAGGTTTTCTTCTGTTCTCTGGTGTATTCTCAGAGCCTGAAATGAACAGTACCTGGTACATAGTAGGAGCTCACTAAATACTTGTTGAATGAATAAATTAATCTTGAGAAATGCTAAAATGATAGAGAATGAGGGAGGAGCTGAGGGATGAAATGCAAAGTGGTGGTAGAGCCATCTTGGGAGCCTTCCAAGGTCTTGGAGACCTGGAGACAGTGGTGCGGGAAGGTCAGGAGGGGCAGAAGTGGGTACTAAGGTACAGGAGGATCTGATTTACAGGCAGCTGGAGAAGTAAGCCTGGAGCAGGGAGGGTTGTGGCTGGAGGTAAGGATTGGAACCTGCAGGCTTGCAGGAAGGCAGCAAGGCCAAGGATGGGGCAATGGGCAGACAGCTGGCTAGCTCTGCAGTGGCTCTGAGGGACTTTGAGATCAAGAGTACAGATGAGGACAAAGCTCTGTGGGATGCAGTGACATCAGGGAAGGGGATCCAGCCCCCAACACCTGGACCCCCTGCCCACTCAGAGGCAGGGTCTGGAGCAAGGGACCCCAGGAAGTTGAGCATTAGTGGGCTGTTGTGAGGGATTCAGTGAAGACACAGTGTCACTTCCATGCCACTGCAGATGGGTATATAGCATGACACTTGCACATGACTGTGGGTCAAGCACATGCATGAACATAGCACTTACACACTATTGTGGGCCGCACACATGTGCATGCACACATTCGCACCTTCTTTGCTATTAGTTTGGGCTTGCTGACTCTCTCTGTGGATGGCCCTGACCTTATCTGGTCTGCTATATGCAGCCACCCAGAAGAGAGATGAGCCATAGCTCCTGCCCCATTTGAGACCCTGACCCCCAGGGGCCAAGTTTCCGCATGGTTCCCTCAGCCTTCTCACCTTAGGTCCTCTGGGCCCAGGACCCTAGGATTTGAGCCCCCCACTTCCATGTGGGCACACCCAGGCCAGGGGTGTGCATGTGGGCAGAGGCTGATGACCAGCATGGTTGAGGGACAGTTCAGGCCAGTTGGAGGACATGACCCTCCATCAGCTCCTGAAACTCCCCTCAGAAACCCGGGAGGACCGGACGAAGCGACTTTTCCGTCACTACACGGTGGGCTCCTATGACAGCCTCACTTCACACAGGTACAGGCGGGGGCAGGTGGGCACGTGGGCACGTGGGCACCCATGCGGATGGGGCATTGGATGTGGAGGGAGGTTGAGAGCTGGTCGAGGAGGCCTGGGGGTGAAGAGGTCAGAGGAGGGAGGGGTGGTGCCCAGCCCACCTCTGTCTTCTGCCTTCCCAGGTCAGTCCAAGGACACCTCCTGGGGGTGGGCCGTGCCTATGGATCCTGTTTGGGGCACATGTGGGGGTCAACCTGGCCAGCTGTGCTCTCTGGCAGGGTTCTCCTCACCCCTCTCTGCTTTCCTCCGTCAGCGATTATGTCATTGACGACAAGGTGGCCATCCTGCAGAAACGGGACCATGAGGGCTTTGGTTTTGTGCTCCGGGGGGCCAAAGGTAATAAAGGGTAGGGGGCGTGCATGTGTGTGGGGCTGGGGTGTCAGGCTGGCAGCGTCTGAACACTGCTTGGGGTGTCTTCTGTTTTGCCTCTGCTCTCTTCCCTGCCTCACCCCTGGCTACCTGCCTTGCCCTACCTGCCTGCCTTACCCCTGCTCCACTCCCTGCCTCACCCCTGGCCTCCTTCCTGTTATACCCCTCTTCCCCTTAGCTTCACCCCTCCCCCCCCCCCACTGGCTTCACCTTTTCTTCCAGCTTCACCCCTGTCCCCCAGCTTCACTCCGTCCCCCAGCTTTGCCCCTGCCCCCAGCTTCACCTCTGTCCCCTAAGCATCACCCTTGCCCCCTAACTTCACCCCTGCCCCCCAGCTTCACCCCTGTCCCCTTGCCTCACCCCTGTGTCCCCAACCTCACTCCTGTCCCCAGTCTCACCACTCCCCCCCAGCTTCGGCCCCACCCTTCCTTGTCCCTCTGCTGTGAGGGCCTTCCTGGCTTTGGAGTGTCTCAATATAAGGCAGCAATTCCTTCCCCTTGCTGCTTTCCAGGATCTCTGCTGTAGTGTGCCTAATGGAATGGGGGCCTTTCTGCTGGGAGGGAGCGAGTGGGGAGTTTCTCAGAGGGAGATGTCCTGGATTCCTGGGCTGGCTCTTTTTGCCCTGGGTGGCCCCTGCCTGCTGCGCCCCAGCCCCAGGTCACTCTGCCCCAGTGGTCATCTGTCCAGCATGTTGAACCAGGTTGCTGTGTCGCAGCCACCTCCACCTGGACCACTCTGGTGAAGTGCCTCCCTAATTGCCTCCACCCCACCCTGCAGCAGAGACCCCCATCGAGGAGTTCACGCCCACGCCAGCCTTCCCAGCGCTACAGTATCTCGAGTCGGTGGATGTGGAGGGTGTGGCCTGGAGGGCCGGGCTGCGCACGGGAGACTTCCTCATCGAGGTGAGGCTCGTCCTTACCTGTGCAGCCAGGTGGGGTGCTGACCTCTGAGCTCTGAGGAGGACACACCTGGACTGGCCACCCACCTGCCTGTCTGTCCCAGGTGAACGGGGTGAACGTGGTGAAGGTCGGACACAAGCAGGTGGTGGCTCTGATCCGCCAGGGCGGGAACCGCCTCATCATGAAGGTTGTGTCGGTGACAAGGAAGCCAGAAGAAGATGGGGCTCGGCGCAGAGGTGAGGGGTCGGGCTTCAGACCTCTGTGCCCACACTCTCCCTTCTGACTCCTGACCTTAGACCTTTGACCCCAGGCCCACTTTCTTCTCCCCACTTCCTGACCCCAGACTGCTGATATCAGATGCCTAAACCTAGGCAAAACACCCACATTCATGGCCTGGTGCCTTCCCAGTCCCTAATGTTAGACTGCTAACCCTGGCCCCAGGCCTCTGACCCCTGACCCCAGGTTGCCCCTCCTCAGATCCCCGCCCCCTCCTTCCTGGCGTCCCCCCAGCCCTTGGTGTGGAAGAGCCCTCCTTCCCGACACTGCCAGCAGCTGCCTGGAGGCCGGGGTTGCCATAGCAACTGTGAGGTTGACGCTGCCGCTGCCGCTTATTGTCGGAGGGAAGGGGGAGGCGGCACCTGAGGGAAGAGGAAAAGCGTCTTCTCCCCGCGCCGACGTCGCGGCACAGCCAGGGCCCAGGAGGCTTTGCCAGCCTGGCCTAGCCCAGCCCAGCCCCTGGCTCGGCTGACCACATCCTGGTCCTCCAAGGGGCAGTGGCCTCCAGGACCTGGGGAAGCCCTGGAGCAGCAGGGGCCTGCCTGCCGGGAGACCCCTCCCAACCCCCACCCCATGGCTCTGGGGCTCCCTCACTCAGCCCTCGGAGCCTACAGGGTGGGCATTCAGGCTGGAGTTGGCCAGCAGCGTGACCCCAATTGGGGCCCTTGACCACCTCCTGAGGCCCTGACTGCCCTGGTCAAGCCTGGCCCTCAGCACCCCCTGAGCTCCCAGCGCCATGAAGAAGTTTGCATCTAGCCGCAGCCTGAACAAGATCCTGGCCCAGTGTGACTCGTCCTCACGGGAGTACGAGGAGATCCAGGCGGTGGAGCGCAAGTGGCACCTGCACCTGGCCACGCCGCGCTGCCTGCTGCTGGACAGGAGGTCCAAGGCCTCCCTCTTCTTTGCAGCCCCGCCGCCCCCCAAGAGGGCTCCTAGCACCACGCTGACCCTGCGCTCCAAGTCCATGACGGCTGAGCTTGAGGAACTTGGTGAGCGGCGGGGGCAACAACAGGCGGACAGCCCAGGGTGGGAGACCAGGCAGAGTGAGCTGGGGCCAAAGCCAGGCAGAGACAGAGGGGAGGAAGGACTGACAGATGGACATATGAACAGGTCAAGGGGAAATGAGTGGGTGTGGAGTGGTGTAGAAATTGGGCACCTGTAGGGTGAGGAGGCAGGGTGAGGGCTGAAGGGCTGGGTGACAGGGCTGGAGATGGACACTGGGACAGCTGGGACTGATGACCAGGGAGCAGGGCCTGGCCCACTAGTGTATTTGCATGTGTGTGCTGCCTCTGGCTCTCCACATCTCTTGTCTGACTTGACTCCTTCATGACACAGCAGTCAGGGGACCTGGGCTCTGCTTCTGGCTCTGCCAGCACTAGCTGTGTGACCTTTGCATTTATTTTACCCTCTCAGCACCTGTTCACTCATCGGTTAAGCAGGGGTCATTGTAGGGAGCTGTTGACCTCACAGGGCCATGTGAACATTGCTGGTATGATGATGGGACAGGCCCTCGTGAGCTGCAGGAGGCAAACAAGAGTGTGTTGAGGCTTTGATGGGGCATGTTGTGGGCACAATCCCAGGGTGACCACCAAAAGCCTCATTGTGGGATGTCTATATATGTGACTGTCAATAGCCTCATCACAGGCATGTCCAGATATACATGACTGTGTCCTGACATACGTGACAGTTAGTAATGGGCATGTCCTTACATACCTGACCATCAGCATCCTCGTCATGGGCCTGTCCCAGTGCACATGACTGTTAGCATGCTCTATCTATCCTTCCATAATTGGAACCCAGTCCTAGTTCCAGAGTTTGCTCTGGCTCCACCATAGAAGGAACCCTGATCCTGGTTCTAGACTGAGCCTCAACCCTGGCTTCAGGCCTGGTTCTACCCTATCCATAGAAAGAACATTTACCTGTCCCCCTAAATTATTCCTGGCCTTACTCATGGACTGAGCCCTGACCCTGGTCACAGGCTGAGCCATCCCCCTTGCAAGCAGGTACTCTTGACTGCAGTTTAGTTCACTGTGGAGGACAGCCACCATGATACTCTAGGCTGATATGGTCAGGATTTTCTTCCCCATAAATATTCTGAATAAAATAAAATTTAAAAAACACACAGCCAGGGCCAGCTCTAGTGGTCTGGTGGTTATGTTTGGCGTGCTCCACTTTGGCAGCCTGGGTTTGGTTCCTAGGCATGGACCTACACTGCTCTGTTAGTGGCCATGCTGTAGTGGTGGCCCATAGGCTAAAAAAAAAAAGAGGAAGATTGGTATGGATGTTAGCTCAGGGCGAATCTTCCTCAGCAAAAACAAAACACACACACACACATGCACACGCACACACACACAGCCAACTCAAAACAGAGGAAGAGGAATTCCCCAGATCTCAAAAATGAAGAGAAAAATCAGGCTGAGAGGAGGCTGATGCTTCTGTGGTTCGTGAGGGCTTGGGACAGGACATAAATCCTATGGGCAAAGGGCTGAGATTCTGATGCCTCCACAAAGCCAAGAGATGAGAAGTGAGAAAGTTAGAACCAAGCCCAAGAACTGGAATTAACATCCAAAGAACTGGAAATCATAGAATATGAAAGAGATAAAATAAGGTGTTTAAATATTAAGTTTAAGAGAACTAACAGAACTCATAATGAAAGAACAGGACAGTACAAAAAAAGAATAAGCAGATTATGAAGGGATCCTTAAAGAACTCTTATTGAAACAAAAATTATAGCCACTGAGATTAAAACATTCATGGCTGAGATAAACCAGATATACTGGACCCAGCTGAAAAAAGGACAATGAATTAGAAGATAAGTCTGAGGAAATTATTCAAAATAGAGCACAGAAAGATAAGGAGATGCCACATATCAAAGGGCAGGTGAGAGACACAGAGGGCAAGTGAGAGTCCCAGCCTAATGAGAGTCCCAGAGGGAAAGAATGGAAAGACTGGGGAAGAGGCAGCATTTGAAGAGTAAGGCTAAGAATTTTCCAAAATTGAACAAGGATGTGAGACTCCGGTTTGAGGAAGTGTAAGTCCCAAGCCGGGAAATAAAAACAAATCTTCATCTAGACCTTTCGTAGTAAGACTTCACAGCACCACTGGCAAAAGGAAAATCTTAGCTCCCAGAGAAAGAAGCCAGATGACTTAGGAGAGGTGGTTAGACTGGCAGCAGACTTCCCAGCAATAGTACATGCTAGAAGACAATGGAAAAAGGACCTCAAAATCTTGAGTCAAAATGCCTTTCCACCTAGAATTCTATATCCAGCTAAACCACTCATTCAAGAGTGAGGCAGAGAAGCTAGCAGACTTCTGGCCCCAGGGTCACACTGGGCCAGGGCTAGTCATGGGGAGCTGATTCATCACACTGATTGAGGATCCAAACTGGTCGATAAACCAACACCAGTAGGCAGCTGGGTCTGGCTAGACACCACCAAGGCTCTGGGGAGTGGGTCCCAGGAGCCTCCTTCTAGAGGCTGTCACATAGCCATGTTCAGCTGTATGTTTAGAAGGGATCTTCCTAGTTATGCACGAACAAGTGCTTGGGCAGCCTGAGATCTGTAATCTGGGTCCCAGTGGAAGCAGAAGAATTGCCTTCTGCTCTCTGGGCTGCTTCTGTCTGAAGAAACCAGTGAACAGGAGAGCCTCTTTCCTCTCTGCTGTTCTGGGGCACTTCCTCAGCTGCTGCGTGACGGGGTTGCTCCACAGACCCTTGTCTTCCGGAGGGGCTCACTCTCGCAGCCTCAGGTCAGCATTTTCACCAGCTTTTCCCTGAGCAGAGTCTAGAGGAGGATGAAGGGATGGCTTAGCACAGAACCTCCATCCATACTGCTGAGTGAGGAGTCACAGCTTTTGTTGAAGCTGGACCCAGACTCTACATTTCTCTATTCAGAGGAGGAGAAGCCACTCCTGCCCCCAGACAGTAGTTGTCCTGGGAAGCCAGCCTACTTGCTAACCTTCTGACCAGTCCCCTGTAGAAATGCCTGATTTGTGAAAGCCAGGCCAGCATCTTGGTTTCCCCAGGTACCTGAGGGATCACCTACAATCCAACATTTGTGCTTTTAAAGGTTCGTTGCCAAGATAAACGTGTCAGTTCTGTGTCACACTGTTGAGAGCTGATAGAACGCTTTAGGATCCTGTAGTCTATTAAGAGGATGACCTGAACACCTGGAAAGAAAGGAAAATGGGAGGTGACAGAAGAAGCAAGTGGCAAGGGTGGAGCTCATGTCCATGTGGCTGTTTGCTGCTCAGAGTGTGAGGGAGAAGCAGGGTCCTACAGGAGAAGGAGGAGGGAGAGAACATCCTGGTGGCAATGGTACGAGCACAGGCAGTGCCCTGCAAGTGAAGGGTGGAGGTGGCTGCCAGAAATGGGACTGAGAAGAAGGCGTGGGGTAGAGACCCTCCTCCTGAGACGAGTGGGAGGAAGAGGAGGAAGGGCAGACACCCCCGCGCCCTTCACCACTGGGGCTCCTCACGGTCACACTGCTCGTCTACTCAGCTTGAATCAAGGATGTGCTGGGGCTGCAGAGGCCAGTAGAGACTCAGGGCAGGGAGAGCCCTAGTGGTCCGAGCCCCTCCTGTTCATCCACTTTCCTGTGAGGAATCTGGACCTTCTGGGTCCCTTTTCCTTTTGTGATGACAATGTCAGGACAGGTGCCACGCCAGTTTGCAGTCCCTGACTGGCCTCCATCTGGCAAACACTGCACAGAATGCTCAAGGGTGACCACTGTAGCCATCATGGCCTCCAAATTTGGTTTTTATGGGGTTTTGCCTTTTTTTCTGAACAAACATTTGACTAAACCAAGCATGATTTAGTTGTGTGTGGACATCTCCACATATGTGTACATGTCTGCATGCATGTGTACAACTGTGCATGCCAGTGTGTGGATATGCACAAGCCTACATGTGTGTGCATGTGTGACTGGATGTGCATGCACATGCATGTGTGCACACGTGTGAGTGGATGTGCACAAACGTGTGCGTGTGTGCATGTGTATGTATGCACACACAAGCATATATCCCTGCTGGTAGTTTCCACCTTGAGTTTCAAGTTGTGCACTGACTGCCATTTGGGCAGATTTGCCACTCAGGGTCTGAGAGGGAGGTGTAGGCCCAGGGCTGTGGGGGGAGGTCCTTGTTTTAGGAGGGGTGGGGGTAGGAGAGATGGGGAATGGGAGTGGGGAGTTGGGCCCAGTGTGAGGGAAGAAGCCTGCCTCTTACCCCATCTGCTCTGTTTCTTGATTCCAAGCCTCCATTCGGAGAAGGAAGGGGGGTGAGTCATCTGCTGTGTCCCCAGGCCCAGCTCTACCTGACCCCTGTCTGGGGAAGTGCTGGTGTGTGAGGAGGTTCCAGTTCAAGTCAGAGTGGTCTGGAAGCCTGGGTTGTACTCTCCTGTTGGTCTTCTCCCTGGGGATCTGGTGGGGGCACAGTAGAAGGACCTAGGAAAGGACAGATGGGGAGTTCCCAGGGGTGTGGCCATCTGGGGACATGGTAGTGGGGCATAGCCATGGGCCTTGGGGGCTCAGGTGAGCTGGGGGACGTGAGAGCTGTGGAGGCAGCCTGGTGAGGCAGAGCTGGGAGAGCCTCCCAGTGGGGGCCACAGCACGAGCCATGGTCTGAGGCTAGGGAAGGCAAGGGTTCCAAATCCCTAGCTCTGGAGCTCTCTCTGGGAGCACGGTGACTGGGCCTGGGGGTGTGGGGGTAGGAGTGTCGGGTGCTCAGCTCCGGCCTGTGTTGCTTCTTTCTGTCTCTTCTCTGGGGCCTCTTTGTTCCTGATGTGTGGATCCCATTGCTGTGCTGATCTGTTATGGGGTCAGGCACACAGTGCTGACAGTCCCTTCAGAGCAGGGGTCTGTGCCCCACAGCCTCGGGGAGGGAGCTCAGGATTCCCCTGCTCAGCATTGCCCGGGCTATTGCCTTTACCACCCCCTGCTCATCGCTTCAGGAGTTGCCTCCTGTATCCTTTGAGGCTTCTTTCTTTGTGTCCTGTGTATCCAGCCTGGCTGCCAGGGGATAGAGTCTGGGCCTGGGCCCTGAGGTCCTGGTGAGATCCCAGGGCCTGGCCTCTGCCAGCCTCCACCACCTCTTGGGTGGACAGGAGCCTCTTTCTGCTGCACAGAGGTCAGGGCCAGAAGGAAGCCTGAGGTGGCTGCTTGGCCTCAGGCGTGTGTGTTCACTTACATGTCCACGTGCCTGGTGCCCAACCGTCCCTTCCTCTGGGATCCACTGGGCCTTCCCCGTGCCGGGGACACAGTTGTCTCAGCCCAGGCCCTCCTGCATGGTGTGCAGCCTTGCCCTCTGAGTCTTCTGTTGCCCCTGCCCGGGTGCCGGTGGAGCGTCTGCTTCTGTGTCTTTTCAGGTTTTGAAAACATGGCAGGTCTCCTCTGACGCCACTTCTTTACACCTTTGAGGTGGACACACAAGCTGTTTCTGGAAGATGTTGGTTCTGTCCTCAGCTCATTAGTGGGGTTCCTAGGGTGTTGTGCTGTGGCCTGTGTGCTTCTTCCAGTTGCAGGGGAAGTGGTGGGCGATTCATCACTCCCGCAGGCCCCTCATCCCTGCTTGGGTCCTGGCTGTTCAAACAGCTGCCTACCCAGCTGTGTCTGCACCACATATTGCATCCTGACAGCCAGTGTATGTGAGGCTGCTGGGAGCGAACAGTTCCCGGTGCCCCAGACCTGGCTAATGGGCTTCATTTCCATTTCTAAGTGTCTAAAGTAATTTAAGAATATATTTTCTAATTTTGTTGGAGATTGCTTTCAACCTCACCAGCTTGTAGTTTGCAGAATACTTGATTCTTTCCCTTTTGAAAATCTCGTCTGGCCCCAGCACCATCGCCCCATGGCCAACAATATGTGCTTTGCTAACTTCATGTGCACGCTGCTTTGGGTCTCTGGGAGTGAGTTCTTCTGAACCTAGAGATGCAGCCTCTAAATCCATAGCTCAGGTGAGCGTGTGCCCCATGAGTCCCGCAGAAATGTTTTCTTTCCGCTCATGTCTTTGTGTCTGCGGTTTCTGGATAGCATGGTAGTTAAGTCTGATCTCTTCTTAGATCTGTGATCTGGGGCAGTTTATCTCTCTCAGAGCGTCAGTTTCTTTTGGCTAAAATGAGGGCAGTAACAGTAGCTTCTTCATGTGGTTGTTCTGGGATGAGAGGATAGGATTCATGTAAAGCTCGTCTAACTCTGGAAATCACCAAGGACTTAACAAATGGTGTTGATGGTGATTTCAGTTTTCAAAAGGGAGTTATTCACTTCATTACAAAAACAAACAAGGACCCCTCTAATGAGCCCTCCCTGGTTTGCACCTGGGCCCCGGCACCTGGTGGTGCTGGGAGCCATGCACAGACCCAGTGAGCCAGTCTGTAGATGGAGCCTGTTTTGCTGTTGAGTTGTAACATTTGTTGCACTCCTGCATTATCCAGGGCCAGGCTGGACTCTCGGGGCATACAGGGGAGGGTATTTGTTCTCTTTTGCGGAGAGCTGTGAGCTGTTTGGGGGAGTTGCGGTATAGATGTGAGGAGCTATAGCAAGTGTGTCCTGGGCACTTGCCCTGAGCCAGACACAGCTGCGGCACTTATGTGTGTGCTGATTCGCACAACAGACACTGAAGCAGGCACCATTTTTATACCCGTTTTATCAGATTAGGAAACTGAGTCACAAAGAGGTTCAGACAGGACAGAGTCAGTGAACTTGGTGGGTCTGGTCTGGGTTGGGTACCAGACATCTCAGAGGAGTTTGTTTACTTCCCCACAGCAGTTGCTGAGCGGGGTACAGAGGTGGAGCCAGCAGGTGCTGGCGGAGGTGTCGAGCCTGAGCACAGAAGTTCTCCAACGCGGGCACTTTGAGAGGGAAAGGACAAGCGTGGCCAGATACGTGGTCCTCTAGGGTTGGCACAGCCCTGAATGTCCAGAAGGGCTTGGGGATTTGGTTCCCGAGTGATGGGTGGGGTGAGGTGGGGCTACTGAGTGAGGGGTCAGTGTGGTGGCCAGGTGGACACGGAGCTGCCCCCAACCCCTGCTGTGTCCGTCGTGCTGGCCCCCAGTGGACCATCCCCATCACCCAGCCAGAGCTGATAGTTCTCAGACAAAATTTCCAAGTCATGTTGATAATCAGGAATGACACTGAAAACATTAAATAGCTTTAATAAAAACAAGCAAACAAAGCTTTTCTTTTATAATGCATTTGGGAAGAATGCTGCTTGAGCCACATGGTGCCTTTCCCCCTTCCTGGGCCTTGTGCAGGCATCAGCCACCTGGGCCTTCCTTACCCTCCTCGATTATCTGACTCCGATTGCTTTCCGAAGGGCTGGCAGAAGCCCCTTTAGCACCTGCCCTCTCAATATCCTCCTCTCTTCTCAGCACCACCCACCCTGGGTGGGGCTGCTATTACTTATGATGGTGCTTTGGGCTCCTGTCCGATCCACATAAAGCCGTTTTTTAGGTCCCCAGCGTGGGGCGGTGAGCTCAGTTTTTAGAAGGTATCCACTGTTCATTCATTCTTGGTTTATTCACATCTTTTGGGACACCTGCTGTACATCAGGGTCTGTCCTAGGGCTGTCGTCCCACTAGGCACAGCTTGTCTTTTGGTCAGTGGGGGCAGATAGATGATGATGCCATGTGCTGAGGAGAAAAGGGAAAGGTCAAAGGAGACAGTGAAATTCAGGAAGTCTGTCCCCTCCCTGGTCCTCTCCCTAATAGTCAGTCAGGCTTTTCCTGGAGTGGGGTCTGTGGGGTCTCCTGGAGCCTCCCTGAGGATCGAGAGGCCAGGCTGGAGCAGGGTCTGGGTTCTGGTGTGTGAGGGGCTTGGGTGGGATGCACGTTAAGGGACCTCCCCGTCTTGGGTCTAGGATGCATGCCTTGGGAAATGAGGGGCCTGAGGTGGGCGGGGCCCCTGTGGCCTCTGTCAGAAGCACTGGGTGGATCAGCCTTGGGAGGACACAGCAGTGGGGCTGCAGAGGGCTGTAGCTGGCTCAAGGACCACGTGGCTGAGATGGTGCCTCCCTGGCTGTGCAGAGAAACTGGATGAGATCCTGGCAGCCGCTGCAGAGCCAACACTGAGGCCAGACATCGCAGATGCCGACTCAAGAGCCGCCACTGTCAAACAGCGGCCCACTAGTCGGAGGATCACCCCTGCTGAGATCAGCGTAAGCCAGCCAGGCAGCTGAGGGCACTGGGGGGTGGGCGGGGCATGGGGTCGGAGTGCCATGTCCCCTACTGGGTGTTTGTGTGTTTTTCTGGGGTGGGGGTCCATCATTTGATCCACTCTCCAGGGGTGGGAGTGAAGGACTCTACAGCCTCTCCCAGAGACACCGGGGCCCATCTCAGCCCCCAGAACGGCCACAGTCCAACACAGGCTGAGCCCTCACTCCTGGCTGTGGCTTTCGGTGCCTCCTGCCTCAGGCAGGTTCTGTGCCACATCCAGGACCACCTAGAGCACCCCCGCTCTGTGTTCCCCCCACCCACTCCTCTCACTTGGTGCCTCTGGGCCACTCCCCTAGCTTCACCTGGGTCAAACCCAGGGCCTCTGTTCTGGCCCCGTCTGCATCAACCCCACCCAGCACTGTCTATAGCCGGCCCCACTGGCTGTGTCCTTGCTCCCTGGGGCAGGGCCTGGGTCTGATTCCTGGGTCAGGCACCTCGGGCACCAGCACTGCTGGAATTAGTGCATGAGGCATCTGATCTCAGGTTTAGGAGGAGAAGGGGTGGGGCTGGATGGAGACTGGGGACCCCAATGCCTAGAACCTCCATATAACCCCCCAACTCCCACAGTCATTGTTTGAGCGCCAGGGCCTCCCAGGCCCAGAGAAGCTGCCGGGCTCCTTGCGGAAGGGGATTCCACGGACCAAGTCTGTAGGTACGGCTGGGCTGGGGGCTGCACGGCACCGGGAAGAATGGGGCTGGGGCTGGGGGGGATGCGGGGCTAGAAGACCTTGTCTCTCCCCACCCTTCAACTGGGGTTCCCAGTTTCTCTCTGAGTCCTGCCTCTCCCTGGTCCCAGCCCAGGAATCTCATTTGTTTGTGGACATATGTAGGGGTCAATCCTTCCTCCAACCCAGAGATTCTTTGCTGAGAGAGACCCTTGAAAGCTTCTCCCATATCCACTGCTCCCCATCCAGTGGGCAGCCCCCTCCTGTACCTCTCACTGACACCAGCATCCCTGTCTCTGGGGTCTTCCATCTCCTGTCCTGGCTGCTCCCCCTGCTGCCTGAATACATGTTGAGATTTTGATCCTAAAACTACCTTCCCTTTGAACCTGCCCCCAACCCCCAGGTATTGCTCTCTCTCTCCTCTCCTTCACAGCCAATTTTCTCCAAAAGTCACCTGTACTTGCTGTCTGCTGTCTACCACCTGCTCCTCAGCCTGGGGCAGGCTAGCTCTGTCCATACCTAAACTGAAATTGCTCCCACCAGGGTCGCCAATGGTTTCCAGGGCATTCTTCCCAGTGGACACATGACCAGCCCTCCTCTTACTGACCTTAATTGGCATTTGATTTTTCTGCTCCGTCCTCCATGAAACTCCCCTCCCCTGGCTATAGGACAACACTTCCTGGCTCCCCCTCAGTTCTCAGGCTGCACCTGTTCAGTCCCCTCCGCCACACCAAATATGGGTTCTTCTCAAGGCTGTGTCTTTAGTCTCTTTACCTTCTGCCCCTGTCTCTTTGGGGCCTCATCACACCCCAGCCACTGTCAGACCCCACACTTGGCCATCTCCTGTCTTGACCCAGACTGGGTCATTCAACAAGCCCCACCCACTGCTGATCCCTGTAGGCATCCAGTCCCCCCTCACCCGCCCACCAGTCCATCCCCCACAGACCTGTCCACTTTTCTGTCCATCTGTCCACCTGTCATTCATCTGTCCATGTACACCCCACCACACCAACCATCAGAGCAAATGTAGTGAGTCAGCACTCACCACAACTCGTCAGCACTCACTACAACTCTGTTTTATGCACACTGGCTCATTCACTACCTACTGTAACCATGCTGAGTTAACACGACTAGTGCCTCTATGTTACAGATAGGGAAACTGAGGTAGAGGTAAGATGACTTGTCCAGGGTCACACGGCTGCCGTATCTGTCTTCTCTTCCCTCATCTGGCCAACCAGCTGCCCAAACCCCAATCTCTCATTCACCCCGGAACCCCTGCTGATTGATGCCCACTCTAGGCTGACCCTGGGCAGGGTCTTGGGGCTCAGGTGGGGTAAGTGACACGTCTGCAGACAGCTCAGCTCAGCAGTGATATGGTGAGTGAAGGTGCATGTGCAGGTGGAGCCAACTAGGGAGCATCAACCACATCTGGGCCTCCTGGAAGGCTGGATGGGGTGTTTGAACTTAGACATGCAGGATGAGTGGGGTTTCTGGGAGATAATCAGGTGAACTGCTGACAGAGGCCTTTGCATGTGGCATGGTCCTTCAGGGACTGCTATGGGTCATTTCTGTAAGTGGGAGGGTGGGGAAGAGAGCAGATGAATCTTCAGCTACTTGGAGCTGAGAGGTGCTCCCCCTGGCTCCCAGACCTTCCTGGCCTAAGCCCTGGGCATCCTCTGTGGTTTCCTCCTCATTCTTTACCTCCCTGACAAATTAAGAGGGGTCTGCCTCCTTACATGCCTTGCAGCCCTGCCCAGCCCTTGTTGTCTTGCCCCTAGAGCACAGCTTTGGTCTCCTCATGACCTCCTGCCCCAGCTTCACCCTCTGGTCCATCCCTTTGGCCAAAGGAGGCTTTCTGCAAAGTAGATTATCACCCTATAACCCTCCAGTTGACCCTCTGTGGGCTCCTCATTGTCTTGGGCCCTGGGGACCAGCCCCAGCCCTCTCCTGCTTCATCTGGGGACACATGTCTCCCCTCCCTCTGACCTGAGTCTACCAGCACCTGCTGTTCTCCACCTGTCCTCACTGCCCAGATGGCCTGTCCCTCAGCTCTGTCCAGTCCCAGGACTAATTGAAGAGGTCCAGATCTAAGTGACTGCCCTGAAGGATGTGAGCCTCTCAGTGGGAATTGCCAACTCTTCCCCGCTCAGTCCTCCTGGACTCCCCTGTGCTCAGTCCATGAATGAGCTGGAGGGGCTCATCTCTAATTCCCCTTGCCCTGGCCTGCTGCTCGTTGCAACATGAACGTTAGTTGAGGTGTCAGACTCCCGGGGCTCCCCACCTTGTCTTGGCTGTGTGACATGATTGAATCCTTGAAAGCTCAGGGTCCTGATTCATAAACATTGGGACCATCTAGGACTTAACCTTCAAGGCCACTCTGAGGCCTACCTAGTGGGCTATACTCACAGGCTGAGTGCCGAGCTCAGCAGCGACTGCTTGTGTTGTTAGTGGACGTAGGTTCTGCATTTGGAGGCTGGCATACAGTAGTGCTTGAGAAATGCTCGCTGCTGTTATGTGGACAGAGGGCCCCAGCCCCACCCCAGGTGGGATCAGGACAGATTCTTCGTTTCATCCTGAGGCGAGGGACCTGTCTTTACCCTAAGTTAGAACTTGGCATGCCAAGCTCCCTGTATCCCCTCAGAGCACTAGCTTTTCCTGCATAGCTCTGTCTCATGCACAGGCTTGGGGTGTTCAGTGCGTGTTTGTATGCTGCACAAAATACGCAGCAAGGAGGAGACCCAGCACGGACTTGGAACAGATTATGTGTCCAGTGGTGGGGGTGGAAGGCAGACCTAGAAATGAGGATGACCATGACCTCAGCTGCTGTCCTGGGCTGCTTCTACGTGCTTACCCTGTGCTGTAAGCTTTAAATGGCTCCAGTTCACACAGCCCCACAACGGGGGGGGGACCTTTCTCCTGAGATGAGGAAAGTGAAGTGCTAAGAGGTTAAGGAACGTCAGATAGTAACTGGCAGAGCTAGAATTCAAGCCTAAGTCTTTACACAAAAGCCCACCCTTGCTGTGCCTGGGGATTACAAGAGCTATTATGCAGGACAAGATGCAAACAGTGCAGTGTGGGAAGCCTGGTGAGAGCACCGTGGTCACTGAAGGAGGAGGTGGTTGGGAACAGGCAGTCTGCAACATAGTTCATAAAAATGTGACCAAGACCAGAGTGAGACCAGGTGTAGATGCCCCAGGCACTCCACCAGAGACCTGTGTGTGTCAACATGGAGGAGCCATTCATCCACTTTCCTTGGACCGGGCTAACACCCACAGCCTAACTGAACACACCTGTAGCATGATGTCCACAAGGACATTTGGGAGGTCCTGCCAGGTTCTAGCCAGGTAGCAGGACGATGAGCACCCTGAACACTCCAGCCCTGCTCTTGCACAGCTCCTAACGATGTCTGCGTGAGGCAGGCAGAATGGAGTTCTTTTTAAGCCTGTGTTGCCCATGAGAGAACTGACGCTCCGAGGGGCTCAGGGCCTAGCCTGGGGTCACACAGCCAATTCAGAGTAAAACTAAAGTATGTCTCAGGTGCTCAGCCTGCAATTCCATTTTAATCCTCCCTCCCTCCCATGCAACCTTATTGAATTTCAGCGACTAGGGTTACAGCAGTGACCTGGCAGGCTCTCCCTGTCCAGTCCAGTCCACACCAGGCTCTGGGGTGGAGCCTCTGGCGGCTTCTCTTCACAAAGCATCTCCCCACCTGGGCGTCAGCTCTCTTTCTGCCATAAGGCATGGCTCCACTGGCAACAGCCCTGCTGCACCCTGTGTACAGTCAGTGTATCACTCCTGCTCTGGGAGAACATCCCTCTCAGTTCTGATCATCTCCCTTCCACTTCTGGTTGCCACCTGGGCCGCCCAGTGACACCTACTTGTTCCGCTGCTGGTGGCTCTGAGATGTGGCCTTGTTTGGTCGGGTGGAATGCCCTGCACCACTCACTCCTAGTTCTTCCCTGCAGTTCTGTCCTGAGCACTGTGGGGGCTGCCCCTACCCTCTTGGGGGTGTCTTCTTTGGGCCTTCTCCATGTCTTGGCCACAACCCTGGTAGTCAAGGTTTGGGTCCTTTCTCAGAGCGTCTGCTGGTGGGGCCTTCCTCTACCCTATATCTGAACCAATGCCTCTCTCTCATCTTCGAAAGAGCCCTCCTGACCCAGCACTGGGCCTGGGGTACCGAGCCTGGGGGGTCCAGGGACAAGCCCAGACTAGGGGCCTTGCTCACATCCCCTGCTCTGAGCTCCCCTGTCTCCCTGCTCTCTAACCCCGAGCCGGCCCTGACCCCGTCCTGTCTGGCGGGCTAGCGCCTGCCGTCATTTTCTAAGGGGCATCCTTACAACCCTTGCGTATGGGACCGTGGCTGCTCTGGGGTGGCGTCAGGGCAGGGCCAGCCTCTGCGAGGGGCGGGCGCCCGGGTCCAGAGGGGCCTCCTCCTCGAGGGCACTGGCTTCCAGCGCCCTGGCCGGTCTCACCAGGCCCCTCTGTCCGCAGGCGAGGATGAGAAGCTGGCGTCCCTGCTGGAGGGCCGCTTCCCGCGGAGCACTTCGATGCAGGATACTGCCCGCGAGGGCCGCGGCATCCCGCCCCCGCCGCAGACCGCGCCGCCGCCCCCGCCCACTGCCTACTACTTCGACTCCGGGCCGCCCCCCGCCTTCTCGCCGCCGCCTCCGCCGAGCCGCGCCTACGACACTGTGCGCTCGAGCTTCAAGCCCGGCCTAGAGGCGCGCCTGGGCGCGGGGGCCACGGGCCTGTATGATTCCGCCGCGCCCCTGGGGCCGCTGCCCTACCCCGAGCGGCAGAAGCGCGCGCGCTCCATGATCATCCTGCAGGACTCGGCGCCCGAGGCGGGCGACGCCCCTCGGCCCCCGCCAGCGGCTACCCCGCCAGAGCGCCCAAAGCGCCGGCCGCGGCCGCCAGGCCCCGACAGTCCCTACGCCAACCTGGGCGCCTTCAGCGCCAGCCTCTTCGCGCCATCCAAGCCTCAGCGCCGTAAGAGCCCGCTGGTGAAGCAGCTGCAGGTGGAGGATGCTCAGGAGCGTGCGGCCCTGGCAGTGGGCAGCCCTGGGCCCGGCGGCGGCAGCTTTGCTCGCGAGCCCTCCCCGACACATCGCGGGCCTCGTCCGAGCGGACTCGACTATGGCCCTGGGGACGGCCCCGGGCTCGCATTCGGCGGCCCAGGCCCGGGCAAGGACCGACGGCTGGAGGAGCGGCGCCGCTCCACCGTGTTCCTGTCGGTGGGAGCCATCGAGGGCAGCTCCCCAAGCACGGATCTGCCCTCCCTGCAGCCCTCCCGCTCCATCGACGAGCGCCTTCTGGGGCCTGGCGCCACCCCTGGCCGAGACCTGCTGCTGCCCTCTCCTGTCTCTGCTCTGAAGCCATTGGTCAGCGGCCCGAGCCTTGGGCCTTCGGGCTCCACCTTCATCCACCCGCTCACCGGCAAACCTCTGGACCCCAGCTCGCCCCTGGCCCTTGCCCTGGCTGCCCGCGAGCGGGCTCTGGCCTCCCAGGCACCCTCCCGGTCCCCCACGCCTGTGCACAGCCCTGACACAGACCGCCCTGGGCCCCTGTTTGTGGATGTCCAGGCCCGCGACTCTGAGCGAGGAGCCCTGGCCTCTCCAGCATTCTCCCCGAGGAGCCCAGCCTGGGTTCCAGTGCCTGCTCGCAGGGAGCCGGAGAAAGCTCCTCGGGAGGAGCGGAAGTCACCTGAGGACAAGAAGTCCATGATCCTCAGCGTCCTGGACACGTCCCTGCAGCGGCCAGCAGGCCTTATTGTCGTGCATGCCACCAGCAATGGGCAGGAGCCCAGTGGGCTGGGGGCTGAAGAGGAGCACCCGGGCACCCCAGAGCTGGCCCCGGCCCCCACGCAGTCAGCAGTAGTGGCAGAGCCCCTGCCTAGCCCCCGGGCCCAGCCCCCTGGCAGCACCCCGACAGACTCTGGCCCAGGGCAGGGCAGCTCAGAGGAGGAGCCAGAGCTGGTATTCGCTGTGAACCTGCCGCCCGCCCAGCTGTCCTCCAGTGACGAGGAGACCAGAGAGGAGCTGGCCCGCATTGGTCTGGTGCCACCCCCCGAAGAGTTTGCCAATGGGGTCCTGCTGGCCACCCCACTTCCTGGCCCAGGTCCCTCACCCACCACGGTGCCAGGCCCGGCCTCAGGGAAGCCGAGCAGTGAGCCGCCCCCCGCCCCCGAGTCTGCTGCAGACTCAGGGGTGGAGGAGGCCGACACACGCAGCTCTAGCGACCCCCACCTGGAGACCACGAGCACTATCTCCACAGTGTCCAGCATGTCCACCCTGAGCTCTGAGAGCGGGGAACTCACCGACACTCACACCTCCTTCGCCGACGGACACACTTTTCTACTCGAGAAGCCACCAGTGCCTCCCAAGCCCAAGCTCAAGTCCCCGCTGGGGAAGGGGCCGGTGACCTTCAGGGACCCACTGCTGAAGCAGTCCTCGGACAGCGAGCTCATGGCCCAGCAGCACCATGCCTCTGCTGGGTTGGCCTCTGCCGCCGGGCCTGCTCGCCCTCGCTACCTCTTCCAGAGAAGGTCCAAGCTGTGGGGGGACCCCGTGGAGAGCCGGGGGCTCCCCGGGCCCGAAGACGACAAACCAACTGTGATCAGTGAACTCAGCTCCCGTCTGCAGCAGCTGAACAAAGATACACGCTCCCTCGGGGAGGAGCCGGCTGGCGGCCTGGGCGGCCTGCTGGACCCTGCCAAGAAGTCGCCCATCGCGGCAGCTCGGTGAGCAGGGCAGTGTGGGGAGGGTCCTGTCCCACGTCCATGGCCCCCCTTGTATTCTTCCTCTTGTTCATCCACAGTTCCTTTTGTTCTCCCTCCATGGCCCGTTCTGTCCCATCCCTCACTTGTTCGTGGTCCCCTCTCCTGTCTTCCCCTGTCCACCTCTCTGTTCTTTATCTGGCCTTGCTTTGTCTGCCTGGGACAGGAGGCTCTTTCAGGGATCTGAAATATCAGGGCTGCTGTTCTCTCCATCCCTGTTGGTGCTGGGAGTGGTTGCTGGGCAGCCATCAGAGACCCAGGCTGGGCATGAGCACCTCCACAGCCCTCCTGGAGGCTCCCCAACCCCGCAGTTCTTGCGGACTGTCACTCTTGCTCCTGACCAAAGCTGCCTCTACCATTAAGGGTCATTCTGTGGTCCACTCTGAGTTGCAACGACCCCCCTCTCCCCCAGCTATTTGGCTTTTCTGTGGCGCTGTGCACCCCCCTTCCTCCCTGTGGCCAGGTGGCTGCCCCATGTGGCAGGTGCCACCTTTCCTGTAGACCTCCTGCCTTGCTTCCTTTTGAGGCCCAGAGTACACTGGTTCGTTTTCCTTTTGGGACCCACCACCAGCTTCCTATTTTCTGCCCCAGAAATATTTCTGTCTCTCCGTACTGCCTGAGAGTCCCTTAAACACAGATTCCTGTGTATGATTTTCAGAGTGTATTAAAAAGGCATTCTTAGATGGGAGTCACGCCATCTCTCAGCACCCTCCATCTACCCTCTCGCCTTCTCTATACCTTCCCTGTCCTGTCTGTTCACCAGGGTGGGGACTTGAAGAGGCCACCTTGTGCTTTGGAAATGGCAGGAAGGCGCTGGCTTGTTGGGAGGGGCTGAGCAGGGGGCTGGGGTGCTGCTCTGGCTGGGCAGAAGCTGCCAGAGCCCCTGGGCTGATCCCTTGGATCTTTCCTTGAAGACCCCATTCCCAAGGCTCTGTCCCCGAGGGGGACCCCCTTGGGTCTGTGGGCTCCATGGATGCTGGTAGGAGAGCTGGTTCCTGCCCATGGGTGCTGGCCTGAGGCAGCGCTGGTCATCCCCTGGCTGGTCCTTGTCTGCCTCTTTCAAGTTGCCTTTGTCTTCTGTGACCCTTAGGCCCTCCTCCCTCTTCTGGCTTTGGGGGGAATGTGTGGGGCGCCACCTGCTGACTCCCCCTTCTTGCTACTGTGAATACCAACCCAGTGGGCCCTTTCCTGTTAACCTTGGAAGGCAGAGTTCACAAAGCAGTGAGGGATTCTGGTCTTACTTAAAAGGCTTGTCTGATCTACCTTCTTCCAGTTAAGGATTCAAAGACAAGTAGGGGCTTGGGAAGCTCGTGGTGCCTCTCCTAAGTGGTCCAGGAAGGCTGCTCTCCAGCTCTTGTCATCCCAGGGGTTTGCTCTGGGGCCCTTTCCCCTTCTTGCCTCTTCCAACTCTTAGTTGAGTGTAAAAGCCCTTTTCCCAGCAGGGCAGTGTTGAAAGTGCCCTTAGAGTGGGCATCATGGGTGTTGCCAGGGGTGTCCAGCTGGGATGAGCAGCTTGGGTCCTGGGCTTCTGCAGGACCAGACCCCTGAGGGTGGGGGTTCCCTCACCCAGCCTTGACTGGCCCCCATCTTCATCTCTGCTCCTCCTCCCTCTGTTCCTCTGTTTCCTTGGTCCCCATGAGCCTCGACCAGCCCCCGTCTTTGCTCTCTGCTCCTCCTCCCTCCATTCCTCTGTCCCCTTGGTCCCCATGAGAATTAAAGCCATTTGAAGTGGGCAGCACAGTGCAGGCCCTCAATAAACGTTTCCTGAATGGACGAATGAACGCAGCTACATGCAAGTGCCGTCTTTTGTGGTCTGAGGTCTAGGAGGTGGCTCAGGACAAGTCCCACAGAAGGACAGACACTTGGCTCTGATTTACTGGTTGTGAGCCCCCTGGTCAGGCCCAGGTGAGCCCAGGTCTTGTTGTTTGCTCTGCTGCCCCCATGGGGCAGCTGGGGCTGTTGCAGGGCAGGACGGAGGTGACTGCTCAGCTGGCACCTTCCAGCACACCTGTCTGAACTTGTCTTCGGCATCTCTCTGTCAGGGTGAGGCTCTCTTGTCCCAGGGTTGTGGGCCGTGCCAAGACCCTGTGTTTCTTGGACCTGGAGTGGAGAAGGTCAAGACCCGCAGTTCCAACCTTCCCATTCTGTCTGTCCCGCACGCCCACTGGAAAGTGAGCCTCTTTCCCTCAGTAGTTCCTGCAAAATTCGAGCCTCTGATTGGCTTCATGTGGGTTCCCTGCTTTCCCCTGAACCATCGCTGGGGTCAGGGAGATTCAGGGCTGTCATTGGCCAGACTTGAGTCATATGCTCTCCTAGCAGCTGAGGCATGGAGTCAGCCCACCTAGCAAACAGGTGCTGAGAGTGAGGGGAGGGTGGTTCTCCAAAGGAAAAGCAGGCAATGTTACCAGACAGCCTGAAATGACAGACGTCCCTTGTGACATGGCCCTCACCAACTTGAGCAACTTGCTTCATTCCCCGACATTGGCTTGCAGTCAGATGGCCCTGGATTTCAGCCCTCAGGAGGTCACATCTGAGCCCTATAGTCTTTGACAAGCCACTTACCCCCTGTGAACTTCAGTCCCTCCCCTGTGAAACATACAGCGTCACCTGTGAGGCACCGCGTGCAGGACTGTAGCACAGTGCGTTCTGACGATGTGAGCAAGCTCTGTCTTTGCTGTCATTAGTGCCCAGGCCTTCAGCCAGGCCCCTCAGTTAACTCTTAGAGTTTTCATGGGAAAGTAAGAGGGCTTACTGCTGCACCAGAAAATATCAGGTCATGTTGCGTCATCCTCTCAACCATTGTGTTCGATGGATAGTAATATAGTCTCCATTTTCCAGAGAATAAAACGGAGGTTCTGAAGAGATCTATTCCAGCCAGCAAGTGGTGGCATCTGTCTGACCCCAAGCCCCAGTAATTGTCCACCATAATCTGGAGCCTCTGTCATTAAATTCCTGGTGACAGACACTGGGATTATGCGCAGTAATCCCTCACACAGAAATTCTGTAGACTGACACCTTTATTTATCAGGTGTGTTGTAACAAACAGCACATATATTCTGAAGTCATTTGTACTGGAGCCACACATTGTCACCTGACGGGCACAACTAATTGGACCCCCTACCCGCCTGTCCTGGCCCATCTCCCTTCTGCACCCGTTCATGTTTCCTTCCTCTTGTGCTCTTTTCTTGCCCTTAGACCTGGGTGAAACCATGCCCTATGGGTCAGGCCCCACTGCCCACCTGAGACCCTTCACTTCTGGCTGCAGGCAGGGGCTGAGCAGGGGATGCTGTGGCCATGTCGAGTCAGCTCTCCATGTGGCCGGCAGTGGCTGTGGTGCCCATCGGGGCTGCTGGGCAGCTCTTGTTCTCCAGCCAGCAGTGGGTAAAGTCTGGTGCTCATTTCTCATTTAGTGATAAAACTGCTAACGATACTGTCTTTTAGAGAAATATCCAAAGTGTGGGAAGTTCTGATGTCTAGGTGGGGCTATTTCCTTCTCAGGACCATTCCTGGCAGAGGCCCCAGGGCAATTGCCACGGCCACTTAGAGGCTCACACCCCTGAACCTTGTCCCCTGGTCCCCCATGTGTTCCCTCGATTTCCCCTCCAGGCCTGTCCCTCTCCTCACTGGACTGACACTATAAGAAAAGAAATGCCCCTCTCTGCCCACCTTCCCCACTGATGGCTTAGTGTAGGCTCTGATGTCCTTTAGCCACAAGATACTCTGTGGCCTGCAATCTTTCTGGGCAAGTTAAGCCACCCCATATAGCATGGATTTGAAGCTTGGTAACTTGTGGAAATTATCGGTTCATCTGCACCAGAGCCACCTTTGACTTGTGGGTGGAAGCTGGAGGATGCAGCACCCATGTGCTGCAGGACCTTTGGCTTTTTGCAACATCGATCCCAGACCACCTACCTGCTTTATGCCTCGAGCTTCGGGTCTAGCCCTGGTAGACAGAACGTCTGTCTTCTCAGAACCCCATCACTGTCTCTGAGGTGCACATCTGCTCTGAACTCCATTTGTCTTTAAGGCCCCACAGTTGGATTTGAATCCTGCACGTGGTCTGAGGTCCACAGTTTTTCTGAGCCCCACAGCAACACTCAGTTCTGCGGTGGCTCTCAGTTTTATATTCTGTGTCCCTCACATCTACTTCTATAGAAAAAAAGTTCAAATAGCTTTGGAAACACAAAGTTATTTCTTTCGTGCAGTGCTTCTCGGTGCCTTCCATGTGCTGGGTGCTGTGGTCTCATACCTGTTAGGTTTAGACAGCTTCTTTAGTACATCAGTAATTAGTATCTCGGAGAAGATGCACGTTCCTATGAACCCTGCCCTAGTGACCTGCTG
Organism: Equus przewalskii; assembly: GCF_037783145.1. NCBI lineage: Eukaryota > Metazoa > Chordata > Mammalia > Perissodactyla > Equidae > Equus > Equus przewalskii. The sequence goes on from NC_091859.1 coordinate 46,795,911, forward strand.
TGGCCCCTGTCCTGCTGACATGTTTGACAGGGATCTGGATAAAGCCCTGTGTGACTGCAGGTGCCTCAAGGCCAACAGGGCTTGCTTTTCTGACACCTGGACTGGCACCTGTTGTGTGCTGGCTGGTGCAGGGGCACTGGGGCCAGAATGTACTCTGTTCTTACAGGTCACACAAGGTTGGGGGCACATGCAGGTGTGTTCCTAAGAGACGTGATCAGGGCTTCAGAAGCCCCGAACTCTGCTTGGGGAGCAGAAAGAGGTCACAGAGGAGGGGACATAGGGACATTTGGAGCATATCAAGGTTCGAGCCTTGAGTGGGTTTGGGCAGCGAGAAGTTAGGGGGGGCTAGAGTGAGACACCATGACCAGAGAGAGTGCACGATGAAGCTTACAAGCTTGTATCTAGTTTTGTATTCCTATTGAGGATTATTTCCCTTAATGAGGCTCCCAAAGTGCAAAAGGCCTGAGGCCCAGACCTGCCCACGTGAGTGCAGTGGCAGAAGTCCTGTGGCAGATGCCAGGGCCAGAGTTTGGTCTTTTTCTTGCCTGTTAAAACCCATGTGCCAGCAGGTAGTCAAGCCTGGGAGTGACACATCACATTATTTTTGTTTGATGACATTTTCAGTGCATGTTGTGTTCCTGGCTTTGTGCTAGGTACCAGGAGTCAAGGAGAACAGTTAGGAAGTGAGGTGAAAGGTTCTGAGTGAGCCCACGAAAGGTATGGATCCAGAGGTGGCTGGGGATGAGGAGGAGGGCATGGGTTAATGTTAGCAGTTGATAACTTGTCAGCCATGGGGTGAAAAGATGGAGGAGCTGCCAGGTCCTGGTGGGGGAAGGACTAGGGGGAGGGGGGGCATTTTGGGGGACCCCAGAAGAGATCTGGAGCTCAGGAGAGACTGGCTGGGCTTCCCATGTGGTATTCTTGGGCACATCGGCCATAGTGAAGGGTGGCAGTAGATGACTGGCCCAGGACAAAGTGTGAACTAAGAGAGGAACCCGGGACGCCCATCTAGGAAGACAGGGGTAGAGAAAAGTGTGCCTCAAAGGGAAACAGGTGGACAGGCCAGCAAGGGAATTCTGCTGACAGCCTTAGCCACTACAGGGGTAGGCAGATGAGGCCAGACCTCACTGGCTGAGGAGTCATGAGGAAGTGAGACAGTACAAGATCAGATGTTGGGGGCCATGGAGCCTTGCTGAGCCATCTTGAGGAAGGCTGCCATGGCATTTACGGGTGATGTTGCCTGGTGAGGTGCTGTGTGTTAGAGGGTGGGTGGCCCAGAAACCTTTTGGGAGGCTGCAGGTGTTTGATGTGGCCATGCCATGGTCAGAGCCTGGCTGGGGAGACACTCAGCTGAGAATGGTGATGGACAGTGATGGGTGTGCATAGGTGGGGCGGAAACATGGAACTCAACCATGGACACTGCTTGGGTTCCTACCCCGGGGATGATGTGGGCAGTTCCCTGTTCCCAAAGAAGAAGAGGCCATGGGCGCCACCCGCTCCGGCCACTTCCTGCTGTGCGCTGGGGCCTTGAGAGGACAGCTTTCCTTAGGCTTCCTGCCATCTCCGGCAAGCTTTGGGCAGCCTTAGGAGTGTGACTGGCCCTCTCCCCAGACTCCAGCCCAGTGGAACGTGGCCCCTCAGTCTCTCACTCAGGTGCCTCCTGGCACCAGCCTGAGTCTCTGGCAGGTGCCCAGTTCGCCGCATCCAGCACCTCTCCTGGGAGGGTCGTCCTGGGTGCCTCTGGAGCCAGCTTGCACTCATTCCAGCCTCCAGCTCAGCTCCTGCCAGGAAGGAAGGCTCCAGAGCCACCCAGACAGGCCTCCTGGAGCCTGGATGCTGCTCTGAGCTCAGGCCAAGCCTCTCCATTGCACTCCCCAGCACCCATCCTGTTCTGTCTGCCTTCACGGCTTATCTGTGTTCCCAACTCCTCAGTATGTGTCTATCACACCCGAGACTCCAGGTATACCTGACATGGCTCCACTGAAACTTAACCCTTGGGGCAGGGCCAGGCAGGGTTCCATCCTGAGATGCAGGTCCCCAAGCCACTGTAGCTGTTTGAGGGTCCTGGGGGGGTGCCTATCTTGGGCTCCTAGCCCAGTTCCACAGGCACTATTCCCTCAGCCTCTCCCTCAGCACTGCCCCCTTCTTCCTAGCAATCACCACCACCTAGGCACCCACCACCCCCTTGGGCATCTTCCCCGTCCCCTCCACTGCTGCCCCACTTTGCCCTGAAGGCCAGGTGGTGCCATGGAGGCCAGATGTGATGGTAGCAGGGAGGGTTTCTTCTGGTGGTTGGTACCTCTTCCCTGAGCCCACTCCAGATGTCCTTGGAGCCTCTCTTTTTTGGGGGGGGGGGCGTGGTCTGGCTTCTTCAAGCAGCTCTGCTGTGGGTCTGAAAAATTGGGAGGAGGCAGTAGGGACAGAGGCTGAGGAGAGAGAGCCAGTGGAAGGCGATGGAAACAAAGTCAAGTGGGAGGGACAGAGCTGGATCTTCAGGAAGAGGCTGACCTTGCACAGGTGGGAAATGAAAAGACAAAACCTGCTGTAAGGGGAAGAAGGATGCTCGGATGCCCTGTGTGGTGTGGACTGGGCACCAGTCAGGATAGCACAGAGGTGGGCGGTGCTGGGGGATACTGAACCCAGAGGGAGGGGTCCGTAGCCCAGCCCAGGCAGGGGGAGGGGGAGGGAGGTGGGATGGCAGCTGGAGAGAGGCTGGTCAGACAGCAGAGAGCCCAAGGGGACACTACGCATCGCCAAGTGCCAGGTGTCTGCTGATCACTTGCCACACAGCATTCCATGTGGATGGGCACTGCTGTGGTCTGTGCTTCACAAACTAGAGAACAGGCCACACAGGCAGACCAGGAGCCCACCCAGATCTGCCCAAGTCGCCCTGCATTCCCCTCTCCAGCAGCTCCAGATTTGCTCCCTCCCATGGCACCTGGGCCCACTGCACCAGAGTTCCTTCCTCACTGGGTTTCCAGCCAGGGGGTTCCTTGCACCTGGCTGCCCGTACTGTGGTCGTGACTGTGGGCTGTGCGCCTGCTGTGTGGGCCTGGGCCGCTAACACTCTCTCTCATTGCTCTCTCCTGCCCATCTGCATGTGGCTGCTCTGTCTAGCTGCGCGGTGGTCCCGAGCGCCGGCTGTGTAAGTGAGCATGCCCATCCCATGCCTCTCACTGTCCATGCGCTGCACCTGGCCACCTGGGTCTTTGCTCTGCTTCGCTTCGTGGGGCTTCGGTGCCACTGACAGCCCCCTGAGGCTTTTCCTGGCCACAACAGGGGATAGGGAAGGAAACAGAGGTGGGCGGTGGAGGGGATATGGGAGGAGTGGGTTTTCTCTGGAGGAGTCCCCCCAGGCAGGCCTCCTACCATGGCCATCCTGGGGAGGGGCTGAAGGTCTGGGGTCCTGTCAGGTGACGTTGGGAAGTGAGGCACCATCTGTGTGTGTGTGTGTATGTATGTATGTGTGTGTGTATGTCCGTGTCCACACACGTGCCACTGTGTCTGTGTCACGAGCAGGCCGCTGCCACTCCTGCTGCTGCATGTCTGTGACACATGTAGGCTCTATTGCTGCTGCTGTGTGCTGTCCTGCGCAGGGAGGCAGAGTGTCATGGGTGTGCCACTGCCTCACACCTGTCCTGCACGTGCTGCTGCTCTGTTCTGGCGTGAATGCTGCCTGGTGTCTGTCTCAAATGTCATGGACTTGTTCAGTTTTGTGCTGCCACCAGCCTTTATCACGACTCAGCCATCCCTGAAGCCAGCCCAGGCTTCTCTGGGTTTCCTCATGAGAGCAGGGCTGTGTGGGGAGTGGTGAGGGGTATTGCCAGTCTTACCCCCCAGGAGATGGGTGGATGGGGCAGTGCCCAGAGCCAGTGTCCAAGGCTGTCAGGGATGGGGCAGTCAGCCTTTGCCAGGACAGGCTGTCTTTCCTCTGGTGGGCTGCTCTTGGAGCCCATGGAGTGAAGGTGGCCACTGGTTTTACTCCTCATATTCCATTCAGTTTGGGGGTACCGCCCCCCCCCCCGCCCCCCCCCGCCCCCGGCATCCGCAGGGCACTGGCTCGGACCCTGGGGGGACACACAAAATGGCTGGAGTAACCATAGGATCCCATCCCTCTTTCTTCCTCTGGCCCTAAGGCTACCTCCACTAGCCCCAGCCCCCGGAAGTGAAGCGTCCTCCTGGCCGCAGGCCCCGCTCCCCTCTGCCCACCCCCACCTCACCTGGCGCCCCTCACCTGGCCTTGACCCCCTCTCCCTCCGCAGGCTCTTCAGCAGCCTCGGTGAGCTGAGCTCCATCTCAGCACAGCGCAGCCCTGGGGGCCCGGGCGGCGGGGCCTCCTACCCGGTGCGGCCCGGCGGCCGCTACCCTGTGGCGCGGCGCGCCCCGAGCCCAGTGAAGCCCGCGTCGCTGGAGCGGGTGGAGGGGCTGGGGGCGGGCGCGGGGGGCGCGGGGCGGCCCTTCGGCCTCACGCCTCCCACCATCCTCAAGTCGTCCAGCCTCTCCATCCCGCACGAGCCGAAGGAGGTGCGCTTTGTGGTGCGCAGCGTGAGCGCGCGCAGCCGCTCGCCCTCGCCGTCGCCGTTGCCCTCGCCAGCGCCTGGCCCCGGCCCCGGCCCCGGGGCCCCCGGCCCGCGCCGGCCCTTCCAGCAAAAGCCACTGCAGCTCTGGAGCAAGTTCGACGTGGGCGACTGGCTGGAGAGCATCCACTTGGGCGAGCACCGCGACCGCTTCGAGGACCACGAGATCGAGGGCGCGCACCTGCCTGCGCTCACCAAGGACGACTTCGTGGAGTTGGGCGTCACGCGCGTAGGCCACCGCATGAACATCGAGCGCGCGCTCAGGCAGCTGGAAGGCAGCTGACGCCCCACCCTCACCCACGCCCCGGCCGCGCCCTGCCGGCAGGGCCCGCACCTCCACCCCCCGGGCCGCGGGCTCGGCCTGCCCCCAACAATGGCGCCCGGGCCAGGAATGTTGCATGAATCGTCCTGTTTGCTGTTGCTCGGAGACTTGCCCTGTACATTGCTTAGTGCCCTCCCCGGCCGGCGAGCCCCACCCAGCACACGGTCAGGAAGGGCGCGGGCCAGGGAGGCTGGAGCCAGAGGGGATTGGGGGTGGGGTGCTCCGGCCTGACCATCTCCCGCACAGCTCCTGGTGGCTGCTCTCCCAGAGTGGGGGGCCTAGTCCAGCATGCGAGGTCAGGACACACCTTGGTGACTCGGGGGGAGGGGGGAGACATTGGGGTTCTCCGTTGGGGGCCAAGGAGCCCCCGTTTTGCATATTTTAATCCACTCTATATTTGGAACGAGAAAAGGAACAAATATCTCTGTCCTTAATAGCTTCCCTCCCTTCCCCTCCAGTCCTCCCACTGGTTCCGCTGCGGCTGCCCAGTCTTCCATCTCTGGCCCCTCACTGCCACTGCCACCCCACATGGGGCGGGGGACGCTCCAGCTGGTCTGGGGTTGGCCAGGGTCCTAGTAGCCCGCCCTGGGGCCCTGGATCGGCCCCCTCCCCTCGCTGAGCTATAGTGTGCCCCACCGACCCTTCAGGTGCTGCTTGGAGGAGGGGCGGCAGGCAGCCAGTACTGCTGGGCACTAGCAAGGTCAGGTGGTCTGGGAGACCATTGTCCTGGGGGGGGGAGGGCAGGGCCCTAGCACCCGCCCCTAGCCATGTCCCTCACAGGGTCCCTCCCCAGGAGGGGTCTCGCCTCCTCCCCAGGATGTTTGGCAACTACAGCAGAGAAGCCTCCCTGCCTCAGACCCCAAAGTCTCCTGTTCCCGCCCTGTGTGTGTGCACACGTGCGAGTGTGTGAAACTCTGGGTGTGACTGAGTGCATGGGAGCCCTGTGTGTGCCTGATTGGAGAGTGGTCCTAAGTGGCCACTCGGAACTAGTGTAGGGGCTTCGGAAGCATGCACAGGGTGTGTGCGTGGGTGTGTGTCTGTGAAAGCACGCTGTCTCCACTTCCAAAGAAAGTCAGAGGCCATCCTGCACCCTGGGACCTGCTGTTTGCTCAGCCTATCCTTCCAGAGCCTCGTCTAGTCTGAGTGGGCCTCCTTGGTGAAGCCTTGCTGCCTGGGGAGGCCCCCAAGGGCCCTTGGAGGCGGTGCCGCCACCTATCTGGCTTCTGGGGGGATCATAAGGGGACCCCTAGAATCAGGCCACCGCAAGCCCTGGGGAGAGGCAAAGACCCCAGAGGGCACCCCAGCCCCCCTTACTGTGACTCCTCACACTCAGCAATGACCTGTGGGGTGGGGGGCCCTGGGACGTTTTTAAACCTAGGGTTTGGAGTCTGGACTAAGGTCCATCCACGTCACTCACAAGTTTCTGTTTATATTTCTAGCTTTTTTTAATAAAAAAAAAAAAACCAGAAAACAGAAGTTTTCACAGCCCAGGGGCCTGGCACGCCGGTCTGTGCCCGCCCGCCCCACCCCAGCCCACCGGCCCCATTCCCTGGGCAGAGTCACACCCAGTAACCGCTTCACCAACAGACCAGGTCACACACACACAGCAGTCACTGTAATAGACTGCCACATACACTCTCAGTTTCACACTCACCTGTGGGTTTTTGTTTCTGTTCAATTTGGGTTTTTAACTTTACAGGGTCAGTTCCGCTTCACCCCTCCTTTTGTATGGAGTTCCATCCGGGGGATTTCACCCCCTGCTCCAGTCCTGAGGCCTCCTGACCCTGACGTTGTGATACACCCCACAGAGATCTATGTTTCTTATATTATTATTATTGATAATAATTATTATAATATTATTATGTAATAAATTTATAAGAAATGAAACCATTTCTCGGTTGCCTGCTTGAGGAGATATTGGGAGCACAAACTCTGCTGTCCCTTGGACAACTCACATAAACCTCCCCAGCTTTGACACAAACATTTGGCCATATGCACTGGTGACTCTCAGACCCGTCTCTGACCCAGTCTCTTTGTGACCTCCATGCCCCGTGCCTGGCTTCTTGCATCTCTCCCAGAGTCCTGCTGGACCTCAGCCCATGCTTCCTGAGCTGGGAGCTTTCTAGCTCACTGAGTGACCCCTCCTGAGCTAGAAGTCCAGTTGTCCTCCATGGCCCCTGTTCCCTTTCTTCCCCAGTGTCCAGTTGTTTCTAAATTCTGCTGCTCCTGTCTTTGAACCCTCTCATGTCTATCCCTGCTTTCCTGCCCCTACAGCTGCTGCCCACATTCAGACCTTCCTTCTTCCCCCTGAGCTAATAGTCATGATGTGGCCAGTCCTGTGTGGCACCTGGTGGGGGGTTGCCAGCTCATGGGAAGGGCAGAGGCACCTCAGTGAATGGAAGAGGATGAACAGTGAGGTGAGTGGGTGGACACTTTCCTACTGAGTGGGCAAAGGAGACCCAGAGTGAGCAGTGAGATGGTGGAGACTACAGGGCCCAGGGCTAAGAGAGGGCCAGGGGCTGCAAACCTGTGATGTCAAACAAGCTGGACACTAGTCACCTGGTGGGGTTTCAGGAGGGGCAGTGGATTCAAGGCCTGGCCATGTGGGGTCAAGGAGGAGTGTGAATATGACACAATGACAAACGTAGACCTTGACTCAGGTTATCGCTGAGTCAGGGCTTGGGCAGTGGGAGATACCTCCAGGAAAGTGTGAAAATCCCGGAGGAAGTAGGAATGGTTGATAAAGTGAAGCCTTGCGGGCAGAAGAGGGGTGGACTCAGATGTCTTCACCCAGAGGAGGTGAGGGAGGCAGAAGTGCTTTGAGAGAGCAAGTGAAGGTCTGGATGGCCTCGCAGGGAATGGTGAAGGTCCTGTGAGGCAGACGGTGACTGCTTGAATGTGGGACCTTGAGAGGCTCGCGGCTGTCTAGAAACTCCCACAATTTCAATTTTTTTGTTTCATTTTCAAGTTAGAAATTGTGGTCATCATAGAGAAGGGGCCATGAAGGAAGTCAAGGAGTGGGCCCTGGAGGGTCCAAGTGTGGGGGCAGAGATGGGACCCTGACTTGCTCTGGGCCTGAGCACTGTGGCATCAGGGGTGGGTCTCCACTGAGCTGCACATGGAACTCTGGTCTCTCTGGGACTGGGGCCAGAGCTTGGGGGTAAGCACAGCTATTCAACGGCGGACAGGAAGAGCAAAGGCAGTGTGAGCCAGCTTTCCATGGAAATGTCATTGCCCACTCTGGCTCCCAAGGGGTCTGGGGGAGAAGATGAATATCCCTCCAGGTCAGAAGCCACCCTGTGCCTCAGAAGATGAGTCAGAACCTTCAAAGTCTTCACCAGATCAACCTGCGAGAGGGGGTGGAGAAATGGCAGAGGGAAATGCATCTGCAAGTCAGGGCTGAGTGAGCTGAAGCTTCCAAATGCTGAAAGGCAGAGACTTTCTCACTCAGGGCTGGGAACTCCCTTGCACCTTCTGCTCTCCTTATGACCTCAGAATGTTCCAGCTTTACCCTCTCAGGGGGCCCTAAGCAACTCGCCAACATTGTCTCTGGAACCTGGAGCAGAGGCTGTAGCCCCAACTCTCCTTCACCACCAGCCACCCCCAAGGTCCTGTGTACAACTCTAGGGTGGGGCCTGGATGCTAAGGCTGGACAGACAGACAGCTGAGTTTTCTGCTCTGCAGAGGGCTATGCAGAAGAACAGAGGTTGGGGTGGGAGTGAGCAGGAATAGGAGAGATGAGATAGGAAGAGGAAGGAGCTGGTAGGAGCTGGATCAGGGTGAGAAAAAATGGGATGGGAGTTGGATTGCTCGGGTGAATGGGAGTGTGGATTCCAAAGTAAGCAGGAACAGGGAGAAGGGCTGGGGTAAGCTAGAGGGGCATGTGGGGTGTGGAGGGAATGGGAGGAGAGAAGAGGGAGGAGGAACCTGAGGTGGAGGGGATGGGGAGCCTCTTGTCTTGCTCCCTGCACTGGGAGCTCAACCTTGCCCTGAGTCAAGCCCCCATTAACCACTGGGACCCCGTTCTCTGGCCCCAGGGTCCTAACTGTCCTGTGCCTTCCCACCTCCCTCCCTCACACTTGGGAACAGCATGGAGAAGGCAAATGAAATTATTCTCTCTGTTGAGATGTTTGCTGCTTCCATTAGGTTTAATGGCAAAATTAAACCCAGGAGGGCCATGTGCCTAGTCCTCAACCCATTACTGTGGCCAGGGGGGCAGGTACTATGACAGACAGCCCTTCTAGAATCAGAGTCAAACAATAATTGTCTTCTAGAATCTAGACACTGGGTCTTCATAAGGGGTTACTGCATAACCTCTAAATGTTTTGAAAAGCTAGGTGCTACTTTTCATTTTGAAGTTTATATCTAACATTTTCATCATATGTTTAAATACTTTCCAAGTGTGACTTCCAGAAACTTGTACATATTAACATTTAAAATAAATGGTTAGATCATTCTGTTAAATGATTCTCATGGATCTAAATACCGTATCAATTTTATGCCTATCAAAATCCTGTAAAAACACCTGAATAATCTTTTCTTTAACAGTCCAAACTTCAATATCACTTCTTGAATTCTTGTTGCCATTTTTTGAACTATATTTCCAAAGTCTTTTTTGGTTACTTTATCAGGCACAATCTGACAGTTAAAATAAGTGAGTCCTCCTAACACTCAATAGGCAATTTGTAATCTGTTAACACTCATGTTGGTGAAATAGGACCTTCTGATCTTCAGATAGAGGAAGCGAGAGCACCTGACATAAAGGTAAAGAAAAAAAAAGACTTTGGATACTTACATAGGGGAGAAGAGTCCTCCCGAAGCTCAGGTAGAAGAAGCAAGTCTTTGTGACACTCAGGTATGGGAAGTAAGAGACCCATAGTCAAAGTGCCTGAGAGCCCTGACACTGACCTAGGGGAGACGAATCCTCCTTACACTCAGGTAGAGAGGAGGGAGACCTCCTGACCTGCAGGTAGCAGGGATAAAAATCTCATGACACTCAAACAGTTTATATTATTGAGGCCTGATTGCATTCATCTGGGGGAAATAAAACCTCTTGCTTGGCAGGAGGGGAAATAATGACATCAAAACTCAAGTAAGGGAGTTAAATCATCCTGCCACTCATTGGGGGGATAAGCCCTTGTCACTCCCTGGTAAACAAAGATGAGATGTCCTGGCCCAGCAACAGGAGAGACGTCTTCTGCCCTGCAGTGAAAGTAGATTTGGGGAAAATCATGTAGAGAAAGTGACAGCTTCTTGACAATCACATATGTGAGATGAGCTCTCTGGACACTCCTCTAGAGGAAATGAGATGTCCTGACAATTAGGTAGAAGAGACGGAAACACCTGGCACTCAGGTAGGGAAGGTAAGACCCTGTGACCCTCAGATAGGGGAGATGAGACATGCTTATACTAAAGTAGGGGAGATGAGACTATTGGCCATGTAGAGAGAAGAAATGGAAACTCCAGACATACGGCAGAAGAGATGAGGCAGATAGAGATGAGATCACCTGACAATCCAGCATGGCAGGTGAAAGCTCAGAGCACTCATATAGGTAAGATTCCCCCTCTTGACATTCTGATAGAGGATTTAAGACCTCTTGGTTCTCAGAGAAGATGTGACAAAGTGACACTCAGGTGGCAGAGATGAGGCGTTTGGCTCTGGGGTTGAAGAAAAGCGACGTCCTCACATTCAGGGAGAAGAGATGATAGCTCCCTGATACTTAGATAAGACACACGAGACCTACTGGATATTCAGCTGAGGGGGATGTGACCTCCTGAAAGTTATATGAGATGAGAGAGTATGACGTTCAGTAAGAGAAGATACTCAGGTAGGGGAATCAAGATCATGTGACAATCTGAAAACTAACACTCAGGAAGAGGACATGAGGTGTTCTGACACTCAGGTAGGAGAGGTGAGACCCTGTGACACTCATATAGGTGAGATGCAACCTCAGGATGGATGACACTCAGGCTGGTTGAGACCTCACACTCAGGTAGAGGAGGTAAGACTTCCCTTCATGCAGGTAGAGCTGTGACCTCCTCACACTCTCAGAGGAGATGTGAAACTGTTTAATATTCAGGTATGTGAGGTGAGCATGTGTCATACTCTGGGAGGTGAGATGCTGCCTCCTGACAACCAGAGGAAATACGTCATGATATTCAGGTAACTCTGATGAGAATTCCTGACACTGAAGTATAGGGGACAACACCTTGTTGCACATAGGTCCCAGAAACCTGGAGACACTCAAGTAGAAAATATGAGAACTTGTGACAGCAGTGGACAAGAAGATGGGCTTTGTCGTCCTAAATTAGGGAAATTCAAAATGGCTCTTTGAAAAGTGTGCTAATACCATACACCTGGAAGAAGGAAAGACAGTTTGCCCCAAACAGTGTTAAGGATATTCGATCTTTTGAGCCTGGCTCCCTTTAACCACTGACACACTGCACCAGCTTGTCACAGAGGTGCTGAGCTGTCCCTCGATCCAGTTCGAATAGGGACTGTGGTTACAGCTCGCATGAGGGGCACACCCGTGAACCTCACAAAGCTAGAACCTCAGATGATGTGGACTTTGGAAGAGTAACTGGGAATGAAGATCCTGGCCTTGGGGCAGAGGGAGTGGGCTGCATATGAGCCCCCATCACCCCAGGGGTGGGGGAGCCTGTGCAGGAAGTCAGGAAGTCACTTCAGCTAGAACTAGTTAAACTAAAGGGCTCCTGCCTGGCCTGACTACTGGGGTGGGGGTGGGTGGGTGGAGGTCATCCTGCTGATTGGTCAGGAGGCTACAGAGCTTTGTGAGGTCACCCGGGTTCCAGGCCGTGCTGGGGCAGGAGTCTGGTAGAGATGCTGCCAACTGCCGTTCTGCTGGTCTTGGCAGTGTCTGTGGTGGCCAATGATAACATCACGTGTGAGTAAGTGTCAAGGATGCTTTGCCACTGTGTGTGTGTGGGTGTCTTCTGAATAGCAGGCCCCACCCAGACTTCCTTTGTCCAGGGCTAGGGAGGAGGCCAAGCTTGGGCCTTAGCAGTCACCTGAGTGTCACAGCTCCTGTGACCCACATCCCCAACTCAGACCCTCCTTGCTCCCAGCATCATCAACCCAGAGCCCCCAGGGCCCCAGCTGTCCATAGTTTCCTGCTGGGACAGACCCCTCAGCTCCTAGGGCTCCCATAGCACAGAGATCTGTGCCACCTCCTCACCCAGTGACTGACCTCACTGCCTCTTGAACATCAAGTCTTGCTTCTCAGGAGTCCCTGTCCTCCCACAGATACTGAGATGCACCAACCTGTGGCTGACCCCAAAGGTCCCAGTGTATTGTCATGCCATAACCTTAGGACCTCCACTCCACCTGTAGACTCCCACAGCCCCCAAGGTACCCCACAGTGCCAACACCTCCCGTACTATTATGGCCTCTCACCAGCAACACAGTTCCCAGACTTCCACATCTGGACCCCCACTGCTCCCAGTGCACCTCCCCACACTTGGGGGCCACTCTATCTGCCTGTGGCTACTCTTTCTCCTCCTGTCACTGTCCAACCCAAACCTGCAGCCCCAAGACCCCGTGGCTTTTCCCTGAGTCTCCCACCCAAGGCTGGCTCTGAAGACCTCAGGCCATTACATCCCTCTACCCCCACCTTTAGACTCCCCCTCTGCCCAGGGATCTCTCGTACATCTAGGGCTCTTACAGTCTGTCCTAGCTGCCTGGGCCCCCTCTTTCACCACTTTGTGACTGCATCCACAAGACCCAAGAAATCATACCCCTCGAAACCATTTCCTAGAGCCTGGGGCTTCCTGCCTCATCACAGCCCCACAGCACTACTCCTTAGCAAATCCTCTTTGATCCCACACACTCCAGGCTGCCTCTACTTTTACCAACCCCATATCCCTGCCTCCCCCAGGTGTGGCGGTACAAGGACAGGCTGTGCCTATTCCTGATTTTGAACTGTGCCCGTGATCTCTCCTCAGTGGTCCCTGTGGGTTACGATTCAGGCAGAACCTACAAGGGACCCTCCGCATCATCGGAGGGCAGGACGCGGCACTTGGAGCCTGGCCCTGGATGGTCAGCCTCCAAGTCTTCACTTACCACAACAAGCGGAGGTATCATGCCTGCGGAGGCACATTGCTGAACTCCCACTGGCTGGTGACAGCTGCTCACTGCTTCAGGACCAAAAAGTATGTGTGGGAGCACGTGAGGGAGGTCTTCAGAAAGGCTCTTCTCAGAAAGGGACCTTCTCCAGGGGGTCTCTGTGCAGTCTCTCTGGGGCTCTGGGCCTCGTGGTGGGCAGACCATGAGTGGGTTGACCCAGATCCCTGCTGGGGGAGGGCTCTGAGGGTCACAGTCACCAGAGGCTTGTGTCCAGCCAGTCCACAGTGAGAATGACCTGGCTTACCTCTGCCCACAGAAAAGCGTATGACTGGAGACTGATTTTTGGAGCAAGGGAAATTCAATATGGCAGCAATAAGCCAGTGAAGCCACCTCTGCAGGAGAGACGTGTTGAGAAAATCATCATTCATGAAAATTACTCCCCTCGTTCAGAGGCAAACGACATTGCTCTCTTGAAGATCACCCCTCCCGTTCCCTGTGGGCACTTCATTGGACCGGGCTGCCTGCCCCAATTTAAGGCAGGCCCACCTAGAGTTCCTCAGACCTGCTGGGTGGCTGGCTGGGGATTCTTAAAAGAGAATGGTGAGTATGGGAGGGGCTCCCAAGGGGGGACTCTGCTGGTCATTCTCTTGGTGGTCTTTGAGGTGAGGGGTAATATGTTGATGCCTAGTTGAGCAACTCAGTCCTCATCATGGTGCTGTGAGTAGGGCCTGTCCTTTTATAGCTGGAGAAACTGAGAGAGTTGAGTTCTCTGTCCAAGGCCACACAACTGGTGACTAGTGTGGCCCTCTAAGGGCAGACTGAGCAGCGGCAGGCAGAGGGAGAACCTTGGCATTTTTAGAATGGGGTCAAGGCTGTGTCTGTATTTGGGGCCTGGAGCCCCAGGTGCCGCATTCTGAAAATGGGGAGCATAAGCTGAACCAGCACTTGGAGAAGAGCTCTAGGTGGGGTTTTGTGGCTGTGAGACAGTCCCTTTCCCTCTCTGGGCCTCAGTTTCCCCACCGTGAATGGAAGAGTCAGATCGCATTGTCTCTAAGCTCTGAGGTTCCCAAGCCCAGCCCTCCTGCTTCTAGTGCCATCTCTGCTCCCTGTCCTCGGCAGTCACAGCACCAAAATCCATCCTACCCTTTGGAGTTACTTCAAATTTTCTCTGTAGACTGGGGCTGTCTGTGGGTCAGCAATGGGCAGCAAGGTTTTGCCACTAGGGCAAGACGAAGTCAGATGGCTCTCTGGCTGTGAGCTATCCTTTCAGCTTTCCATAGGTGGTCGTGTGAATTTTTACGCAGTCACATGAGGGGTGTGAAGATATGGTTGAAGTTAACTTAGCTCTCAGTCTCGTCTGTTCCTTGATAATGGATTCAAGGCAGTTCAGTCATTCGGAGTTTAAAACTCAGCCTTTTTTGGTAACAAAAAAGTCAGTAATTTCTGGGTTCTTCCCTTAACTTTTCTTCCCCTCTCTCAAAGGTCGATCTAAGTTTCTGATAAGGTTGCCACCAGTACTGTCCCTCAGGGAAGGGCATCTCCTCCCGGATGTCCTTGCTTTCACTGGCCTTTGCTGACCCACGACCTTCCCTCCCTGGCCTGGGGTGTCAGCCTCTGTCAGGCTGTTGATGTCCATGGCTCTTCCATGGCCTCTAGAGCCAGCACGCATGTTCTGTCCCCCCCAATCCTGCCCTGCTCTGCCCACCCGTCTGACCATGTCCACAGCTTTTGGGGGTTCTTGCAGTTTCTGGGAGGCTGATCTCAGGTTTCCCATCTAGATGACCCACCCCCATCCCCACCTTTGCTATCCTACTGCTCAGGAGGATTGTAGGCTCCCAGCTACACCCCGGACATCATGCGAAACCTCTTTTGTTCCAGAATGCCCCTAAACTTGATGGGATTTCTATCATTTATTTGCAAACTCGTCCCTGACCCCTAAGGCCAAGTTTTAAAGAAATCCCCAGGCTTCAAACTCCTGTGACAGTCCTTCAGACCTTCCTTTTCTACTTCTTCCTTGAACTCACATGCTTTGGGGCCAGAAGAACGCTTCTAGGGGAGTCCTCCTCCTTTTCCACTGACCTTTGAGTTCCTGCACGGTTCTTAGCGTTTGTCATGTAAAGCCAAGGTGTTGGGATTGAGAAAACCCTTTTCTATTTCAGGACACCTGGCTCTTAACAATGAAACTCATGGCTTTCAAGACCATAGGTTCTGCAACAGACTGAACAGGTCACTTTCATGGCTGACAAGCCAGGCTTGTTGTTGCTGTTATTTCAGGTCACCCCCACCTCAAGGGCAGTGCATGTACAAAACTCTCACCACTGCTTGGGTGGTGAGGAATTGGGGGCTAGTGAGACTGGAGACAGAATCAGGGCCCCGCACACATGCACCTGGCACCCATCGCCCGGTGCCTGCTGTGCGCCTGGCCCTACCCACAGTGCTCCGTGTGCTCCTCTCTCCCATGTGACCTGCAGAGTCATGTTCCAGGTCTGCCCCTCCGTCAGGTCTGATCCATCAACTCCCCATCGGTACTGCAGACGGTGTTCCCACCCACCCACCAGGCTTGGCTGGGCTGTGGGTGCTGCTATGCTCGGGATCCTTCTGTCTGTGGGACTACTTGGTGAAGAGGAGACAGTTGCATTGATTCTCAGGCTCTAAGTCAGATGCAAGGTTGGCTGCTCAAGCTACATACAGTCTGGGCTGGGCCTTTCTTAACCCAAAGGTCATGATAGGGCGTCTGGGGCTGTAAAGGAAGCTCTGACTTGGTTTCAGAGGTCATTTCAACCACCCATGCCTCTGACAGGTGTGCCTGTGTGTGGAGGCACCGCCACAGCCTTCTCTTTCTGTAGTCCCCTCAAAACAGATACGAGGCACACAGGGAGGGACTCATCAGCCCAACTCCAGCGGATCCTGTCCACAACTGAGCAGAGGGGTCCTGATGGGGGATAGAAAGCAGAGAGGGTGACTTACCCCAGACTATGGGGAATGAAAGGGGTCTCCTGGACTTGAGTCTAGAGAGGGAAACCTGGGTCCAAATCCAAGCCACGCCATATCCTACTGTGACTATGGGCAGGTGGTGTTCCAGTCTCCTGAGTGCGGAAAAGGGGGTAACGGTACCTAACCCATGAGGTTGCTGAGGAGTAAATGAGAGGATGCCTGTGTGATCCTAGTGAGTGCTCAACACATCCAAGTTACAAGTGTTAACATCACACTGGCCTCCATGGTCCATCATCTACGGTTAACATACAGATCTCTCATAGTCCCTCATCTACCATTAACATACACATTTCTCACAGTCCCTCATCTGCCATTAACACACACATCTCTCATAGTCTATCATCTACTATTAACTTACACATCTCTCCAGCTGCATCTGCCATTGTCCCTGCACTTCCACTCTTTCTTCTTCTCTCCCGCTCTCCTCCACCTCCATCTCCCATCTTTTGTCTGCTTTTTCAGTTGTGTATTTTCTTCCCTCCAGGGGTGTATAAGGAGAGGCCAGGGCATTGACTTTCATGGATCTTAGTTTAGATAGAGCATCACAGGATGATGGGGGTTCAGTGGAGGGAGGAGGGAGGACTTTCCCAGAAGATATCTTCCATGATCACTGACCACTGAGTCGCCTGGCTGTAGCCCGCAAGACATCACCTATACTGCAGGAGGCGCCTGTGGAGCTCATCGACCTCGACTTATGTAACTCGACCCAGTGGTACAATGGGCGCATTCGTTCAACCAATGTGTGTGCAGGGTATCCTCAAGGCAAGATTGACACCTGCCAGGTAACTTTTCTCTGGGGGCCCAGGCCCCTGTGGACACCTCTCTCTTGGATTCCTGAGCTCCACTATCTCCAGGGCCCTGCTCTAGTGACCCCTTCCCTGGTCCCGTTTTCTAGCATCTGCAGTCACAGTGAGGATGGGAGATGACACTCACCGGCTGTCCCTACAAAGAACCAATCACCAAATTTAGAACTTTATCCCACCCTAACACAGAGATCATATCACCCAAATACTGCCCCTGAAGAGAATGTTTACCTCTCTTCACCAGAATACAAAACATCCAAATCCACTTGTACCCACATGCTCATGTAAAGCCACATGCATGAACACATGGGTCCGCTCATCTTCCCTCCTCACTGCAAGGAAACCCGTGACAATCCACACACTTTTTGTATCCCAACTGAAGCTGCTGGCACCATCTCAAACTTCACCACCACCACTGTTTATGGCAGCAGGAAACCATGTGACTGCAGGAATTGTCCTCTCAGAAGCTGTGGCCCTTCTGGGCAGGGGAAAATGCCTCAGGCAGAGAGTGACTTCTGTGTCCTTCTGGGCAGGGGGACAGCGGCGGGCCTCTCATGTGCAGAGACAGCATGGAAAACGCCTATGTGGTCGTGGGAGTCACGAGCTGGGGGGTAGGCTGTGCCCGTGCTAAGCGCCCTGGAGTCTACACGGCTACCTGGCCCTATCTGAATTGGATTGCTTCCAAGATCGGTTCTAACGCCTTGCACATGATTCAACTGGGCACCCCTCCCCCTCCTACTACTCAAGCACTCCCGGCTAGACTCCCCTCTATTCAACCTATTCACCCTCTTTGGTCCTTCCAACGCCCTCCTCAACCACCTCCCCCTGGATCACCTGCACCCAAACCCCAACCCCCAGCCCCACCTCCACCCCCACACCAAACTTCCACCAAACCTCCTCAAGCACTTTCTTTTGCCAAGCGACTACAGCAACTCATAGAGGACTTGAAGGGGAAGTCCTTTTCGAATGCAAAGCGCTATTATGAAATGGAGACCACAGACCTCCCAGAACTGACCGCTGCCTCCTGATCTAACCCCATTCTCAACAGACCCAGTGAACCCTTCCCTCTTGAGGGAGAAAAAAAAAAAAGATGAAATAAATAAATAAATAAATAAATAAATATATATATACACACACATGAAGACATGCTCTCTGGACTTCTTCCTATCTGCCCTCCCCAGTCCAGTCCAAACCCTCTCCCACCAAATCTACCCTCCCTTCTTCACCCTCCAACAAGGTGGAATTACTTGCACATTAATGTCAATTGTTTTTTTAAATCTTGATTTTTAAAACTGGAACAGGGTGACGTCTGGCTGTAGGTCAGATATGGTCCTTATTTCACACTTAATTGTCTCTGTATATCAATCAAGGTGGGCCGACTCCAGGAGCAGCTCCTGTGAGATGAACTGACTGGGAAGGAAGGAGTGTGGGTCCAAGTCTATTGAGGCCATGCTCTCCAGGTGGTATGAGGATTCAGACCCATGAGAGGATGCTATATGGAAGGCTGGGTTCCAAGAACACAAAGGATAATAGGTGACTGGGCAGCCAAAACAACAAATGTCCACCAGAAAACACAATTTTGCTTGTGACTCTGGTGGCAAATTGAACATTTCCCATTCAAGTTCATTACTGGCCTGTGGCTAAGCCCTGTTAGTTCCTAGACTCAAGCAAATTAGAAAATTTATTTGCCAAAGCTTTCCAGGAATAGCAATGGAGGGTACTTTTTGGATGCCTCTGAGTGAGCTTATAATGACTTTCTTACCATTTAAGCTCTTCCATTGCACGAAACAGAAACCAATTTGAGACATTTAAGTGCGGAGGGGAAGTTTATGTATAAAAAGGATATGAAGATGTCACAGAGAACCAATAGGAAGGCCAGCTGAACAGACACCCAAGAATGATGAGGAGCCTAGCAAGGAATGACACTAGTCCGAAGTTTTTGTGGGGTGGCTGCCTGATACTCAGTCTACATGGCCAACCCACCCCACCCCACCCGAGGTGGGAGTCTGCCCTCAACCAGAATTGCTCACATCCGTTTGCAAATTCCTGGGAAAGAAATCCAGTTGTGTTCAGGTTAACTGCCCACTCTGGTCAGGGTGCAAACCAAACTTCACTGCTGCATTAACCCCTTGTGTGATTAAAGATGGCAGGCCTCAGAGAGAAAACATCCTGGCTCCTGGCTAAGCAGTTGCTGCAATGTGCATCTGCTCTCATATCTGTTCACCAAACTGCTCGTGCGTGTGTCAAATGCAAGATGATCCTGTGCTCTAGTTGCGAAGACAGATGGCAGAGAGAGTGCAGGAACATGTGGGAGGAACCCTGGGCGAGAAAGCCTGAGGGACCAGTCCTTTTCCTGCTGGGGCTGGAACATGGACTGATGAAGCAGCCATGAGTCTTCATTTTTGGGATTCATTGGTTTGTCTGGGTTCAGCCAAATCCCCTGCTCTCATCATCAGCTACGTGGCCTTGGGAAGATGGACAGAGGGCTGTGTGATGATGAAATGAGGAGAGATGAGAAGCATTCAGAGCAGAGCTTGACACACTGTAAATGCCAATAAATATGGGCTGTTATTTAGAGCCAACTGGTGATGAGATGCTCGTGGATAACCTTGTACTTATCTGTAAGGGGCACTTTGGTGCACACTGTTTGTCCACTTATGACCCCTGAAATGCTTAGGCTACACAGGAGGGCTTGCATATTGGTCTGAGTGGCCCACAGCTCTGTAGTGTAGCAACGTTTGATTACATTAAAAAACCAAATTCTATCTGCCTTGCTAAGAGCTAGTGTTGTTAAAGTTGGAGGTGGCTTGATTATTCATTTTGTTCGCTTTGGTCTGTCTCTTCTAAAGCCTGTTTTTTACTCTCCCTACTGGGTATATAATCTTTGTGCCCTGGTGCCAGACGTTAGTCATCCTTTAGACACTGAACAAAACTCAGTGTCCTGGTCATAGAGCACAACAGAAGCCAAGTTACAGGGCACCATGGTCCCAAGAACAGAAATAGTAATGGCAGCAGCTCAGGACTTGCCCTCGCCCTCATCCTGGCTGGGCAGTTCTGAACCCCAGGCCAGAGCCAAGTGGGCTTGCAGGTGGGAGTAGTGGGTTAAGTAAGGCATGCTAGGCTAGGGAATAGGGGTGGGCATGGAGGGATTTCGCACAAGCGGTGGAGGAGCTGCAGTACCAGCAGTTTCCTCCCACCTGCAGATCCTTCAGCCCTTTTCTTCTGAGCCTTCTGGGATCCAGAATGAATTCTCCTGGCACTCTCTCTCCTCTTATTCTCTCTCCTCTAACCCTTAGTTAGTTTGTTCTCTCCTCATTAAAGTGGAAAATCCTGCCCTGGGCCTGTCATGTGTGGGCTGACACTTGGGTCTCCTTCCTGGAGAGACAGGGTTTATACTCAAAGAACACTCTGATAAGGAGCCTGTAGTTTGGGTAGAGCCTGCAGAGTCCAAGCAATGGTTTCTTGTATACCTTCTGGAAACTTCCCATGCATATGAATATATTTATACACAGTCTAATCCCCTTCTTAGTTTTTCACTGTTCATACTACTCTATGACTTCCTTTTTCATTTAGAAAATATAGATATTTCCATATTAACACACACAGACCCACCTCCTCTAAACTATGTTCTACAGTAGGGGTATTTATGAGATACAGTGCCATGCTTTCTCCCTAGAAGGAAATATCTAGTCTTCCAATTCAGCCTCCCCTCAATGTGCTCATTCCCCTACATCTAAGTCAACACTGGTTCACATCAAATTCATCAATCTTTGCCAATCTGATAGATGTTCTAATTTTCATTTTTAAAATTATGAAGTTGTTTATAAGTAAAGTGAGACTCTTTGATCTGCCTTCATGTCCCTGTGGCTATTCTAACCCTGAAAACAGCTCACAGATCCTGGAGCAGATTCTCCTGCAGACAGGGACAGGAGGAACAGGGAAGAAATGGACAAGCTCTATAGTGAACCAACACCAAAGGGCATCTAGGCATCTGAGAGCATGCTCACAGTTTTCTTGTGGGATGGTTAGACAAATGAGAATTTTTCAAAAATGGAATCCATAATGAATCTTATTGCTAAGAACAGTAACAGAAAATGATTCCACAGTGGCTAAAAGTGCACATCAGGAAGATCAGACATACAATAATGACACTTGGAGAGGTGGAAGTTCTAATCGTGATTTTGATCAATACATGAAATCTTATGTCTTCAAGGAAAAAACTGATCCCAATGAAGATAATTTTAGTACATTTTAAGTGGAAGTGTGAAAAACTGGAGGTACTTCATCTTTAATGTGTAGAAAACTGATCAAAAGCCAGAAGTTAGCTTAATGGGGTTTTCTGCAGAAACTATATACATATGTATATTTAAGATTGGCCCTGAGCTAACACCTGTTGCCAATTTTTTTTCCTTCTTCTCCCCAAAGCTCCCAAGTACATAGTTGTATATTCTAGTTGTAGGTCCTTCTAGTTCTGCTATGTGGGTCACTGCCTCAGCGTGGCTTGATGAGCAGTGCTAGGTCTGTGCTCGGGATCCAAACTGGCGAAACCCTGGGCTGCTGAAGCAGAGTGCAAACTTAACCACTTGGCCACGGGGCCAGCCCCAGAAACTATATTCCTGGTAAAGAATCATTGATGGCCTGCTCCTGGTCACTATAGATGAGCCTCTGTATGGACATGTGCTGTCATTTCTTTTGGGTAAATATTCAGAAGTGGAATAGTGGGGTCATATGGTAGGTTTAAGTTTTGACATACCAATACACCCACAAAACCATCACCACAATCAACATAGTGAACATATCCATCACGCCCGAAAGTTTCTTTGTGGCACTTTGTAATCCCTCCAGCCTCTCCCCTCCCTGGCTCAAGACAATCTCTGATCTGCTTTCTCTCACTATATATTAGTTTGCATTTCTAAGAATTTTATATAAATGGAAACATACAGCAAGTACTCTTTTTTTCTTTGTCTTCTTTCAGCATAATCATTTTGAGATTTATCTATGTAGTAGTGTGTTTCAGTAGTTTATTCCTTTCATTGCTGGGTATTTCGTCATATGGTCACACCACGATTTGTTTTTCTCTTCACCTGTTGATGGATGTCCTGTTGTCTCCAGTCTGGGCTGTTACCAAGAAAGTAGCTATGACTGTTCATATACAAGTCTCTGTGTAGGCACATCCTTTCATTTCTCTTAGCTGAGTACCTATGTGTGGAACGGCCAGATCACATGGTAGAAGGACTTACAACTAGAATACACAACTATGTACTGGGGCTTGGAGGAGGGAATGAAAAAAGAGAGGAAAATTGGCTAGAGATGTTGGCTCAGGGCGAATCTCAGCAAAAAAAAAAAAAAAAAAAAAAAAAAAACTTCAAATGTGCTATAATGCTGTACATTCTTCAAGATGAACAAAATTGTGTTCAAGTCTCAATTTGCCAGGTTAAATTAAAAATAACATCCAAGCAGGTCTTTATTCATTGCACTCATTACAAAAGCTATTCTGTGAGCTAAATTCTTCTAGATATGGAAGGAAATTCAAATGTTGCTTTCAGTGTTCTTATGACATCATCACTGTTCCAACCTGAGTTTGTAAAAACGAGTGTTGGAAGGAACCTTAAAAAGCCATTTAGTATATCCCTTAGTATTTAAAATTTTTAGTCTCTTGAAAATAAAGGAGGTTTCAACAAGAAGACTTCACGACCAAGAAATCCTTAAATCTCAACTTAAACTTTTCACACTGTTTTTCTTGTTTTAAAGATCCTTATTCTCTGTTGTTCTGTCCTCACTGGCAAGGGAGAAGTTTGTAACATTACTTCTTGCTTTGAATCCTTTAATAAAAGCCTCAGTTAACTTCAGACTTATTAAACTGTGTCAACAGCTTTTTCCTCTCCAGAGTAAAACGATCTTAATTTTTGGAACTTTTTTCTCAGAGGCCTTATTTTAAAATCCATATTTTATTCCTTTTTATTTCTGTATCTCCTCCTGAGTTCGCATAGGATCCTAAGGTACAACATCCTAGTGGGAACAGAATTAGCAAAAGGGGTACTTTTTCGCTCCTCCTAAAACTGGCCTCTTTTTAGTGATCGCTAATAAAGGAAAACAATGGGTTCACTATCTGCTCACCGTAATAACAGATAAATACAAGTAAACAGCTTGCTCACAGCTTATTCCTCACTTTTAGGGTGATAGAAAGGTTTACCCTTCACAAGAAGTATTTTCTCTGTCTCTTATTGATCTTTCTGCTGTTTGTTTATTTTTAGTGTTTATTTTCAATGTATGCTTTGATCTTGCTCCACTAATTCTTTCCTTTTCCCCAAAGCTCTAAAAAATGCCACTTTTCATCTGCGTGCTCAATGAAAATTCATTAATGTCCATGATATTGTTCATAAAGAAAAAGATAATCCAGAGCTCAAGGCCTGAGATTCACTGGCCAGCACTAGCATCTTCCCTGGCTGGCTTGAGCTATCACTGAATTTATCCTGTGAGGCTAATGTGCACCCACTATGGCAAGTTCATGCTAAATATCATGCTCAGGTAGACTCGAGAGCTTGGCTAGAATCAAATGATTCCTCAGTCTATATATTTCAGAAACATTTGTAAAATTTTCTTAATTTTAATTTTAATTTATCATTTTTTGAGATAACAATCCAAGCTTCAGTAACTTTTTACCTGGATAAAGATGACTTAAATGTATTATATTAAAGCACTCAAATAAAACTGTTCTCTTCATATAGAAGAACCATGACGACATGGCTTTAGTGATTACGAATGGGCTGTCACGTCATTTTAGCTCCACTTTGTTCTTCAATCACTGAAACACAGATACTCAAGTCAAATATACATGTTTTTCATATATAGACGATTGTTCATACCACTTTTTAGAATATGGGCCATTTCCTAAATTCAATCTACATTACTGAAAGCAAATAAAAGAAAAAATTCTACACATTTCTTTTTTGGTGAAAAGCTTTTGAAATCAAATTCATTCAGAAAAGTAGTGCTCTACGTTTAGCTTGCTGCTATCTACAGCCAGCCCTCATGGTCTAGTGGTTAAGATTCTGTGCTCTTACTGCTGCCACCTGAGTTCATTTCCTGCTCAGGCAACCACACCACCGTCTGTTGGTTGTCACACTGTGGTGGCTGCATGTTGCTGTGATGCTGAAAGCTATGTCACTGGTGTTTCAAATACCACCAGGGTCACCCATGGTAGACAGGTTCCAGACGAAAACAGACTAGGAAGAAGGACCTGGCCAACCACTCCCAAAAAAATTGACCGTGAAAACTCTATGAATAACAGTGGAATACTGGCTGATAGCACCGGAAGGTGAGAGGATGACGCAAAAAGACAGGGCATGGTTTTGCTCTGCTGTATACGAGGTAGCTAGGAGTCAGAATCCACTTGACAGCATTAAGTATTATCTACAGTGATACGAGAATCAGCTATAAGGAAGGAACAAATTAACAGTAGTGACAATATAATAATTTGAAAATTCTATTTGGATTATATCAATTCAACCAAACGTTAGCTGATAGCTGCAACAAACCAAACCATGATTTAATGAACATTCTAATCAGTTTAAACTTTATATTATTATTATAGGAAATAAATTCTCAAATACCAGGGTTATAGCCTATAGGTAATTTGTTTAGTATGATTACATCCAAGGCCTGTGACTGTTACTTCTTGACTATACTACATGTGTTTAAGTATTCTGTGAACTATATAGGACAAGATACACCTTAAGAAGATTAAACAGCACTTCTCTATTAAATGTTTTTCAGAATACTGCAGAATCAAGCAAAAGTGACCTTCCAAAATTTTTTTCCACATTAAAAATGATAAATAGTACTTACGTGATCTTAAATTCTACATAAACCAGCAAAATGTTAGAATAAACTAGACCTTAGTTTTAATGTTTTATAATACCTAAAATCTGTTTTATTTCTTAGTAAAATTAGCTTTACTTCATCTGATAAAGGAAAAAATTTACTTACAAAAATATAGTTCAAAAGTTAGACTTCTAAAGAAATTCAGAGCTCTTTTCTCAGTTCAGATTTTTTTCTTTACTTAAATCAGCAAACCATTTGATATAGAGGGGAAGCACCAGCATAGTTAGAAAGATTTTCTACAGCTGTCTGAAAACTAATTAACTGAATCATATTTGATGCAGGGATACTGTTTCAGTTCACACCAGACCCTGAGAAGGCACTGAGAAGTTTGACAAGAACAAAGCCACTAGGGGTGTTGCCACTGTTGTTTTGTGTTTAGTAAATCTCAGAATTTTAAATATATACAGTAAATTTACACCACATCAAGATTATCTTTAACAGAGGTGCTGAAACCACATATTGTAACACTGTTCTAAACTAGAAATGATAAATATCCTATTTCAAATACTTTAATTTGTAAATTAATACTCATGATGTAACAATGACACTTTTCCACAGTGATATAGGAACAGTGCCATTTTCTTTCCAATTTTATGGATTAATTTCCTCAACTAACTCTAGAATTAAAAAAATGTGCTATGTACAATTACAAGACTAGGGAACTAAGCTTAATAATACTTTAATTGGAGAACTCACTTTTCTATTGTTATGTTTCTGTTAAACGAAGAATAACGTGTTACTATAATACTTTTAATGTAATGACTTTTGTCTAGGATTATGAAAAATTTGAATAATTTCCCTTCAGACCATTTCATTTCAAATTCATACAGTTTGTTTAGCCAGCTGACCAAAAAGACAGAAAAGAAAAGAAAAAGAAAAAAGATGCTCGGCCAGATGCTAACACAAGGTCAACACATAGCTGTCTTGGTTGTTCTCTTTCTTGGTTGTTCTGTTGTTTCTTGGTTGTTGCTGTTTCAATGTTATGTTCATGGTTTCCAGGTAAGATACCATCTTAGCAACAAAAGCTGTACTCACCCTATCTTTATCCAAGAGTGAAGTTCCACACAGAAAACCAACAGACGCTTTAAATGCAAAAAGGACATCTTTCTCATTTTCCAGGAGGTCTTTTACCCTACTCCCAATCCATTTAAAACTTGGTGATGTTTCTTCAAAATGAAATGCTTCTTTAAGTGCAAGTGGATTCAAAATTTTGGAAGAGACTGTGGTGGCTAACATGTAAACTCCCTTCACATCAGCATTTCTTCACTTATTTTCCTCCCGGCAAGCAAACATCCACTCCCAAACAAAGCTGCCAACTCTTGCCTTTGAACCCATTCCAATGACCATTCTCCTGAGGTTCTGCCACTGCCAGTTGGTCTGCATCAAGATCTGTGGCTGGCACTATCCAGGCATTTTCTTTCTCTGCCAGTCTCAGAGAAAGTTCCAGCATGGATTCTCCTTCTTGAGGATTTGGGCATTTAATGGCGGCAAGTCAGGATCAGGATCTTTTTGTTCCGGTAATGGAATTGGAAGCTTAAAACCAAACACTTGAAAAGCCAACTGCACACAGTGACATCCAACCCCACGAAAAGATGTATATACAAATTTCAAGGTGGTCTCTGAGTTTAATTCCCTGTGAAAACAGATCTTTTTCAGATATTCCATGCATCTCCTGAAAATGCAGAGGATCTCTCTTCAGTAGGTTGGCATCCACTAAATTATCATCCCAGGAATCATTCCAGGGGTCCACAGTCTCCTATACATTTCAGAATTTCTTTATCATGAGGAGATGTGATCTGAACACCAGTTTCCCAATAAACCTTGTATACATTGTCTTCCTTGCAGTTGTGAGACATTAATCATCACGCCTGCAACTGCTTTGAGCTCCTGGACTGTGTATGACACAAAATGTGTAGGAATTTATCTTGAAAGAAGGTACGTGGGGACATCTTTAGCCAACAAGCCTGCAGCACGGAGGTTAGCAAGTCTCTGGCTACTGCAGCTGTCAGTTACTTGGTCCTGGGTGTCGTAGCCTAGACAGAGCCCCTCTGTCTGAAGTCTGAGAGACTTCTCTCAAGGTATTTGTGCATCCTCCGTGTTGATTCTATCATTGTAAGGTCATTAATATAGCAAAATACTGCCTCCATGGCAGAATCAAGTCCTGCAGTTTCAAAAGTCATTCAGCATCAAAGACCATCACAAAACTCCTCATTTGTCCCATTCCATAACAGATATTCAATTTGCTGTTTTGTTTCAGGGTTGTTTTCTGGTTTATTATAAAGGATACAATTCAGGAATAGCCAAATGGAAGAGATGCATAGGGCAAAGACATGGCGCTCCTGTGCCCTCTACCAACCGAGTGGTCCTGAGTTCACCAATCCAGAAATCATGTAGTTTTGATTTACATTTCCCTAATGGCTAGTGATGTTAAGCATCTTTTCATGTGCTCATTGCCATCCATATATCTTCTTTGGTGGTCTGTTCGAGTCTTTCACCTCTTTAAATTTTTTTGTTGCTGTCTTTTAAAAGAGTTTTGAGAGTTCTTTTTATATGCTGAACATAAGTCTTTTATCAGATACATGCTTTGTAAATATTTTATGCCAGAAGAGGATTGTCTTTTAATTTGCTGAATAGTGTCTTTTGAAGAACAGGAATTTTAAATTTTGAATTGCAAGTAATCAATGTATCCTTTTATAGATGTTTTTAGTGTCATAGCTAAGAAATTTTTGTTTAACCCAAGGCCACAAAGATTTTCTTTTATGTTTTCTTCCAGAAGTTTCAGAGTTTTTGTTTTTAAATTTAGGTCTATCGATGACCCATTTTGAGTTAATTTTTGTATATGGTATGAGCTTTGGATTGAAGTTCCTTTTTTGTTATATGGATATCCAATTGTTCCAGCATCATATGTTGAAGACTCCTTCCTCCACTGAACTGCCTTTGTTCCTCTGAAGAAAATCAGTTGTCCATATATGCATAGTTCTACCTTTGAGCCCTGTTTTGTTCCTTTGATCTATGCGTTTATCTTGACACCAATACCACACCGTCTTACCATGTATAGCCTTCTAATAAGTCTTGGAATCAGGTAGTGTACATCTTCGAACTGTGTGTTTTTCTTTCAAAGCTGTTTTTTGGCTGTTCTAGGTCCTTAGCGTTTCCACATGAGTTTTAGAATCAGCTTTCAGCTTTTCACCGGTGAGTATGATCTTAGCTGTGGCCTGTCATATATGGCTTTTATCAGATTGAGGTATGTTCCCTCTATACTCACTTTGCTGAGAGTTTTTATCGTACACGGATGTTTAATTTTGTCAAATGCGTTTTCTGCATCTATTGAGATGGTCACATGATTTTTATCCGTCCCTTTGTTAATGTAGTGTATCACATTATTTGTGGATGTTGAACTATCTTTGTGTCCTTAAAATAAATCCTACTTGATCATGGTGTATAATCCTTTTTAGGTATTGTTGAATTTGGTTTGCTAATATTTTGTTGAGGATTTTTGCATCTATGTTCATCACGGATATTGGCTTATTTCTTGTGGAGTCCTTGTCTGGTTTCAGTATCAGGGTAAGGCTGGCCTCATAAAATGAGTTTGAAAATGTTCCCTCCTCTTTTATTTTTGGAAGAGTTCAAGAAGGATTGATATGAATTCTTCTTTGAATGTTTGATAGAATTTACCAGTGAAGCCATCTGGTCCTGGGCTTTTGTTTGTTGGGAGGTTTTTGATTACTGATTCCATCTCCTTACTAGTAATTGGTCTGTTTAGACTTTCCATTTCTTCATGATTCAGTCTTGGAAGGTTTTATGTTCCTAGGAATTTATCCATTTCTTCTAGGTAGTCCAATTTGTTGGCATGTAATTGTTCATAGTAGTCTCACAATCTTTTGTATTTCTGTGGAATCAGTTGTAATGTCTTCTCCTTCATTTCTGGTTTTATTTATTTGAGTCTTCTCTTTTTTTTCTTGGTGAGTCTAGCTAAACGTTTGTCAATTTCATTTATCTTTTCAAAGAAACAGCTCTTGGTTTCACTGATCTTTTCCATTGTCTTTTTAGTTATTTGTGCTTTGATTCACTTATTTCTGCTCTGATCTTTGTTATTTCCTCCTACTAACTTTGTGCTTTGTTTTTTCTTTTTCTAGTTCCTTGAGGTTTAAAAGTTGAGTTGTTTATTTGAGATTTTTCTTGTTTCTTGAGGTAAGCATTTATTGCTATGAAATTCCCTCTTAGAACTGCTTTTGCTGCATTCCATAAGTTTGGGTGTGTTGTATTTCCTTTTTTATTTGTCTCAAGGTATTTTCTTATTTCTTCATTGACCCATTGCATGTTTTTTAATCACCACATATTTGTGAGTTTTCCAGTTTTCTTCATGTAATTAATTTCTAGTTTTATACCACTGCGGTTGGAAAAGATGCTTGATATGATTCCAATCTTTTTAAATTTGTTTACTTGTTTTTTGGTCTAACATATGACCTGTTCTGGAGACTGTTCCATGTGCACTTGACAAAAATGTGCATTCTGCTGCTTTTGGATAGAATGTTCTGTATATATCTATTAAGCCTGTCCTGTCTAATGTGTCATTTAAGACCAATGTTTCTTTATTGATTTTCTGTCTGGATGATCTATACATTGATGTAAGTGAGGTATTAAAATCCCCGACTATTATCGTATTGCTGTCTATTTCTCCCTTTTGGTCTGTTAATATTTTCTTTATATATTTAGGTGCTCCTATGTTGGGTGCATAAATATTTACAAATGTTACATCCTCTTTTTAGACTGACCTCTTTATCATCATGCAGTTCCCTTCTTTGTCTTTATTATAGACTCTGTCTTATTTTTTTTTATTTTTTTAAAGATTGGCACCTCAGCTAACAACTTGCCAATCTTTCTTTCTTTTTTTTTTTTTTTTTTTGCTTTTTCTCCCCAAATCCCCCCAGTGCATAGTTGTATATTTTAGTTGTGGGTTCTCCTAGTTTGTCATGTGGGATGCTGCCTCAACACAGCCTGACGAGTGATGCCGTGTCCATGCCCAGGATCTGAACTGGCGAAACCATGGGCCACTGAAGTGGAACACGCGAACTTAACCACTTGGCCATGGGGCCAGCCCCTATACTCTGTTTTGAAGTCTATTTTGTCTAATATAAGCATAGCTACCTCAGCTTCCTTTTGGTTTTCACTTGCATGGAGTATCTTTTTCCATCCCTTCACTTTCAGTCTCTGTGTGTTCTTACATCTGAAGTGAGTCTTTTGTAGGCAGCATATAGATGGGTCTTGTTTTTTTATCCATTCTGCCAATCTATGTCTTTTGATTGGAGAATTTAGTCTATTTACTTTTAAAGTGATTACTGATAGGTATGTAAAAAGACTTAATGTAACCTGAAACTGTAAAACTTAAGGAAGAAAACATAGGCCGAGAAAACAGTGGTTTTGGCAACGAATTTTTGGATATGACACAAAAAGCACAAGCAACAAAAGCAAAAATAAATAAGTGGGCCTACATCAAACTAAAAAGCTTCTGCACAGCAAAACAATCAACAAAATGAAATGGCAACCTACAGAATGTGAGAAAATATTTGCAAACCGTATATCTAATAAGGAGTTTATATACAAAATATATGAGGAACTCATACAATTCAATAGCAAAAAACCCAAATAATCCAATTAAAAAATGGGCAAAGGACCCGAAAAGACATTATTCCAAAGTAGACATACAAATGACCAACAAGTACATGAAAAAGTGCTCAACATCACCAGTTATTAGGGAAATTCAAATCAAAACCACAATGAGCTACCACCTCACACCTGTTTGAATGGCTAATATCAAAAAGACAAGAGAGAACAAGTGTTGGTGAGGATGTGGCGAAAAGGGAACCCTGTACGCTTTTGGTGGAAATGTAAATTGGTGCAGCCACTATGGAAAACAGTACTCAGGTTTTGCAAAAAATTAAAAATAGAACTACCATATAACCCAACAATCCCACTTCTGAGCGCATATCTGAAGGAAACGAAATCACTAACTCAAAGAGATATCTGCACCGCCCCCCGCCCCCCCGCTCATTACAGCATTATTCACAATAGCCAAGACATGGAAACAATTTCAGTATCTTTCAATGGATGAATGGACAAAGAAAATGTTGTATAGGTGTAGTTCAGAGATATTGTGGGTTTGGTTCCAGACCACTGCAATAAAGTGAGTATTGCAACAAAGTGAGTTACACAAATTTTTTGGCTTCCCAGTGCATATGAAAGTTATGTTTACACTATACTGTAGTCTATTAAGTGTGCAATAGCATTGTATCCAGAAAAAGTACATATCTTAATTAAAAAACTTTATTGCTAAAAAATACTAATTATCATCTGAGCTTTCAGTGAGTTGTAATCTTTTTGCTGGTGGAGGGTCTTGTAAAGAATGCAATATCTGGGGCTGGCCCCATGGCTGAGTGGTTAAGTTTGCATGCTCTGTTTCAGCTGTCCAGGGTTTTGCCGGTTTGGATCCTGGGCGTGGACAGGGCACTGCTCATAAGGCCACGCTGAGGCACCATCCTACATAGCGCAACCAGAAGGACCTACAACTAGAATGTACCACTATGTACTGGAGGGCTTTGGGGAGAAGAAGAAGAAGAAAAAAAACGATTGGCAGCAGCTGTTAGCTCAGCTGCCAATCTTTAAAAAAAAAAAAAGAATGCAATATCTGCAAAATGCAATAAAGTGAAGCTCAGTAAAACAAGGTATGCCTGTATGTACATACGTGTACAAAATGGGATGTTATTCAGCCATAAAAAAGAAGAGCATCTTACCTTTTATGACAACATGTGTGAACCTTGATGGTATTATGGCAAGTGGAAAAAGTCAGAGAAAGACAAACATTGTATGATCTCACCTATATATAGAATTTAAAAAAGCCAAACTTGGGGCCAGCCCCGTAGCACAGCAGTTAAGTTCATGCACTCTGCTTTGGTGGCCCAGCGTTTGTAGGTTCAGATCCTGGGTGCAGACCTACACACCGTTCATCAAGCCATGCTGTGGCAGTGTCCCACATACAAAAAAATAGAGGAAGATTGGCACAGATATTAGCTCAGGGCCAATCTTCCTCACCAAAAAAAAAAAAAAAAAACCAAACTCATAGAAACAGAGTATAATGGTGGTTGCCAGGGGCTGGGGGTGGGGGGTGGAAATGTAAAACAGTAAAAACTTCCAGTTATAAGATGATTGACTTCTGAGCATCTAATGTACAGCATGGTAACTACAGTGAACAATACGGCATCATAACCTTGAAAATTGCTAAGAAAGTAAATTTTAAATGCTTTTGCCACACACCAAAAAAGGGTAACTATGTGAACTGATGGATGTGTTAACTAACTTTATTGTGGTAAGCATTTTGCAATATATATGTATATGAAATCATCATGTGCACTTTAACAATGTTGTATATCAATTTCATCTCATTAAAGCTTAATTTTTTAAGCAATTTTTTCAAAGATTACTTTGATTTTATTGAAATCAAGTGCTTCTGTTAATCAAAATACATTAATAATAAAGTGGAAAGCGACAAACTGAAAGAAGTTCCAGAAGGTATAAAGATCTTCTTACGAACCAATAACAAAAAGACAATCCGATAAAAATGGGCACCTGGCCTAAACAGCCATTTCACAAGAGGAGCTCTAAATAGCCAATAAGCACCAATAAGTGCAAAGCTGCTCAATATCATCAGTCATCAGTGAAATGTAAAATTAAAAGTCTCTAAAGAAACTCTTAAATCTCTCTCTCTCTACACGTGAATGATCAACACTGGTAATCGCGTTGTTCAAAGCTTTATCACCTTACTACTTTTTTCCCTGATTGATCTATTGATTCTCGAGAGGAATATGCATTCAGAACGTGGTCAGTGATCCAGTTAAAAAATTAGACTTGGTCACTCCTCTGCTCAAACCATCCAATGGTTTCCCATTTCTTTCAGATCAAAGCCTCCTCAGATCCCCAGCCCCACCGCTGACTTCCACTTCCTCTTCTCTTCTCTCCCGTTCTCTTTCCGTTGCTCACTCTGTTCCAGCCACCAGTCATTTCCTCTTGTTGACATGCACCTCCCCCAGATACCTGCATGGCTCGTTCCCTGGCCTCCTTCAGGTCACTGCCGTACGTCCACTGTACACACAAGCCTGCCCTAACCAGTCTCTCTACACTCCAGCTGTGCTTTCCCCACAGGGCACTCCTTATCTGTCAGTTTAATACACTGTAGACATGATTTTATACTTCTGAGATTTAAACGTAGCTTCCATTGTAAAAGGGGGACAGATTTCATTTATAACTAAAAATAAATAGCACCCATATTATAAAGAAAATACACCACTTTCTTAGATGGAGGTAGAAAACCACACAGTGAAAGTACTGCAGCCACAGAGGGTAAGAAAAGGACCTGTGTCCGGAACGCTGTCTGGAGAGATCACTTACTCAGGAAGTGGAGGAGGAGCAGCAGATTGAGACTCGTCTCATCACAGGAGGAGCAGTGAAAGGTGGAAACAAAGGCTGAGAAGGGTTTTCTTAAGGAAAGGTTGGCCTCTGGAAGACACGACAACAGGAGAAACAAATTCCCTCCCAACTTCCTGTGGCTTAGTGGACAGTCAGCTCGGCAGGCCTGAGTTCAAAAGCAGAGCGGGTGCACCCTCTGGAGGCCCCAGGAAGCTCCCACTGCTACACAGTCACATGGATGGTCCTTGCCATCCTTTCCCAAAAGTATTTACAGTATTACAGGTGCTGGATCCCTGTCTAGAGGCCCTTTTCACAAGGCGTCCAGCCCGTCTACTCCTGGCCTCAGGGATAACAAGAGCTTGGGACATGGGGCATGCTGCGCATTTTCTGCTTATAATTTCCCTCAGTTGACTCGAGTTTGGACTTACACCATGAAGCCTAAGCAGGTATGTGCCTTTGCCCAATGATGGACAGTTAATAAGGGGACAACGAGATCCTAAAGGCCCATTTAGACAGCTATCAAAGAACAAAGGCAATGCATCTGGACCGAACTATACTCAAACAGGGAATCAGAAAAGGCCTTGTCTTGTTATTAGGCAGAAAGAATATCTGAGGTTCAAAGAAATTATTAAGCAGAAAGGCAAGGGCTGGAAGATCCTCAGACGACTCCCCAGGGGAAGATGCCTTCTGGATCTGCAGAGAGAAGCCGCAGTAAGAGCATGGGTGCCTCTCAGACTGCCAGCAGCCCCACTGTCACCGAAAATGTGAATAAAACGCTTGAGCATAAGTGGGGACTCAGAGGGGGGCTCTTACCCATCACCTAGAACAGGGTTTGACCCTGGTCGCGCTCAGCGCTTGTTGAGCGGACGTCCTTTAAAGGGGAGCCAGGCAGGACACTCAGATCGTGAGCTGGCCGGGTTGGATGCGGATGTCAGGGGAGGACATCTTCCTGCAGCAGCACCCAGCTCAGGAAGGTGGCGCATGCAGGAGGGAAGGAAAGGCCCCCAGGAGGCAGTGCCCGGGTCTGAGGACACCTGCTCACATGCAGTGGAGGGGCCCACCCTCAACGGAGGCTTGGGAGCCAGAAACAGGCCCACAGAGGAAAGAGGATCGAGCGCAGGCACCTGCTGCATGAGGAAAGAAGGCAGCTCCAAGGATGCCTGGGGAGCAGGGCGGCCGCTGCTCCCACTTTCCAGGCCGTGGCAAGTGGCACCACCTCCCAGACGCTATCGAGAGGAGGCTGTGCACAGATGCCCTCCAGCTACAGTGAATGCAGGGGTTAATCCACCTCTTCACAGTTTTCTCCCAACCAAGTTTAGATTCACAAGTTGGAGATATTGAAAACTGGCATGGAATTCTTGAGTCCCAGTGAAACTGAACCAAGATTTCTCACCTGCTCACCTTCCCTCAGATACACCGTGTTTTCATCATGGTCTTTGTCTCTGGGACAGTCTTTTCCCTGAGATACTGTTAGGTGCTGGGGACTGGCTTGTCCAAATGTCCTAGCTGTAGAGGCCAATGCTCTGGTAATCGCTGACGTCCTGTTAACTGCCTGGATTCTTATTTTCTGCTGTTTTAAGTGAGGCTTATAAGAGACTGGCATTGAACCTGGGGGTTGGGTAGCCACCTTGGATCTCACACCAAGCTACATTCTCCAACGTCTCTGTCAGGTATTAAGCTGACAGTTTGCTCTCACCTGCCTGCCATTCCTGTTCTCTGTTTGTTGGTTCTAAACTTGGGTGGGGAAAAAGGGGGTGTTATTTACTGAGCAATCTCCCCAAACTACAACACTCTCCCTCACCTTTACTATATAGGTATGCTCTTGAGGACGGTCAAAGCAACTGTAAAATACTAACCCAGAGCTGCACTGTGAGCGCTGGGGTGGGGCAGAGAGAGAGAGAACGTGAATTCATGAAGATAACCTAAAACCTAGCAAAGCCCCTGGAGAATTATTCACAGCCACCTGAGTCCAAGGATATGTTAGTAAAAGATGAAGCTGGAAAACAAGGTGGATCTGGAACACCTGGGAGATAAGACTAAACCAGACATCTGGTCGGGGCAAGTCTACCCCCATCCTGTGAAGGCAGAAATGGATGTGTGCCCTCAGCAGCCCACAAGTGAGAAACAGGATCATACCTTGTGGACACAAGATGCCAGCACTGTGGGCCTCCCTTCAGCTCTCCAGGTGGGCAGCTCCACACCTGTGCACACAGGCACTGAAGTCAGTTAGAAGAACACGTCAATCTTTATCCTGATTACAGTCAGCCGTCGTTTCTATCAGCTCTTCTCAGTCTCAGTCAGCTCCCCCAGGAAAGCATCTGCATCACTTTTATTGAACCTGTCACTGGTCAGGCTAGTCACACCTCTCACACTTTCCCCTCTCCATTCCCACTGTTTCCACCTCGCAATCCCTCAGCCCACACGCCATATACTGGGATACCCCAGTTCTCACCTCCTCACCTTGG